>NC_056747.1:276441795-276814295 GCF_019279795.1 Protopterus annectens
GTTTTTTTAAACTCATATTATACTAACTACCACTGCACATGTACGACTTAAAAATTGGACTGTATAATGCCTCCAACATAAGGCAGATGGGCTGAGTACACACAACTGCACTTCTCCCCGGAGGGAGTGTTGGGGGGGTATCCTGGAGTAAAGCTCAAGTGTTATCACAGGAGAACAAACAATACTGCACCACCATAGCTAGGAGGTGGGCAGGAGTGCGACTTCTCACACACCTGACCTCTAGTGGGAAGGCAGCACAGTTGTGAAGATTAGGGTCCCTACCACTGTATATTCCCAACTGTTCTGAATATCCAGATTGTAACAGTCGCATCTGATGTCAGTTGGGCTCAGAACGGGCTCAGCTGCTTTTTACAGCTCATGGATAATAAGAGCTCCTTCCTTACCCATAATGCTCTAGTCCCCTACCATACACCTCAGATCTCATTTGCTGCCTTCGCATATGGATGTGGTCGCTGTTAGCTCTTGAGCTTTAGAGTTGTTCTTTGGCGTGAAATAGGATATTTAAATTTATTACCTTTCCCAGTTATTCTTTATATTGTATTCCTTCCTTATCCTTCCTACACTTATTAGTGTAACTTAACTTACCATTGTTGGTAATCGTTTGTTTCTTTTGCTCTTACATCCTTGTGGTAACTTTAATTACCATTGTTGGCAATTTTTCACTTCTTTTCTTTCCTTTAAAACAAATGTTTTTTCTTTCTATTTTTATTTCAATATGGCTGAAAAACCTTCAGGTTTTCAAATGTAAAGAATGTAGGCATAAAATCCCTCTTTCAGATGCACATGATTCCCGTGCATAGTATTTAGGCTATGCTCATTTTAAAAAGGTCGTATGACATTTGTAAGGTCTTTAATCCTCTGGCCTTAGTGGACTGAAAAAATAAACCAGTTTTGAAAATTTTATTACAGACTTCCTTTTTGGTGTCTTTATTTGGAGCTCAAACCTCCAAGAGGTCACAGGAGTCCAAAAAGTGTTCGGACCATTCCGGATCCTCCACCCCTAGCTCTGATGCTACTATTGTGCCTTCTCTGAAGATACCTAAATGATCGGATCTAAAGACCGAGCCCTTGGATTGGACACCATCTGATAAAGCCACATCATTGGATCTGAAACTCGGAGCCTCCCTAGGACCCAATACGCATCATCTCTAGATCCTGTTCCTTCCTGTCTTCAATCACCCTTCCTAGGAGATGCCATCATTTTAGCACCCTTTTGGTGGCCTCTTCTCGTTCTTCCAGCAGTCTGACAGAAGCAAATGTGGATAGAAAGTACAGTTGTGCAAAATCTTACCATAATGGTAGATGTCCTTGCCTTCACTACTGCTGTATTCTTAACAAATGGGATTTCTGCCATGAAAGCCAGACTACCAAAGACTACTTGTTGCTTTTAAAAGGTACGCTGAATGTCACCCAAATATTCCTTGCATAGTGTAGGGCATAAAGGTGAAGTTCAGGACTACCATAACCAGAACTGTATGCTCCAGAAGGAAAACAGTCCAAAAAACCCAAGAGGTAACCTGTATATCCAGGAATGCAAAACACTAGTAGTATGGAGGGAGGGAGCGAATACTGCAGCAGTGAAGGCAAGGAGATCTACTGTTATAAGATTTTATACAATTGTATTATGTCCTTACAATCAATTCTGCAGTACTCCTAACAGACGGGAGAGTGCCATAGCTCAAGAGAAAACTCAGGAGGGGGAAGGAGCAGAAGAGCACCCTAAAAAGCCATGAAGAACAGCACTGGCAAAACCAACTCTAGCGATACCATTCAACTTGTAGTACTTGGTAAAGGTATGCATAGAGGTCCAGGTAGCTGCCTCAAGAATAAATAAGCCCTTGAGAAAAGCACCCCAAGAAGCCACAGCTCTAGTAGAATGGCCCTTAACTGAAGAAGGAAGGCTCTTGCCATGACAAGTGTAATAAAAGGAAATAGCCTTAGAAATTCAAGAAGAAATAGTTTGCTTGGGTACAGCAATTCCAAAGGATCTAGAATGAAGGGCAACAAATAACTGATCAGATTTTCTAATAACCTTAGTCTTATCCAAATAAACCCCGAGTTGCCTATGCACATCCAAAGGATGCAGCACCCTCTCCATGTCAGATTGCAGACGGGGGAAAAAAGTAGGCAGATTAATAAACTGATTCAGCAATTGTTCATTTACCACCTTAGGCATAAAAGGATTAGTGCGCAAGGATACCCTGTCCTCATGAAAAAGCAAAAAAAGGAGGATAAGCCATGAAGGCCTGCAACTCAAGACACCTGTTTGGCAGAAGTAAGAACTAACAAAAGAACAGTCTTCCAGGAACAATGTAGCAAGGAAACTGAAGCAGCAGGCTCAAAAGCTCAACTTCTCCAAAACAAAAATCAAGATCCCAGGGAAGAGCAGCAGGCTTCCTGGGAGGTCTAATATTAAGGACACATTAAAGAAATTGTTTAACCTCAAATTTCGAAGCTAAAGGAGAAAAAGGCAAACAAGCAGAAATATCCAATAAGTTGGCCTTAACAGAAGAATAGGCCAAACTAGCATTGAGCAACTCTCACAAATAAGCAAGTGGGTCCAGGTTACAAGAGAGACACCCAATAGGAAACCTTTTCCATTTGGATAAGTAGGATTTCCTAGAAGTAGGTTTCCTGACCTCCTGCAGGACTTGCAGCACATCCTCAGAAAAAAAGGTATCTGTGAGGAATCAAAATGTTATCACCCGCAGACAAGACAGGTGAGGATGGATGAGCGATCCCTTGGTCTTGTGTAATTAGATCCATCCTGTGAGGCAAATTGTGATGACTGCCCCTAACTAGATGCAGAAGTAGAGCGAACCAGTGCTGTCGCTGCCAAAAGAGTCACCAACAAGATTTTGGGAGCATCCTGTTGAATTTTGAACAGGATTTTTGGAATGTGAGGAAAGGGACGGAATGCATAAAGAAACATCCCCTTCCAAGAAAATGAGAGGGTGTTCACCTTTCACACCAGAGGACCTGGGACTCTGGCACACAAAACAGAGGAAGTTGTCTGTTCAGAGGGGAGGCAAAAAGATCCACTTGAGGAGTATCCCACTGATGGATAATCTCCAGAAACACATCCCAGTGAAGCATCCATTCATAGCACTGAGTTAAGGAAGTGCTCAAAGTGTCTGCCATAATTTTCTGACTGGAAGGTATATAAACTGCCTGAAGAGTCACTTGATACTTGACAGCAACAACCCATACCAGAAGTGCCAACTGGCAAAGAAGATAAGATATTGTTCCTCCCTGTTTGAAGATATACCAGATCACTGTGGTATTGTCTGAACACCTTGAGAGGCCCTGGAGAGAGAAGAGGATGAAAGGCCTGAAGAGCCAGCAGACGATCTCTTATCTCTGACAATGACGTGCTCCTTCTGCTGATGAGGGGACCACAACCCCTGTACTTTTAGGAAGCCAAATGTCACTCCCCATCCCATGTCTGAAGAGTCTGTGAACAACTCCTGAGAGGGAAGAGAGGGATGAAAAGGGATCCCTGGACTCAGATATAACTGCTGAATCCAACAATGAAGTTCCTGTCTGAGAAAAGGAAGAACTACAAAGTCTAGATGATGAGCAAGTTGAAGCCATACTGACTTCATAAACCACTGAAACTTTCTCATGTGAAGTTTGGCCAGAAGGAGCATCAGAATGGTGGATGCCATTAAACCCAGAGCTCTCAGAAACTCCCCAGAGGTAACGGAAGCCACAAGAAGAAGAGTTTGAAAGAAAGAAATGAGAGGTAAGGGCTTTGGAAGGGGACAGGGATGCAAGCATTAGCACAGTCTTAATCCTGCAATCCAGAAAAACATGATCTTGAGGAGAAGGCAGGGAAGACTTCAAAATTTATAGTGAACCCCAGGCTCTGAAAAGGGGAAATGGCAAAATGAAGATTTTGCAAAGAGAATCTCTGGCGAGGTCACCTGAATCAACAGTTCATCCATATAAGGAAATAGTTGGATCCCTCGAAGCCTGCAAAAAGCAATCACAGGAGCAAGGCATTTGTTGAACACCCGTGGGGCAGAAGAAAAGCTAAAGGGCAAAGCTGAGAATTGAAAACGCTGGGAAGCAACACAAACAAAAGATTCCTGAAAAGAAGATGGAACAGAATATGGAGATAAGCATCCTTGAGATCCAGAGACACCACATAGGCCTGAGGGAGCAAGAGAGGAAACAGACCTGAAGGGATAACATCTGAAAGGAAGGCACTTTTAGAAAATTGTTTAGATGAGAGAGGTCTAGAATAGGTCTCCAAGTGCCCTCTATTCTGGACATTAGAAACAATCTGCAGTAGAACCCTTTCCCCTTTGGGACACAGGTACTTCCTGAATAGTATCCTTAGTCAAGTGATTTTTGAAGCACTTCTGGGAAAAAAGTGGTTCCTGAGGAGGCTGAGGAATGTTTATAAAAGGAGCATGAAGTAGCCCTGACTAATGATTGAAAGAACCCAGGAATCCTGAGTGATCTGTAGCCCAACAGAAAGAGAAATGTGATTGGGAACAGACGGAGAGTCATACAGCACTTGGTTTGTCCAAAAAGGAAAGCTTCAGAGTCCTTGAAAACTGAGCAATCTTAGCAGGAGGAGCCCGTTTGCCACTCTTCCTACCTTTAGTAGAAGGGCAGGATTGCTATGAGCAAACGCAGGCTTAGAGGGGTAGTTTCTCTGAAATTTAGGCATAGGATATACTCTTATCCTGAAGGGACTTAAACAAACCAGCAGCAGCAGTTTCTCCAAACAAAAGCTTAGAATCTAGAGGAGCATCCATCAACTTAGCTTTAATATCATCAGGTAGAGGTTGAAGCCTAAGTCAAGAATACCCCCTAAACACTGAACCAAAAAACAGCAACTCTAGAAGAGATATCTGCTGCATCATAACTACATTTAAAAGCATGACAAATGATTTGAGAGGAAGCCCCTAGCAAGAAAAGAAAAGAAGCTTTACTCTCAGAGTCTGAAAAATCAGAAATAAGTTGACAGATCTGATAAAGAAGAGCCAACACATACAGACATATGGGTCTGAAAATTAATAGCCCTAAAAGCTAGGGTAGCAAAAATGTAAACCGTTTTACCAGTTATTGTCAGAAGGCAATAACTTGGGTGAAGGAAGCATCTGAGACGGCTTATTAGAGGCTACAGGCACGACAGAGGGGTCAGCCCCAGGACATTTATATAAGAAAGACCATCCTCAGCCACCCTATAAAACCTGTCAAGCTTCTTAGGAGCAAGGGTCAGAGAATCAGGCACATAACAGGGCATTGGAAAAGCATCCAGCAAAACAGCAGGAATAGCCACAGGTCTAGGGGATTCCAACTGCAGCAACTCACAGCACCTCTTATGGATATCAGAGACTTGAGCACAATCTCACTTATAAATAATCCATTATCCTAGAAAGCGTGTCCCCAAAGGAAATTTCCTCAAAAGGAACATCTGGACTAATAGATTCCTCCTCCTCCTCTGACCAATAGTCTAAAGGAGAAGGAATCTGAGTAGAATAAGTCAGAGATTCATTATCTGAATCGGACTAATCCACAGAAGAATCTTATTCTCTAGGCCTTTTAAGGGGAGTAGAGGACCAAGGAGAAAGCAGGAACAGAAACCTCTTGAGGAGGCTTTAAGGACATTAAAGCAGTAAACAGCCCCCTGAGTGAAGGTCTGCCACTCACTTTGTGGATCCCTATGACATGGAGAAATGCATTTAATTTTGTCTTTTTTTAAGGGAACATCCCTACCAAAAAAAAAAAAAAGAGAATGCTCAGACCCAGGATAGCAGTCGAGAACCACAGTAGGAACTTTTTATAGAACCAAAAAACTAAGGAACTCCACCACAACCCTCGTTAAAAACTCTGTCGTGGTTTCCCCTGAACGTCCAAGATGGACGCCTGCAAAGCCTCTTCAGACACACTGCCAGCCAGACCCTCACCAGCCTCCAACAAAATCGCTGCAGAGAAAACCGACAACACAGCCCGACAAGCCTCCGGGTTTGTAACACCACCTGGCAGAAGCTGGACTGCAGAAGATGCCGGTCATACCTTTTTCACCCTCTTCATCCCTAAAGGCTGAACCTCTGGGCGGGAGATTTCTTCCACTGTATCTTCAGCGAGAAGCTTAAGACACTGATTCTCAGGATACAAGGAAAGGTTAGAAAGTCTACTGTCCATGGGTTTTCGGAATGAATGCCTGACAAATAGAACAAGATATATGGTCATGAGAAGCTCCTAGACAAAAAAAAAAAAAAAGACACTTATTGGGGCAATCTTTATGGGGAATCTGTCTCCCATGCTGGCATTTACCCTTCCTGGGTGACATTAACCCCAAGGAGCACAAACAAAGGTAAGAAAAAACAAAATCCCCAACAGGGCACTTCTCTGCAACTGCAATAAAAGTCAGCAAACAGGTGTAAGTAGTTACTGGTGAACGAAAATGTGTTCAAACTGGCAGGTAAACAGACCGATGGCAAAAAGATATGTTCAGACTGGCAGCAAAGAACTTCTGATTATGGCAGGCCTGAACATCAACTTTATGCCCTATGCTATGCAAGGAGTGCTTGGGTGACGTTTGGGGTACCTTTCAAAAAACAAGTAGTCTTTGGTAGACTGGCCTGATGGTCTGGCTTCCATGGCAGGGAATTCTGTTAAGAATACTGCAGCAGTGAATGTAAGGACATTGATGAGAAAAGTTATCACGGTACGAATTCAGATGGGAATTCTCCCGGCTCCTACTCCATCGGGTCCACAGACCTTCACCAGTACTACTACACCTGCGTTGGCTCCTTCCCTGAACAGACCTTCGACTTTGGAGCTCCTGGATCAAAGATTTCTGGAACCATCCATGTCAGATCTGAAGATTCTTGCATCTTCTGCTCCAATACCTTCTCTGAGTGGACAGGCTTCAAAGCATGTTGGAGCCAGACGATTCTCAGAGCCGTAGAGCTGTTGTCAGATCAGAGATATTGGAGTAGACTCCAAAGTTATTGTAGCCATCTTTGCCCCTCAGAGCCTCAGCTTTTGACAGCTGAGCTCTGACCTCTGCCTCGGGTGAGCTGCCTTCAGGTCAAAGGAAACTGACAGTTCAGAAGCATGTCTTCTCAGCACAGTCTACTTCCTTCTCTCCAGGAGATTCTGCCTTTGAGGTAGTGGAGAGAGTGTTCTCTACTTCTAGAGGAAGGACGAATCTATCCCCGCAGATCCATCTTCCAAGTCTCATATATCTTTGTACCTGAAGCCACAACACTCTACTCCACAGGGGCAGCCAACACAAAGTCTCCAGACTACCCAAGCAGGGTATACTCGTATATCTTCTGATACTTCTCCGGAACATCCCACCAAAGAAATCCCTAGGAAGAGAAAGTGCAAGAGGAGGCACTTAAGACACTCTTCAAGAGTCAGTCACAGAATACATTGATTTTGATAAGGGGAAGGGTCTCCAAGGTCACCTGGAGATCCAAAGCAAAGAGGTGGTTGGTCTACCGTTAACCCTCCCAAACAGGAATCTGTATTCCTGGAATCCTTTGGGTCTGGCCAGTCTACCTGAGTGACTCCGCGCCTGCCAATGAGCCCACTGATTTAATCTTTAGGCGGGCATGGAAGGAACCAGACTGCTGAGCCAATCCCAAGAGACCAGACAGGATCCAGGTACCACTGAAAGGAAGAGAATTTTAGAGCAAAGGAGTACCTGTAGATGCCATGGTCATAGTGGCTGCTACAAAGAAGGAACGCCAAGAACAAAGTTCATCTGTCCATCCCCCTAACAGCAGTCCAGGGCACTGGACAGATGTGGGGCTTCAGTGACTTTTGCACTCAGGTCAATGAATTATTTGGAACATGTCACCAGACCTGAGGGATTTGATTAAAGAACTATCCAAACCCTCTCTCCGAGATCATCAGTTCTGAGGCAGAAACCTCTACTGTCTTCAGTTGGCTACCCTACAGTCCATTTCAAATTCATCCATTAGGCTCATTTCACATGCAGCTGAAGGTACCTCGAGAGCGGCAGGTTCAGATACTTCCATTAGGAGATGTGCCTGTGTGATTTCATGGAGGCTTTCAAGTTCTCTCTTGTCAATGCTCGCTTTGATGGAAGTTCTTTACTTGGTCCCAAAGTTAGACACACTATCCAGGTGTGAACAGGATGGTAAGACCCTGCCGTCAGTGGGCATATGTTTTACAACTCCTCAAAAAGCCTTCTCTGGGAATCAGCAAAGTGGTCGAAAAATGTGGTTCAGAAAATCCCAGAGTCCTTTCCATGATAAACGTGGAGAAAGTTCCCCCAGAGGCACAGGGAGACACCGCCCATGCGGCAGATGAGGCTTGCAGAATCAAGGATCTAGGGACACTTTCTCTGACAGATTCTACCAGCACTCCTGAAAGGAGGAATAACTGTCCACCTCTGGAGACAGTCAGGAGTAGTCTATCCCTGCACCAGGGAGCCTGGCTAAATATTTTAAAAGATACATGGGTGCAGATTATTTCCAGAGGTTATCCAACACCCCCCCCCTTAACAGTAAACAAAATCCTGATGTTCCACCCAGTCAGAGGAAAGCACTAGAAATAACGCTGGTGGTGGGGTAGTCATCCAAGAGGTCCCCCCCAGACCAGTAGTAGTCTGGAACTTACTCAAGATTCTTAATATTGCCAAAGAAAATGGGAATGGAGACCAAATCTGGGTCTCAGCAATCTGCACAAATCAGTTCAGTACACAAACTTCTGGATGGTCATGGTTTAGTCCATATTGCGTTTCCTGCACAAGGACAACTGGATGTGCTTAAATGATTTTCAGGATGGGCACTATCACATAAAAATGAACAGATGATCCAGAAGACACCTATGCTTCCAGATGGGAGCCAGTCATTACCAATTCAGAACTCTGCCCTTTGGCCTCACCACAGCCCCCAGGGTGTTTACCAAATGCATGGTAGTAGTAGCAGCTCACTTGAGACTGCAGGAATTCCGGGTGTTTTCATACCTGAATGACTGGCTCATAACCACTCAAACCAGACAACTTGTGACAAAAGCATAAGATTATGTACTTCAGCTTTGCTCTCATCAAGGAATTATCCTCAATTACAACAAATCTCAGCTAGAACCATCTCAAATATTAGAGTTCACAGGGGCCTTGTTCAATATGGTATCAGTGATGGCCTCCCTTCCCTTACCAAGGGTAAAAAAATATTCGATTTCAAGTCAAAAAGATAGTTCAGAATTTTTCTCCATCAACTCAACTGATTCTACAAGCCTTGGGGTCAATGTCCAACCCAGATTAGAATAACTCAAGGATGCAAAAAGTACCTCTTGTGGTGGATTTGCTCAGATCAAATATTACAAGGCCATCCCTTCATTCTTCCTCAGCCCAAAGCCATAGTGACCATGGACACTTCCCAAATTGGGTGGGCTGGAGGGGGCACTTCTTGGGAAAGACGGTCCAAGGCACACAGTCCCCCTGAAGAGGCCAACACACATATCAATGTCCTGGAAATGAGAGCAGTACTGATAGCTTTGCAGGCATTTCAGGACTCTCTCCCTTCCTGGACTACTACAGTTCAAACAGACAATATGTCAGTGGTACGGTACATCAACAAACAAGGAGGAACCATATCTTACCCCTTGTGATTATGCATAATCCACAACTGTAAGTACTGGAGGAATGGCTAAAGGCCTATGCTGTGGCAAATGTAAAAAGGTCCTAAGCCTTTTCCTAGAGTCTGAAAAATCCTGGCCCTGCCATTGAAATTGTTCTCTCATAGCATGCAAGGTTTCCCCAAAAGAAAATTCCTCAGGAGGAGAGGCAGAAGGAATGGAGTCCTCTGCATCAGAGTCCTCATATGGAGGATAAGGGCCTTCTGGAGGGTTTGTATTTTCTGAATCATCAGAGGAGTAATCTGTAGAAACTGGCTCAGGGGGCTCTGCTCTAGGCCTCTTCTCTGGAGGGGGGTGAGAGGCCCTGTCAGGGTGAGGCTGGAATCCCCTGATCAAAGAAATGAGATCCTCTGCTAGACTAAGCATTTGAGTACTCGAGCTAGGCCTGTGAGAGGGGGTTTTAACAGGCACGGTCTTTGTTGATTTAGCTGCTTTAGCCCTGGTAAAAGCCTTAATTGACATGGATGCAGGGGGCCTAGCAGCTCCACGTGCAGGAGTAGATATATCTAAAGGGATAGTATCTGATAAATCCTGAGAACCTGTAAGAGCAGGAATTTCAGTAGCAGATTCATCCATGCAGGTTGAGGCCTCGGTTGTAGGAGGCATGCTTTCGGCCGAAGGAAGAACCGAGGACTCAGTTTCAGCCGAAACCGAGACACTCGCGGTTGGCTTAACCGCGGTTTCGGCCAAAACCGCGGACCGCGAGTGTCGGTCTTTTTCCTTACTCTTTTTAGCTAATTGTGAAGTCGGAGTTTCCGACGGCATGTTGTAAGCAAAAGCGGAGCCGAAAAACTCCTCTGCAAACTCCGACCGACGTCTAAGTGTCCGTCGGTTGAAGGAAGCACAGGCTAGACAAGCTGCTACGTCGTGGTCTGGGCCTAAACAAGGTAGGCAGTAAGAGTGGAAATCTTTATGAGGTATTTGTTTCCCACAAGTTAAACAGTTATTCACTTTTTCTGACATCGGCTGAGGCAAGAAAGAGTCCCCAACGGGGTACTTAGCTTTTTAGAAGTCTTCGTAGTAGCAATCTCTGGTTCTGACCGACCGGCACTTGCGAACAGCTTCTGCTTCGGGCGCCACGCGGCAAGAAAGACTGAGGAAAATGGCGTCAGCTGATGCCTTTATACCCGGTTAACAGCAGCTATGATGTCGGGTGAAGTGCGACATCAGCCGAGGCCAGACCCAGACTTTGGAATCCGGCCGACCGAAGGGCTGCCTGAGGCAGTACAACCCATTTGTTAGGACTGCAGATGCATCCTTGAAGGACATGCTCAGAGTGTGTGGCAATGGGCAATGTCTTCCAATCAATTTCTGGCAACAATGCACATTCCAGGGAAATCCAATGTGATAGCAGACAATCGAGCAGGTCCATTTTACTGCATCACGATTGTCTCTCAACATTAAAGTTGCGGAAAAGATATTCCACCAGTGGGGCCAACCTTGATACAACCTCTTTGTATCCCCCTTCAACAAGTGCAGCAGGTTTTTTGCCTTGATCCCATCAGGGCAATCACCAACAGACTCTCTCCTCCACGGCTGACCCCAGTCTCACTGATGCTTACCCCCCCCCCCAACTGCCCTAATTCCTAAGTTTCTCCAGAAAGAATCTTGATTGAAGAGCACAGTCATCATCATTGCACCTTACTGACCTTGTCAGATTTGGTTCGCCTACCATGGATTCTGGATCCAATTCCTGGATCTGACAGGCATGATTCACCCATACATTTCAGGCCTAAAGGTGAATGCATGGTTTCTACACTTCCTTTGATAACCAGACAGTGAACACCTTATTCATCGACCCCTATTCAGGGAAAATCGCTTCAGTGATTAAGGGCAAAGAAATACTTGGCCGCAGCACAATGGACCAACATCTAGGTGAATCAAACCCACCCAAGTGGGGGGCTTTGTCCCCTACACCCCACCCTAACTATATATACCAACCCAGAAATTGCACTACAGTGGAGAAATAGGCAAAGCTCTGTAGTTGGCCAACTACATCTTTGGCTCTTAGTAAATTCAGCGAATCGCTGCAATGATTTTCGCTGAATAGGTGTTCGCTGAAATATAATTTCGGAGAACTAATATAGACACCCCCCCCCCCACAAGGCTCTCCACCCCTGTACGTCACATTCTTTGGTCTTCCCAAAAGCTTCCATTAGAAAGATTTACAGAAGCAAATGGAAAAGATTTGCTTTTTGGGCACAACAAAGAGAAAATTATCCTTTTTCGGCACCAGTACCTAAAGTTCTTGACTTTTTGGCTACAATTTTTAATGACTCTTAAAGTTCAATTTCTGTCATTTCTAATTTCCACATAGGAGTATATAATTCCTCCTTAGTTCCTTCAAAACTTTGTAAGGCCTTTAAGGGAAACTTTTTTTCACACTCTGCCACACCTCAATCTCCATTTTAACCATCAGCAAAGTGTGAACTAAAATTTTTAACCTGAGAACTATCTTTTTAGTAGCTATAACCTCTGCTAGAAGAGTCTCTAAACATCAAGTCCTATCTTTTAAGCCTCCTTATTTAATCTTCCACAAAGGAACTTTTTCCATACTGCAGTGCATTAAAAAGTCTGGGATAAAGGGAAGTGGGACTACTTATGTGTCTGAAGCTTTTGTCAGTAAATATCTGAACCAACCCATCTTTCCTTCTTACGATGGTATCAGACTCCACCATCAATTAATCTTCCAGTTTTCTTTCCAAATTTCATGAACAAAAGAAAATAGATGTTACATTTGTTGGATGTTCAGACAGTTATATTTCTATTTGCATAGAACAAAAAATTTAAGAAAACAGATCAATTATTTGTTTCTTTTGTGGAAATCAAAACTGGGCAGACCAGTTACCACAGTAACTCTAGCTAAATGGTTAACAGACTGCATTTCCTTTGTCTACAACAAATTAGGTTTGTCTTTATCAAAACCTTTATGAGCCCCATTCAACCAAGTCCATGGCAACTTCAGCATTTTTATCTAGGTATTCCATGTGGGGCTGCAACATGGGCTAATTCTCATAACTTTACTACTCATTACAAATTGGATATTGTCTTGAGGGAGAACAGCAATGTTTGGCTCAACAGTGCTCAGCAGTATCTTTCCTTAGAGACTCCCAGGATTCAAGTAGCTGGGGACTCTGTCCCACTTGTTGAGAAATGAATGAAAATTGACAACAGACAAAGAAATTATGTACTCACCATAACGTTCCATCTGTGTTGTCCATTTTCATTCCTCCTTAACTCCCCACCCTCCAACCCCCTACCATTTGGTTTGTGGCTTCTGAAAGAATGAGAATCTACTATGGGACCAATGTTGCTGCCTTTGAGCTCCAGGTATTTTTTTTATTTTATAATGGTTTCCAATTTTCTACGATGCTAAAAGACCAGCAAACAAGATCTGAAGTATGGTATGGGAGTACAGCATTATGGGTAAGGAAAGAGCTCGACAGCTTCCAGTATCCACAAGCTATAAAAAGCAGCAGAGTCGGATCACAAGGTCAGATCTAAACCCACTTGAGGAAGAATGAAAATGGACAACACTGATGGAACGTTATGGTGAGTACATTACTTCTTAATTTACAGACCTCATGGGAACTTCTTCCATACTGCAGTGCATCAAAAGTCTGGGACAAAGGAAGTGGGACTACTCATGTGTCTGAAGCTTTTGTCGGCAAATATCTGGCCACAATGAAACAGTCAAAAAATAAATAAATACATCTAACCAAAACACTTTTTAAAGGAATGAAGTAGAATCCTGGAATTCATTTCTTTCCTTAGAGGTAATGTGGAAAGGAAGTCCACAACTAAACTCTACAAACTTTTGTACATTGCTTTTCGCTCTTCATAGAGAATCCGAAAATGTGAAAATCAGATTGCAGTCAAACATTTTCTTTTCTATGACAGGTAGCAGTCAGACAGATTTGGACATCTGCACCACTAACAATGCAAGAAGGCTACTGTTTTCCAAGCCCAGGAGACTTCTTTGTTTCTGAAAATGCATTTCTGCAAGCTTAGTGTGAAGCACTTACATAGGTGATCAGTGATTCTGCATGAAACAAAGCTAACGAAATTTTCACCTGGAGATCAAATTGCTGTGTATATGAAGGGGATGCCACAGAAATAATAGCAAGCTTTGTGTGTGTGTCCCAGTTTTATTTAATTTACAAACTGTCAACATTCAAACTATTTTCACTTTATGGCTCAAAAACACCACTGCAACATGAAGTAACAGGTTGTAGCATTAAAAAGCTTACTCTTTTATCCAAAATTTAGGGCAGATGTAAATAATGATCGTCATTTTCAACTCAAAAGTAACGTGTCTTGCTTCTTCAGACATACACAAAAGTCAACCAAGATTTTTTTCTAATCTGCTCCACAGTAGAGTTAAGAAAATGCAGTAATTTGTGTTCTTGTTCTACCAAACAGCAGTCTACTTACTACTGTTACTGCACAGAAACAAAACACTACACAGAAAACAAATACAATGTTAAAAATTTTTTTACTACAATAGCAAAACATCAGTTCCTTCAAAACTAATGTCTTAATTATGGCTGAAATGAAACAAAAAAAATGTCAAGTCTTACACTGAGGGGAAAAATCATGCCAAAGTGACAACTGAGGGGAGCTGTCCAGAACATGACTGACAGAAAATGATACTAAAACAAGCTGGAATAATGAGAGGCTTTGTTTCCCCTGTAGTGCTACCAATTACCTTCATAGGAGTTGTAAACTGCAATGGAAAAAAGGCTAACAAGTGACATCACATGCAGAGGAAGAGCAACATAAATAGGTTATGATGGTGGTGATACCAGATGAACCAATTCTTCCTCCTAGTCAGCAGGAGACTGCACCTCAGAAAAATGCAGAAATGCTGTTACAAGTGAGAAGCTATAAAGAAAAAAGTTTGCACCGGCAAAACTGCGAAGCTGTGCTAACAGAACAATTAGGCAACATACAATATGAAAACACTACAAAATGAACTTATAAAATGACCTGCAACTTTGCAGATTACATGAAAAAAACAGTGCTCTTTAACACAGAAAAATCTGGGTATCAGACCCAGGCAAAGGCATGTTTTGCCCTCCTCCCAAACTCAAAATATTTATAAATAGGCTATGTTCAATTGAAAAAAAAATATTTACAAACAGGCACTGCATATTCAAAAAGAAGGGGAAGATGACAACACACTTCAACAATTAAAAACAAAGCTGTTCAAGAAGCCCCGGAGCACCAGCTTTAGTAAAGTATACAAGGCTCTTTCATTTGGAGGGCCAAATGAAGTTTACACACAAATAAAAAGCGGATATTTAAAAAAGGTGTGGTTAAGTCCAACTCTGTGGTCTTTGAAAATAAACATCCCCGTCTCAGTGCCATGCGTTAATGCTTCATAGAAGGTCTTCCTGGTTTCTTCTCTGGTTGCCCTCGTCCACCACCTGGCATTCCTCGTCCACGTCCTCCAAACACTCCTGTTATCAAATGATAAACAAACAAATGTGCACTACATACTTTAAAGTTCAGTCATTTCAACAGTAGAACAACTTACTGACTTCCTGACAACCCTATTTCAGAGAACAGGCTGAGGAAAATAATGCATTTGGCAGCACTTCCCTCTTGTGGAAACTTGAAAGAATTGCAGCCAGCACTTAGGCTGGAAAGCAACTTCTCAAATACCATTTTTATTTTTTTTCAATAATCAATCTTTATTATTTTCCAATTACATAACTACACACTACTATATATATATATATATATATATATATATACAATATTTACATGATTGCTTCCACAAGTTATACAAACGATATATATTAAAACAGATTATTATAAGGAAATATAACATGAAAATACCATCAGTTTTTAATATTACAATCAATAAAGTACAGTTTTGTACCTACCATAAATGTAGATGTTCGAGGATCCACATTGCTGCAGTCCTAACTATTGGGTAGTCCGCTGTCCAGTCGGCCCGAATACCAAAGTATATGGCTGACGTCGGTCACGGCGCATTAGACTGACGTCAGTACGTCAGGGTACTAATGCGCATGACCGACGTCATATCCTCAGTCTTTTCTTGCCCCAGATGTCAGAAGACCCTAAAAAGACAAGGCCAAAACCAAAACACACCAAACATACCTGCACCAAAAATATATACAATATATACAAAGGTACCAGAATATAATCTCACCTACACAACCACCCCTAAACACAGAGGGAAGGAGGGAGGGTAAATTGGACTGCAGCAATGTGGATCCTCGAACATCTACATTTATGGTAGGTACAAAACTGTACTATGTTCTTCATTCCACATTGCTGCAGTCCTAACTATTGGGTAGAATCCCAAAGCAGAGGTAAGGGAGGCTGGCAAATCATAAGGAAGCAGGAGCTGATAACATGCCTTGCAAAATAGCAGTGGCAAAACCAGCCCTAGACTTAGAGTAGAGAGGAAGGTGGTAATGCTTAGAGAAAGTATGCACTGAACTCCAAGTAGCTGCCTCCAAAATATCCTTAGTTGCCACCCCTTAGAAATGCTGTTGAAGTGGCAGTAGCCCTAGTGGAATGAGGCCTAATCCCAGCTGGAATCTCTTTGCCATGATGGGAATAACAAAAAGCAATGCAAAACCCAATCCACCTAGAAATAGTTTGTTTTGACACAGGCTTGCCCTGTCAACTCAAAGCAAAAGAAACAAACAACTGCTGAGACTGCCTAAAATCCGTAGTCCTGCTTAAATAATAACGCAATTGCCTGTGTACATCTAAAGTGTGCAAAATCTTTTCCCCTTTATTTTGGGGATCTGCATAGAAAGTAGGCAAATGAATAGTTTGGTTTAAAGCCACACTAGAAACCACCTTAGGCATAAAGGAAGGATTAGTACGTAATGATACCCTATCCTTATGAAAAATCAAAAAGGCTCAACCGCCATAAGGGCCTGTAACTCAGAAACCCTTCTTGCAGAAGTAATGGCCAACAAAAAAGCAGTCTTCCATGACAAGTATTTCAGGTCAGCAGTAGCTGCAGGCTCAAAAGGTTGTAGAGTAAGTTTCTCCAACACAAAATTGAGATCCCAAGCAGGAGTAGGAGCTCTACGTGGGGTCTTATATTCTTTGCCCCTCTAAGAAATTGCTTGAACAAAGGATGTGAAAACAATGGTGGGTCACAATCATAGTGAGCTGAAATTGCTGCAGCATGAATCTTAATGGAAGAGAAAGACAAACCTTTGTCCAATAACTCAGTAAGATATTGAAGAGCCACACTCAAATTAGGCTCGAAATCTCCAAATTCTTTGCTGCAGTCCAAAATAAAAATCTCTTCCATTTTTCTGCGTACACTTTCCTTGTACTAGGTCTTCTGGCTTCCATAATCACATTTAAAACTTGTTGAGGAAGTTGAGACCTGCTGTCTTTCAAAACAGAATATGCCAGGCTGTTAGATGAAGAGTTTGAAGCTTGACATTGAGCAGATGACTGTCCCTCTGAGACAATAGGTGTGGAATCAAGGGTAAAGGCCATGGAGGCTTCCTTACCAGACTCCTCAGTAATGGGTACCAGTGCTGCCGAGGCCAATCTGGAGCTATTAAAATCATCCTTGGCTTGTCTTGTCTGACCTTTAGAAGCACCTTTGGGAGAAGAGGCAGAGGAGGAAAAGCATACACATGAAGATTTTTCCAACTGAAAGAAAGAGCATCCACTTTCCAAGCTGTGTGATGAAATCCCTTCGTGCAAAACTTTGGCAGCTGGTGGTTTAGTGGAGAAGCGAACAGATCTATGTCTGGAGTTCCCCATGACACTGTCAATTATTGAAATACATGAAGATCCAGTTTCCACTCGTGGGGATCCATGATTTGTCTGCTTAACACATCTGCTAAGGAGTTCTGTGCTCTCGGCAGAAACCTTGCCTGAAGAGTTAGTTGCAAGCTGAGCGCAGTCTCCCATAAAATCATTGCTTGCCTGCACAATGGGTAAGAATGTGTTCCCCCTTGTTCGTTGATGTACCACATGACAGTTGTGTTGTCTGTTAGAATCAACACCTGCCCTGGAAGAAGTAACTCCTTGAAAGCCATTAATGCAAACTGGACTGCTAACATCTCTTTCATGTTGATATGTAGATGCTGTAGTCTGGCAGGCCACTTGTCTTGTATCCACTTTCCATCTAGATGAGCTCCCCAAGCAATGTCTGAGGCATCTGTCGTTAGAATCTGACTTGCCTCTGGCGGGTCACAGAGAGTCCCTTGTTTAGGTGACATTCCTGAGCCCACCACAAAAATTCCTTTTGAATGCAAGGTATTATTTGAATGACAGTGTCCAAATCCTGGCAGTGCTGTGTCCATAGATTTTTGAGATACCATTGTAGCTTCCTCATATGCAGTTTGGCATTGGGAAGCACCAGAATACAAGATGCCATGAACCCTAAGGCTTGAAGGACTGTCCTTGCAGTCAGCCCGGACTGAAGAGATAATTGATGGAAGTAACTGGAAAGATTCTTTTGTTTGTCCGGGGTTAAAAAGGCCATCTGGGCTGCTGTATTCAGTCTCACACCCAGAAAGCACATGTCTTGAGAGGGTACTAGACTGGACTTTATTTCGTTCACAGAATACCCTAGGCATCTTAGCACTGCTATGACATATTCCAAATGCTGTAGAAGGTCTTCCTTTTCTTGAGCCAGAATCAGGCAGTCGTCCAAGTAAGGATAGATTTGAATTCCTTTTAGCCTGAAGTAAGCTATCACTGGAGCCAGAACCTTTGTGAATACTCTGGGCAGTAGATAAGCCAAAGGGCAATGCAGAGAACTGATAATGAGAATTTCCAGCTCGAAAACGCAGATACTTTCTGCAACTTAGTCTTATAGGCACATGAAGGTAAGCTTCCTTGAGATCTAAAGTTACCATCCAGTGATCTTTGCCCAGCAGAGGTAAAAGCTGTTGTAACGTCAACATTTTGAACTTTGGAATGTCCAGATAAGTGTTGAGGATAGATAAATCCAAAATTGGTCTCCACGTGTTCCCCTTCTTTGGTACTAGGAACAGGCGAGAATAAAATCCTAGGCCCCTTTCTGGCACAGGAACTGACTGAATGGCTCCTATTTGGAGCAACAGAGAAATTTGCTTGCGAGCCTCTGTTCTTTGTAGAGGAGGAATGTCTGGCATGCCTTTGAAAGGAGGCAAGGTATGGAAATAAAACCTGTAACCGTGGTGAATGATATCCAGAACCCATTTGTCTTGGGTAATTAAATCCCAATTTTCTTTGAAAAGAGACAGCCTTCCTCCTAGAGGTGCCGCCAGGCGAGAATGTACTGGCAGCTGAAAAGGCAGGTCATTGGGTCTGCTTACGAAAGGACTGACCCCTGCCCTCACCAGAAGTCTGAGCAGGTGAACTCCCTGTCCTAGGCCTAAAAGAACCTTGAGCTCTGCCCCTACCACGTCTAGACCTACCCCTAGACTGGGAATCATAAGCAGGATAAGTCCACCCCTTAGTAGGCCAATTTCTACTAAACTTGGTAGGCTGCACCTGCAAAAATCCTTAACAGTTTGCATAGACTTAGCCTTGTCCTCCATTTTCTTTAAAACTGCTTCCACAGGCGAACCAAACAACACATCAGACTGTAAAGGAGCATCCAAAATCCTTGTCTTAACATGCTCAGCTAAATTCTGATCTCTCAACCAGGCGTGCCTACGAAGAACAGAACCAGTGGCAGCCACCCTCGAGGAGGCCTGCACAGCATCAAAACCACACTGCAAAGAATGCTTTCCCACTTGTTCAGAAACATGAACTAAATCCTGCAGCTCTTTACACTCAATACCTTCAGCCAGAGCATCCACCTTAGACTTCAATTGTGAAAGGAGATAATTCTGATATTTTAACATATGAAACTGACAATTCAACGCCCTCATGGCTAAAGTGGAAGAAGTGTACACTTTCTTTCCCCATCTATCCAAAGCCCTTGCCTCTTTATCAGGAGGAACAGGATTTTTAACCACAGAAGCCTTCACACCTTTAGGCCCCTGAGAGACAGTTTCTGGGTCCGCCCTAGGACTCTTAAAAGATACTTATGGGCTTCAGGCACCCTATAGTACCTATCCGGTTTAACTGGGGCAGGAGGCAAAGAATCAGGATTTAGTGAAGCCTCTGCAAAAACATCTTCTACAACATTCAGAACAGGAGGAATAGCTAAAGGCCTATGCTGGGGTAAAAACAAGAATTCTCTAAGCCTTTTCCTGGAATCAGAGAAATCTTGACCTTCCCATTTAAAATGCTCCCTCATGGAATGCAGGGTCTCTGAAAAGAAAAATCCTCAGGAGGCTAAGCTGAAGGAGTAGAATCATCCACATCAGAATCAGAATAAGGAGGATACTCCTGCAAGTCCTCAGCAGAAGACTCAGAAGCCTCCAACATTGCTCAAAACTCTCAAACTCAGGTTCCACCCTAGGCCTCTTATCAGGAGGGGCATAGAACCTCTAATCATAGTAATCAAATCCTCTGCCATTTTAGCATATGCTTCTTAGGCAAAGACCCTGAAACACTTGGAGAAACCCCCACAGAAGCTAAAGTAGGCCTGCCTCTTAAAGAAGCCTTGGCAACAGAAGCGAGGCCCTAACCACCTTAGGAAGAGAGGGAAGAACAGCCACCTGAGAAGCCCCTTCAGCCTGGCCTACTTCCTGAGAGGACACATCCTGCAACAATAAAGTTTCTCCCTGAGACTCCAAAGAAACTCCTGGCAGTACCTCCGGCTCCACTGAGCCCTCTAAAGAACCGATGTCCGGGACTGTCGGTTCTTCCCTCTAGGCTTCGCTGCTTTGTCCTTGCGCTTTTGGCTGAAGCGGCCGGAGCATCCGGCGGCATTTTATAATTACAACGCTTCCCAAACACTAACCTGGCACAGTCTAACCTTCTCTTAATAGTGCGTTTGTTAAATCTAGCACAAGAGCGGCATCCAACAACGTCGTGCTCAGGCGCTAAACAAGGTATACACAAAGTATCGTAATCACTATGAGGTATCTGTTTCCCACAAGAAATACAGTTATTCACTTTTCTGACATCCGGTTAAATACTGAGGCAAGAAAAAACCAAAATATTCCCAACGGGTACTTGGCCAACTTTGATTCGGTCTGAAACTCTGACTTCAGAAACTTTCAGAACGCCAACCTGCACTCGCAAAATTGCTTCTGCATCGGACCATGCTGCAAAAAAGACTGAGGATATGACGTCGGTCATGCGCATTAGTACCCTGACGTACTGACGTCAGTCTAATGCGCCGTGACCGACGTCAGCCATATACTTTGGTATTCGGGCCGACTGGACAGCGGACTACCCAATAGTTAGGACTGCAGCAATGTGGAATGAAGAACATCTAATCTAAGATTGAGTCTGTCTTATAAATATATATCCTAAGTAACAGTGGATAAGAACCTCTAGGCTAACACAATATTAAAGATTTGCTCCCATATTTTAATATTATTTATGTTTTTCTTGTGGTCATTGAGTAACAGTTTGTGCGCTAATATATGTCTTATAGCTAATGTTTTAAAATTTTCCCCAAGATGTCTGGGTCGGGTTCAACCAATTTGAAGCTATGTATAGTTTCATTAATAAACAAATATTCATGATTATGATCTTTTTTGATTTGTCTAAATTTTCTGGGAGAATATATAGGATCATAAATTCCCAAGAGAGTGTTGATTGTTGGTAGCCCATTTTCTGTAACTGAAGTTTTAATGAATTCCAAAGTTTAAAAATGCATTTGCAACTCCAAAACATGTGAAGCAGGTCAGCTGTCTGGTCTATGCAGTATGGACAGTTAGGCGAGTTCGCGAGTTCTTTGAATCAAATTTATGAAGAGTAAGACGGGTATAATAGGCATTGTTGAATATCATCAATTGCGTAAATAATTTTTGTAGCGATACAGACTTTAATGTTAGTTTAAATGCTTCCAAGATCTTCTTATCAACTTTTCCCTCCAGTAATTTGATAAAAGAATATGTTCATTATACTTCATCTCTTTTATCAGTTTATATGAGGAAGTTATATATTTTTTGTCTTGTATCAGAGCTTCCCAAAGATTACGACAGATATTTAATTCCTCTTTAAATTCAAAGTTATTAAAATAATTTGTAGCCAGATCTTTTAATTGTCTCATAATAATTAGATAGGAAATAGGGAGACTTTTCTCTTTTAGAATACCGTGAACTGATATCCCAAGCTAGGGGTAGAAATCCAACATGATTAAATCTTTTATTAGAGGGAATTTATGTAAGTCTATCAATTTCTTCCCTAATAATATGTTTGGGTTCTTGTGAAGTGGTTGAAATACCATCACATACTTTAATAAGTTTAATGAGGTAAAAAGATTTTGAATTGAAGTTATACAGCATTTTATGTGTTCCATTAAGTCAAATTTACTGAGTGTTCTTCTATTCAAAAAGGGTAAAGCTTTACAGTTAAATTCCCACTTTAGTTACATGTCTATATGTTAAGACCAACCATTTGGGTGTCCATTTCAGACTATCCTTATCAAAGTGAATCACCCTTAAAATTCTATTAGCATTAATTATCAAGTAATATCCATTTTTAAAAATGGCAGTAAGAAATTATTTTTATTTAACAAAAAATATTTAGAACACAGTCTGTTCAATCTACAACTTGGCTACACTTCACCGATGTAAAATGCATACTTGGAACTTCAGAATGGAAAAGAAAAAATGCATTTTGAGCTAGAATTTCTTTGTATGAACGCCTATTTTCTAAGCTGGGTCGAAGCACATATACAGTGTCATCAGGGAGGTAAGGAACAATGGAACATGAGGAGTAAGGGAATAACATAGTTGCTGGAAAGAATAGGCAGATGCATCCATAAGGAGGACACAAACCTTAGCTACACACAAGCTGCACTCCAATTATCCAGTGCTGCTAACTCACAGTTGTTGCGAAGACTTGAGTGAAGTGATGAGAAACTGCTACACTATGTGAAGTGCAGCTCTACTATACAGTGCTTTTGCACATACCCCGGTAATATAAAAAAAACAGCCAGCAGCTGTAACATCTGACAGCTTGGCAAGTTAAAGTGGCCCTACAACAGATAATGAAAGGCAAACTACTACAAAATAGTAAGAGTGAAGCTGACTGCATTACACAAATGGTAAACAGCTGTTTTCATTACACAATGGCAAACAGAAATGCAAAGAGAATTAATCTTTTCCTGATTTCTTGTGTCGGCCATTTCCACTTGTACGGCTTTTACATGGACTCCAATTTAGGGATAAAATGTGAAGGATGCATACTAGCTTCTAAAAATGATTAATGAGGCTATGGTGAAAACACCCTCCTCCATAACTGATTAAAGAATAAATCTGTTATTAAAATGAACAGAACACCTGTAAAGCTTAAAGTAATGCCACCTGACCCTAAGAAACACCACCATAACGAAGGTATTACAGCTCATAAGTTAAGCTTTCTGCCTCGCATTATCTCCTTGGTTCAATCCTATCATCCTATTACTATCTGTGTGGAGTCAAAATACATCTGTGAGGGTATTATGAATATCAAACTTCCTCCTAACCTTCCTAAAAAATAGTGTCCAGTCAGCTGTAGAACAACTTGTGATGAATGTCCATTTGTCTTAATGCTACTCTACAAAGTGAAATGTTTTGAGACAGTGTGAATGGACATTTGTTAATACAGCAGAGCATGGCAGCAACTTTATTTGGTTGTTCTTTGCTCCGACGCTGTGTAGCCTTAGAATTAATGTCTAGGGGTGTAGAAGCTGTGTCCTCAGATACCCAAGGCCTTTAAATTAAAACTGAGCATAATTAACAATCACTGAACTAATGTTAATTAATGCAAATTCTTTTTGTACCAGTTATGAAAATCAGTTCAACTCCAAACATATACTGGTTGACAGACAACTCTTAACCATCTTAACTGCATTTTTCCTTGCCTTTGTAACCAAAGCTCAACTAAAAGGGTCTACAATGGATCCCCTCTCCTAACCAGTTAAATGAAAGAGCAAAACATGCTAAAGCCATATGAATACCAGTGCAGCAGTAGATGTAAAACTTTTAACCACATTCAAGACAAACCTGGGTAGAAATAAGTAGTGACTGAAGAGTTCATTAGCCATGTTAAGAACACATGCAATTCTAGTAAACTACCCCTCAGTTTAGCTAGCCTGAGAATTATTGTCATCAACAGGCAAGTACTCAGTGTTTTAAGAAAATAGAGAGAGAGAGATACCATAGAAATTAAATTAGTATTTAACAAACAAAACATACAAATCTGCCAAAACAGCAGCAGCAGGGATGGTGGGAGAGTATTACAACTGAACAGTACATGTACTCTTATTTATTACAACAAATTTCTAACACAGCTGTATTATATTCATCATAACGTTCACTGCTGTAGTCATGAAATCTCAGGACTAGGGAAGGCTGGTTCCAACAGAGTTGTGAAGTGAGCAGTTAAGTGAAGAATGGTCATGGTAAACTTTGCCTAGTCAGGATGCAAGACTAACTTTTGGATAAGATATGGACAGATTTCTGTTTCCAAAAGGGATCAGATATTCCCCCCCATACACACGAAAGATGTAATGGCTTCAGTGGCTCAGCTCTACTAACAAAGGGCCTTAACATAGCTAGAAACAAAAACAGATAAGTAGATTATATTTAAATAGCTAAACCACTTTGTGTACATGCTTTGCCACTTCTAAAAGGAGACAGTCTCGGACTTCCTTATTTGTTGAGTCCAGACCAAATAACCTCACAGCTCCTTATGTACAGCAAAAGCTTGCAATATCATCAACCCTTTGTTCTAGAGATTTGGAAAAACAGATGGGAAGGTGAATGGCCTGGTTTAGCGACAGTTCTTTAACTACTTCAGGTATCAAGGTAGGATTAGCTCATAGTATGAATCTGATCATGTGGAAAAACAAAATGTTTCTTTGCATATGGGAGTCTTGGTTCTGAAATCAGCTTGCTGAAGTGACAGTCGTCAGAAAAATTGGCCTTACAACACAAGTACTTTAGGGGCATGGAAGTAGGTGGTTCAAAGGATGGCAATGTGAGTTTTTCTAAGACTGTTGATATTTCATGGCAGAGTAATGTCTCTCTTTAGTAGTTTGAAGGAAATCTCACCCAGGAATGTAACTGGGAACTGGAAGTAAGAAGATCCATAAGCAGACAAGCTGAAATAGTGGACAGGTGTACTTCTGAGACTCACAACACAGTCCTGTTCTGTAACAGTTTGACATATATGAGAAAACCAATGACGTTCAGAATTTGGGTCCAAGCCTTCGACTATCACTAGTGAATTTCTTCCATTTTGCTAGGTAGCTTTTTCTTATATTGGGTTTCCTAGCCTCCTGTGTAACATTCAGTGCACCCCTTGACAATGTGCCTAAAAGTGATGACTGCAAAGCCCTTCAAACTGCCAGTCTTTGCACTCTCAAGTTCAGATACAGCAGGGACCCTTTGTTCTGCATTAACAAGGCTAACATGCTGCGGCGACAGTATGGCTTCTGACCGTGTTAGACAACACAAGGGGGAAAGTACAGCTGTGCATGTAAACTTGTCATAACTGTCATGTTTGACTAGATCACTGTTGCAGTAGTATGGGATGTATCCTACCAAGGGTCAGATGACTGAATAATATACAAAATCTTTTCTGCACCTTCCACATGCACAGAATGCCACAGACAACAAGAAGATATGCTGGTATACAAGCAGACATAGGGGCATCTAAATACTTTCTTGCCTCTCACAAAAAGGAGACTAATATGTGAAACAAGAACAAGGTCCAAACCTGGACATTTATGTGCTAGCAGAGAGGAGGACAGGGACAAGGGAAGCACCAACATGGCCAAGGAATAAGGAGAATTTATAAGAACTAGTAGACAGCAAGAAGATAAAATGAAAAGGAGGATGGTGGGATTATGTTAGTACTGCAAAACGAATCCATTCAAACATCTACTATTATGGCAAGTTTATTTACATAGCTGGATAAGTATAAGTCAAGAACGGACTACTTTTATCATTAGATCACTGCTGTAGCATAAAGCTATAAAGCTATATGGGACAACTGCCAAAGCTTAAATAGCCAGGGAGGAGGAAGGTGGGTCAGAGTCCAGGAGCACCTGGAGAAAACTTAGATTAACAATAGATATCCTTCTGATCACTGTTGCAGTATTCCAAACAGATAGGCTTTCACCGCTGATGTCTGTCTAGGGTATCAAAGTTTATCCTTCCCTGGATCGTATGTCCGACATACGCTTGGCTTGCAAGCGCAATGGTATACAGGTGGATGTATGATCATCAATACTAAGACCACCTCCAAGCCAGCAACCGGAAGACAGCTGAGAGTCTTGGTGACCTGCAGACAGGGCAGTAAAAGAGAAAGAGATGGTATCCAAAGGGGGAATGAGGATGGGACGGTATACTGCAACAGTGAGCAGTATGATATCTATCACTATGGTAAGTTCTTACACAACTGTATTATGTCCCAAGTCAGATCGCTGTTGCAGTATTCCAAACCACTGAGCAATTCCCAGAGCTCAAGGGAATAGAAGGGAGAATGGTTAAATGTACAGACTGTCCAAATGAAGGCAGCTCCAGATTTTGGAAAAACATCAATTATGTAATATTTAGTGAAAGTGTGTACAGAATACTAGATGTCAGCTTCCAGGACTGTCCTGGCATCCACCCCTTTGTAGAAGCCCCCCAAGGATGCCACTGCTCTGGTAGAGTGCACTTGAGGGCAGGTAGGAGAGGATTTGCCATGGTGCGAGTAACAAAAGGAGATGGACTTAAGAGATCCCGGGTTGCAATGGTTTGTTTAGATAATGGTTGGAGTCCATAAATGAAACATTTGATTTAACTTACGACTAGATTCAGTTTTATCCAGATAAAATAGCTGCCTGCATACATCTAGGGAGTATATGAGTCCCCCCCCCCCATGTTCTATGGGTTGGAAAAGAAAGGCAGTTTGGCCTGGATGAGGGGCATCTCATTCACTACCACCTTGGCATTAAGGTCAACCCTCAGGTACACACTATCCTTGTGAAAAATAAGAATGGGCGGAATGGCAATGACTGGCTAAACTTCTGAGACTCTCCTAGCAGAAGTGAGGGCTAGCAGCATGATAGTTTCCCAGGTGCAGAAATTAAGATTTGCTGAAATTGCTAGTACAAATGGTGGCACAGTAAGCTTTTCCAGTGCAAAGCTGAAGACCCAAGGAGGGGGACACATAGGCTTCCTTGGGGATTCTTAGGTGCAGTACCCCTCTCAGGAAGCAGTACCCCTCTCAGGAATTGTTTGACCTCAGGACTGGACATTACAGGTAGACTGAGTGGTAGACAGGGAGATATGGCCAACAGGTGGGCTTTAATGGAGGAGTATGCCGCAACTGTATTCATGAGCTCACACAAGTACTTTAGGATACAAATTCTCTCTGATTTTGTGCGGTTCTGATTGTTTTTAGGACACCAGAAGGAAAATCACTTCCATTTGGCTATGCAGTACTTGTGTGTGGTAGGTCTCTGTGCTTTCAACAGAACCTGCAGTGTGCCCGAAAGGGATTAGAACCTTATCAAACATGGGCTTAAGTTTAGGGATGACAGATCTGGATGAAGCAGTGATCCCTTCTGCTGTGTGATGATTATCCCTGGCTACATGAAAGAGAAGGGGGACCCAATGCTGCCTTGACCAAAGGGAATCACCAGTAGGATTCTTATTTTCTTTCTGGGCCTTCAGCAATAATTCAGGAATTAATGGGAGTGGAGGGAAAAGATTTACCATGGTGTGAGTAAAGAAACTTCCCTGTCCACTGAAGAAGAATTCAAGACTGAGGGACAAGGAGTCCTGGTGAAAAACTAGGGGAATTTGCCTTTTGCTATCAGAGGCAAATAAATCTATGTGAGGTGTTCCCCACATGTGCAGAATATTCCAAAAGATCTGTTTAGAGTCAATTCACAAACGTCCTTGATGGACCTGCTTAGAGAGTTTGCTAGAATGCTGTCCTGTGATGAGAAGTGCACAGCAAGTAGGGACATGTTCCTCTGGGTAGCTAGGTCCCAATCAATCTGGGCTAGACTGCATAATTGGTATGATCTGGCCCATCTTTGCTTGTTTACATACCACATGACAGTGGTGTTGTCTGTCAACACTGGAAAAGGGCCCGATTTCCAGATGTGAGAAAGCCTGATGTGCTTGGATAAGAGCCCTCATCTCTTTCAGGCTGATGTGCTCCTCCTTGACTTTGGGGTGCCACTTGCCTTGTAATGTTGATATCTGTCCAGGCCCCCCAGGCATCATCCAAGGCGTTTGTGTACATCTCCCAAGCTGAAGTCTATGGTTTTAAGGGAAGCCCTGGATTAATATTCACCTGGGACACTCGCACTGATAGCTCCTTTATGAGACAAGATATGAAAGGGAATCGCCAAGTCTAGAGGATGAGAGTGTTGGGACAATACTGTTTTCAGGTATCACTGACTTTTCCTCATATGCAGCCTGGCAAGAGGGTGCATTGGGATAGATGACATGAAACTTGGGGCTCTTAGAAGTTCCCTGGCTAAGCATCTGTCAAGGGAGGAGATTGAGTGGAAGCAAGCTAAAAGGCTTTGTAACTTTCTCCTGAGGCAGGTAAGCCTGCATCATTTTGGTGTCCAATCTGCAGCCAAAGAATACTGGGTCCCTAATGGAGTGAAGAGAGGACTTATTTTTGTAGTTGATGGTGAACCCCACCCATAAAAAGTAGGTTGAGGGTGAAGTGGAGGTGTTGCAGTGATGTAGCCTGGATCAGCAGGTCATCTTAAGTAAGGGGAAAAGTACAGTTTTGTACCTACCATAAATGTAGATGTTCGAAGATCCACATTGCTGCAGTCCTTACACTTGGGTAGTCCGCTGTCCTCGGTCGGCCCGAATATCAAAGTATAAGGCTGACGTTGGTCAGGGCGCATTTAACTGACGTCAGGACGTCAGGGTACAAATGCGCATGACCGACGTCATATCCTCAGTCTTTTCTTGCCCCAGATGTCAGAAGACCTTAAAAATAAAGGTCAAAACCAAAAGACAGCAAACAAATAACCAACCACCCTTGCACTAACTATATGTACAATATATACAATATACACAATATGTACAACCCAACCCACACAACCACCTCCAACTACAGAGGGGAAGGAGGGAGGGTAAATTGGACTGCAGCAATGTGGATCTTCGAACATCTACATTTATGGTAGGTACAAAACTGTACTATGTTCTTCATCTCACATTGCTGCAGTCCTTACACTTGGGTAGAATCCCAAAGCAGAGGTAAGGGAGGATGGCAAACTACAAGGAAGCAGGAGCTGCCAAAATGCCCTGCAAAACCGCAGTGGCAAAACCAGCCCTGGACTTAGAGTAAAGCGGCAGGTGATAATGCCTAGAGAAAGTATGTACAGAACTCCAAGTAGCTGCCTCCAAAATATCCTTGGTTGCCACTCCTCAAAAAGCTGTTGAAGTGGCAGTAGCCCTAGTGGAATGAGGCCTAATCCCAGCTGGAATCTCCTTGCCATGATGGGAATAACAGAAAGCAATGCAAAACCCAATCCACTTAGAAATAGTTTGTTTTGATACAGGTTTGCCCTGAGAACTCAAAGCAAAAGAAACAAACAACTGCTGAGACTGCCTGAACCCTTTAGTTCTGTCCAAATAATAACGCAACTGTCTGTGGACATCTAAAGTGTGCAAAATCTTTTCCCCTTTATTTTGGGGATCTGCATAGAAAGTAGGCAAATGAATAGTTTGGTTTAAAGCCACACTAGAAACCACCTTAGGCATAAAGGAAGGATTAGTACGTAATGATACCCTATCCTTATGGAAAATCAAGAAAGGCTCAACCGCCATAAGGGCCTGTAATTCAGAAACCCTTCTTGCAGAGGTAATGGCCAACAAAAAAGCAGTCTTCCATGATAAATATTTTAACTCTGCAGTAGCTGCAGGCTCAAAAGGTTGTAGAGTGAGTTTCTCCAACACAAAATTGAGATCCCAAGCAGGAGTAGGAGCTCTTCGTGGGGGTCTTATATTCTTTGCCCCTCTAAGAAATTGCTTGAACAAAGGATGAGAAAACAATGGTGGGACACAATCATAGTGAGCCGAAATTGCTGCAGCATGAACCTTAATAGAAGAGAAAGACAAACCTTTGTCCAGTAACTCAGTAAGATATTGAAGAGCCACACTCAAATTAGGCTCAGAAACATCAAAATCTTTTGCTGCACTCCAAAATAAAAATCTCTTCCATTTATCTGCGTACACTTTCCTTGTACTAGGCCTTCTAGCTTCCAAAATCACATTCAAAACTTGTTGTGGAAGTTGAGACCCTCTATGGTTCAAAACAGAATATACCAGGCTGTTAGGTGAAGAGAGTGAAGTTTGACATTCAGCAAATGGCTGTCCTCCTGTGACAACAGGTGTGGAATCGAAGGCAAAGGCCATGGAGGCTTCCGTACCAGACTTCTCAGTAATGGGTACCAGTGCTGTCGAGGCCAATCTGGAGCTATTAAAATCATCCTTGGCTTGTCCTGTCTGACCTTTAGAAGTACCTTTGGGAGGAGAGGCAGAGGAGGAAAGGCATACACATGAAGATTGCTCCAATTGAAAGAAAGAGCATCCACTTTCCAAGCTGTGGGATGAAACCTTTTTGTGCAAAACTTTGGCAGCTGATGGTTTAGTGGAGAAGCGAACAGATCTATGTCTGGAGATCCCCATGACACTGTCAATTTCTGAAATACATGAGGATCCAATTTCCACTCGTGGGGATCCATAATTGTCTGCTCAACACATCTGCTAAGGAGTTCTGTGCTCCTGGCAGAAACCTTGCCTGAAGATTGAGCTGTAAACTGAGAGCAGTCTCCCACAAAATCATTGCTTGCCTGCATAGAGGATAAGAATGCGTTCCCCTTGCTTGTTGATGTACCACATGACAGTTGTGTTGTCTGTTAGAATCAACACCTGCCCTGGAAGAAGTAAATCCTTGAAAGCTATTAATGCAAACTGGACTGCTAACATCTCCTTCAGGTTGATATGTAGATGTTGTAGTCTGGCAGGCCACTTGTCTTGTATCCACTTTCCATTTAGATGAGCTCCCCAAGCTTTGTCTGAGGCATCTGTCGTTAAAATCTGACTCGCCTCTGGCCGGGTCACAGAGAGTCCCTTGTTTAGGTGACATTCCTGAGCCCACCACAAAAATTCCTTTTGAATGCAAGGTATTATTTGAATGACAGTGTCTAGATCCTGGCAGTGCTGTGTCCATACATTTTTGAGATACCATTGCAGCTTCCTCATATGCAGTTTGGCATTGGGAAGCACCAGAATACAAGATGCCATGAACCCTAAGGCTTGAAGGACTGTCCTTGCAGTCAGCCCGGACTGATGAGATAGCTGATGGAAGTAAAGGGATAGACTCTTTTGTTTGTCCGGGGTTAAAAAGGCCATCTGGGATGTTGTATTCAGTCTCACACCCAGAAAGCACATGTCCTGAGAGGGTACTAGACTGGACTTTATTTCGTTCACAGAATACCCCAGGCATCTTAGCACTGCTATCACATATTCCAAATGATAAAGAAGCTCTTCCCTTCCTTGAGCCAGAATCAGGCAGTCGTCCAAATAAGGATAGATCTGTATTCCTTTTAGCCTGAAGAAAGCTATCACTGGAGCCAGAACTTTCGTGAATACTCTGGGCGCAGTAGATAAGCCAAAGGGCAATGCAGAGAACTGATAGTGAGAAGTCCCAGCTCGAAAACGCAGATACTTCCTGCAACTTAGTCTGATAGGAACATGAAGGTAAGCCTCCTTGAGATCCAAAGTTACCATCCAATGATCTTTGCCCAGCAGAGGTAAAAGCTGCTGTAACGTCAACATTTTGAACTTGGGAATGTCCAGATAAGTGTTGAGGGTAGATAAATCCAAAATTGGTCTCCACGTGTTCCCCTTTCTGAAACTTCTAAATCGAAAAATCTCAGAACGCCAACCGGCACTTGCAATGCTGCTTCTGCATCGGACCATGCGGCAAAAAAGACTGAGGATATGACGTCGGTCATGCGCATTTGTACCCTGACGTCCTGACGTCAGTTAAATGCGCCCTGACCGACGTCAGCCTTATACTTTGATATTCGGGCCGACCGAGGACAGCGGACTACCCAAGTGTAAGGACTGCAGCAATGTGAGATGAAGAACATTCTGAATTCCCCGAGTTTGGGAGTACGCTATCACTTGTGCTAGACAATTTGCAAATATCCTTGTGGCCAAGGAAAGCCCAAAAAGAAAAGCAGTAAACTGAAAGTGAGATAAGCCAGTAGAGTATCTGAGGAATTTCCAGCAGGAGGAACACATGGGAATATGTTGATAGGCATCCTTCAGATCCAGGCACCATAGGTGTGCCTTTAGAAGAAAAAGGGGCAACAGGTTCTGCAGGGAGAGCATTTTGAATATTGGCACCATTAGGAAGGTGTTTTGCCTTAGGCCTGTAGTTCCTGGAGGAAAGGAGGAAAAAGCTGCCATTGGTTGTGGGGAGGAGGGATGTTGTTCAAGGGATGGAGTTCCTTCCAAGATGTGGCATAACCGTTTTTATGATAGGAAGCATCCATAGGCCTGTGGTGATCTTTCTCCAATTTGAAATGGACTGAGTTAGTCTTTTTCAAGAGGGGAAAGGCAGGGCAGAACTGAAGGGGTGGACTTGGAAGATGGCCACTGACTTCTCTGAGGAGGGAGGCCTCCCAGACCTGGGGTCCCTCCGAGGTTTCTCTAGGAATTTCTTCCTGGACACCTCCCTGTTTCTGAAGAGGTCTGGATTCCCTTCTAACACAAGAAGACGACTTGGCAGGATAGTTCCTCTAGTATCTGGGTACAGAGCAAAACAGAATTTGTCTGCACTCTCATAGTTTTACCTTGTTCCTGTAAGCTTTTGAATAAGGCAGCTGCCTGTGGTCTCAACAAAAGAGATTCTTGTCTAAGGGTGAATCGACGTATTTGGCTTTGAAATCCTCTGGCATAGGCTGGTTACAAAACCATGCATAACAGTGCATGACAGTACCAATAGGCCCCCTCAGCATCATAACTACATTCTATACTTTTATACTGTGTCTGGCCACTTGAGTGGCCTGATAAACCACAGACAAAATTTGTTGTTAGAACTCTTGAGCCTTCAGAATCTACCACTACCTTCTTCAAAGTGATGAGGCTGAGAAACAAACATTTGGTCACCTGGGTTTGGTAGTTAATATCCCTGAAAGCCAGAGGAGAAGTATAGACCTACTTTACCCACCTATCCATGGCCCTAATATCCTTATCTGATGGGAGGGCATTGGTGTTGGGGAGCAATTTAGAAGGTTAATCAGAGTAGGCAGACACTGCAGCAGAGTCTGCCACAGGATTCTTCGACAGGAATTTAAGTTCATCTGGAATTTTGTAGGACTTGTCTTGCCTTTTGGGAGCAGAGGGCTGTGAATCAGAATCTGTGGAGGTACACTGGAAGGCATCCAAAAAGGCCTCCAGGACTGGAGGGACAGATGAAAGGGAAAGACTGCCCACTTCTATGAGACTGTGGTACCTTTTCTGGACTTATGAAATTTGTCTAGACTCCCACTCAATTTTTATAATGTTTAAAATGGTCTCCTCAAAAAGAGGCCTCTTCCACAGGAGAGTCAAGAGAGATGAAGCCTTCAACATATGAAGGAACTTGACCAAGGGAGTAGATTTCAGAGGAGTAAGCCACAGAATGGTCAGAGTCAGAGGCATCATCTTCTTCAAGGGAAGATGAATCAACAGCAATTATTTGAATGGTAGGAAGGGTGGGGGAGCAGACAACAATGTTGGTTTCATTACATACTGGCCTTGAGAAAAGTCCATCTACCCCTCCACCGGGTTTGGACAAGTATATAGTAATACATTTTTCTTGGTAAGTGATGGAGTTTGGGCCATTCTCTCATTTGTCTCCTTTCAATTTTTAATTAATTATACTGCTGTCTACCAGATTTTTTTTTTACTTGTAATGGCCAGGGTTAGGAGCTCCACTCCACTCCCTTTTTACTTTGAATCTCCTTGCCACTTTTTCTTATATCGCTGTCTACCAGATTTTTGCTGGGACTATTTAAAGGATTTCCTGAAAAAGGGCCCAGCATTAGAGGGGTAGTTCCTGCTGTACTTTGGAATGGATGACTGAAAATGTACTTAGCCCCTTGAAAAGGTTAATCTCCTTCATCAAAAATTTTCAATACCTCATCTGAGGAAAAATCAAACAAAACCTTTGTCCAAGACAGCATTAAGTATCTAGTCCTTTACATCTTCAGAAAGACTTTGCAATCTAAGCCATGCATATCTGTGGCAGCTGGCCAGGAAAGTACAGTTTTGTACCTACCATAAATGTAGATGTTTGAGTGTTCACCCTGCTGCAGTCATCACACTTGGGTTATCCTGTCGTCAGGCGGTCTCCGCAGTCGGCTGGATTTCCAAAGTCTTAGTCCGACGTCGGTTGATGTCGCCTCATCCCTGACGTTAGTGCGGCAGGGGTACATATATTGCAACCGACGCCATTTTCTTCAGTTTTTATTGCCCCAGATGTCAGGTGCCCCCAAAAAGGTGATCCAAATTAGTACCAAATGGTGTGAACACTGTACAAACACAAAATCCCTTCAGCTATAAGCAAATACATCAGTAAGGCATAGCAGAGATTTAGCCAGTAGATCAGAGGGGTTGGAGGGAGGGTAACCTGGACTGCAGCAGGGTGAACACTCGAACATTTACATTTATGGTAGGTACAAAACTGTACTATGTTCATAGTGTTACCCTGCTGCAGTCATCACACTTGGGTTGAGTCCCAAAGGTAAGGTAGGGTGGAGGTATTATAGAGGGTTAGTGGAGGCAATGAGGCCCTGCAGAACTGCAGTGGCGAAGCCCACCCTGGACTTAGAATAAAGATGTAAGTGATAGTGTTTGGTGAAGGTGTGTACAGAACTCCAAGTTGCAGCTTCTAAAATTTCCTTGGTAGGAGCCCCCCTGAGAAAGGCTGTAGAGGTAGCTGTTGCCCTGGTAGAGTGGGATCTAATGGTAGGAGGAACTGGTTTCCCATGATGGGTATAACAGAACCGTGTGCAATAGCCTATCCATTTAGAAATGCTTCGCTTGGATATGGCCCTCCCTTGAGAAACTGTAGCATAAGATACAAAGAGCTGGTCAGTTTTTCTGAAAGCCTTAGTTTTATCCAAGTAGTAACGAAGCTGCCTGTGAATGTCCAAGGAATGCAGGAGTCTCTCACCTTTGTTCTGTGGATTGGGGAAGAAAGTGGGTAGGTGGATGGTTTGATTTAAAGCTACACTGGAAACCACCTTAGGCATGAAGGAAGGATTAGTTCGTAGAGAAACTCTGTCTTGATGAATAATGAGGAAAGGTTCCACTGTCATAAGTGACTGTAATTCCGAGACTCTCCTTACAGAAGTTATTGCCAGGAGCAGGGCAGTCTTCCAAGATAGGAACTGAAGGTCTGCAGAGAAAGCTGGTTCAAAGGGAGGTAGTGTTAGTTTTTCCAGAACAAAGTTGAGGTCCCATGTTGGTGTAGGAGCTCTTCTAGGTGGTCTAATGTTCTTTGCCCCTCTGAGGAACTGCCTTAGAAGAGGATTTGAAAATAAAGGTGGATTCGTGTCGTAGTGAGTTGAAATAGCTGAAGCATGGATTTTAATTGAGGAGAAGGAAAGTCCTTTGTGCAACATCTCAGCTAAATACTGTAGAATGTGGGGCATATGCGGCTGAGTTGTGTCTTGGCCTTTAGCTTGGTTCCAAGCAGAAAACCTTTTCCATTTGTCCGAGTAAGCCTTCCTGGTGCTTGGTCTCCTGGCTTCCAGAATAACATCCAGTACTGCTTGTGAAAGAGGGGCTGGTTGGATGCTTAATTGATTTGCCATGCAGCCAGGTTTAAGGTTTTGAGCTGGCTGTGTAGAATCTGTTTGTTTTGCTGCGTGAGCAAATGAGGTATTTGAGGCAATATCCATGGTGGGTGGGCTGTGAGCCATATTCTTCAGTAGCGGGTACCAGTGCTGGCGTGGCCAGTCTGGAGCTATGAGAATCAGTCGAGGTTTCTCCTTTTTGACCTTCAAAAGAACCTTTGTTAGAAGAGGTAATGGAGGAAAGGCATATGCTGTCAGGTTTTTCTAACTGGAGGAGAGAGCGTCCACTTTCCAAGCTTGATGGTGGAATGTCCTTGTACAAAATTTTGTCAGTTGGTAGTTTTGAGGACTGGCAAACAGGTCTAAATTTGGAAGGGTCCTAAACCATATTTTGTGTATAAGATGGGAAAGAATTTGAAATATTTACTTGAGAATTGTCCTACAAGAGAAGCAAATAATGAGAAACACACTAGCAAATGTGGGGCATGTAGACAATGCAAACACATTTGTGATGATAGGACAGTTACTTTAGAGAATTATAATAAAACTACAATTAGACCTGTACAAGGTAATTGTTCAACCAGTATGCTGCTTATCTATCTAGCTAAGTGCAATGTCTGTCCAGCATTTTATATAGGTAGGACGGAAAGACAATTTAGGAAAAGGATATATTCGCACATATATAGTATTAGAACTAAGGATGGGAAAAATGCCCTATTTAAACATATTAATGTTGCGGGTATAGAACATGTTTTTAAATTTGCCATCTTAGAAAGAATTAGACCTAACCCCAGAGGGGGTAATACAAAAAATACGTTGGCATATAAAGAATATTGGTGGCAAATTCATACAGACGCAATGACATGGCCTGGAATAAATGATTATATCACGGTCAAGCCACTTTTGACGGTCAAAAGTTAGTGAGGAATAGTCATAATCATATTGCAGTCTTTGTATGTTTTTTAAATTACAAATTATTGCTTTCTATACACAATATATGTACACTTGTATCAGTATTATTCATGAAAATACATTTATTACGATAGCTTATATGTAGTTTGTTAGCATATAGATAATTCATTAGGTATGTGTTAACACAGTCAGCATAGATAGTTCACATACTTATTTTAAGGGGAGCACTACATTGGAAGCTCAAGTACAACTTCAAAGTACATCATAAAGTATGACATTTTAAATGTATGTCTTAATGTTAAACATTTAAACTTTTAAACATATAAGAGAGACAATTTTATAAGCAATGTCATCTTTATGTATTATAATTTAGTTATAGAGCATTGTAGCTTTAAGGATTTTGTATTTGGCGCCAATACAGTGTATTTAAGAAATGAATGGAGGTTAATTTAATTGTTCTGAGGAAGCTCGTGGTGTACGAGTGAAAGCGCTTAACTCATTGTATGGAAAATAAATGTTTTAAGTTTTAACAGTTTTAGTTTATTTTCTTGGTCTCAAGAGAGACTTATACCTCGTTTGCAGTTGGAGTCTGATTCTACAATTTGGAGCATACATTGTGCTTTACTGCGGAGGTGCTGTATTTTGGTTCCTGACCTTTTACGAGTGCTTACAGTGATTTGGTTTACAGTTCTATTTTTTCAAGTTAGCTACAAACGCTGTGTTCAGGTGTCGAATTTGGAAGGCCCCATTTTTGAGTTATCATTGAAAATATTTGTGGGTCTAGTTTCCACTCGTGGGGATCTTTGATGTTTCTGCTTAGGTCATCTGTCAATGTGTTTTTCTGTCCTGGCAGGAATTGAGCTTGTAACTGGACTTGGTAGGCCAGAGCTGTGTTCCATAAGATTATTGCTTGCCTGCAAAGAGGGTAGGAATGTGTGCCCCCTTGTTTGTTTATGTACCACATTACTGTGGTGTTGTCCGTCTTTATTGCAAGTTGTCCTGGCTGTAGTAGAGCCTTGAAGGCTGTCAGAGCTGTCTGTACAGCTAGCATCTCTTTTTGATTTATGTGCAGTTTTCTTTGTTCTGCAGTCCATAGGCCTTGAATGCATTGCCCTGCCATGTGTGCCCCCCAGGCATAGTCTGAAGCATCTGTTGTGATAGTTTGCCTGGTTGGGGGCAAGGTGAAAGGCTAACCCTTGTTGAGGTGACATGCCTGTGCCCACCATAGAAATTCCTGTTGAAGGCAGGGAATGAGAGATATCACTGTGTCCAAGCTGTGTTGAGACCATACGCTTTTTAGGTACCACTGTAATTTCCTCATGTGCAGTTTTGCAAATGGTATTATCAAAATGCAAGATGCCATGAAGCCCAAAGCCTGCAGAATTTTTCTTGCAGTTAATTGGGTCTTTGTTGCCATTGTCTTGAAATATTGAGTCAGTTGTAGTTGCTTGTCTGGTGTAAGATGAGCCTTCTGGATGTTGTGTCCAAGCTGGCACCCAGGAATGTCATTTTTTGTGAGGGTTCTAGTTTTGACTTCTTTTCATTTACTGTGTACCCTAGACAATTTAGTAGATGCTTCACAAAAGCCAGATGATGTAAGAGAATGTCTTTTCTTTCTGCTTGGATGAGACAGTCATCCAGGTATGGATATATCTGAATTCCTCTTTGTCTGCAGTATGCAATTACTGGTGCCAGGCATTTTGTGAAAACTCTGGGCGCAGTAGATAAGCCAAAGGGCAGTGCAGAGAATTGATAATGGGTTGACCCTGCAATGAAACTGAGGTATCTTTTGCAACTTTGTCTGATAGGGACATGCAGGTATGCCTCCTTGAGGTCCAACGTTACCAGCCATGCTTCCTTGCCCAACATGGGAAGTAGCTGCTGTAGTGTTAGCATCTTGAATTTGTGATTGTAAGTGTTTTGAACTGAAAGGTCCAGAATTGGTCTCCAAGCATTGTCCTTTCTGGGTACTAGAAAGAGCCTTGAGTAAAATCCTTGGCCTTGCTCTTGAGTTGGTACCCGTTGAATGGCTCTCATGGCCATGAGAGCTGTAATTTGTTTTTGAGCCTCTGCCCTTTGATTTTGAGGCAGGTTTGGCATTCCTCTTTTCATTGGCAAGGTGTGAAAGTGGAATCTGTATCCTCGCAAAATTATATCTAGGACCCATTTGTCCTTTGTGACCATGTGCCAGTTGTCTGCAAAAAGTGCTAGTTTTCCCCCCAAGGGGGCTGACAAAAGAGCTTTGTTTGGCCAGCTGAGGTGCAAGACATTGACTTTGCCTTCTGGTGGGTTGAGACATGTCTTCTCCTCCCTTCCCTCTGAGGTCTGTCAGTGGCTGGAAAGGACCAATTTTTTGTTGGCCAGTTTCTGCTGAAACGAGGGGGTTGCACTTGTAGGAAATCTTTGACTGTCTGCATTGATTTTGCCTTATCTTCCATTTTCTTTAAAACTTCTTCTGCTTTAACTCCAAAAAGAACATCCTGCTGTAAAGGAGCATCTAGTAGTTTTAACTGAGAGATCAGAAATTGCTGATACTTAAGCATATGAAACTGACAATTTAGTGCTCTCATAGCTAATGTGGCTGAGGTGTAAACCTTCCCCCCCCAACAAGAAATACAATTGTTAACTTTTTCTGACATCGTTCTGAGGCATGAAAAGTTTCCCCAACGGGGTACTTAGCTTTATAGAAGACTTCGCTCTGAAATTCAAATTAGACAATCTCAGGAGTCGGCCGACCGGCACTTGCGAACTGCTTCTGCTTCGGGCACCGCGCGGCAAGAAAGACTGAAGAAAATGGCGTCTGTTGCAATATATGTACCCCTGCCACACTGACGTCAGGGATGAGGCGACAGCAACCAATGTCGGACCAAGACTTTGGAAATCCGGCCGACTGCGGGACCGCCTGATGACAGGATAACCCAAGTGTGATGACTGCAGCAGGGTAACACGATGAACATCTGTGTCAGTTGCATCATATGAACATTTAAGGGCATGTTTGATTACTTGACAAACTAAAGAAATCATGTTAACAAAACATAAATCAGCAATAGTCTTACTCGTATCTACAAAGGTAGCAAGCAGAAAATTAAGCCATGTGAGCCTGACAACTAATTGCCCTAAAGGCTAAGGTAGATGACATATAGACCTTCCCCTCCATATAGATTAAATTGGAGTCTTTGGACAATGACATAACAGCTGGATTTGTAAGGGGGGGTTATGGACAAGAAAGTTCCGAGTTTGAACTACTTTATATATCAGGCTTTTTGGGTACAAGACACTGTCTGGAGAGGTGCATGCAGAATTAAAAGCAACCTCCATAATGCCAATGATAGGCGAGACTGCAAGAAGCTTGGAGCATCTACCTGAATGAGTTGATAGTACCTCTTTTGTGCATCTGACATTTCTTCTGCTTCCCAATGGAAAAGGTCTTTCATCCTACCAATAATGTCAGAAAAAAAGAAGTTATATATCACCACAATGTTCCATCTGTGTTGTTCATCTTCTTGCATTCATCACCAATGGGTTCGGTTCCGAGCCCTCGAAACAGAGTCAGCCTAGTACCAAGCTCGCACCAGCAAAAGCTCTTGAGCTAAGCTTCTACCCACAACACCCTTCTCTCTGTTACCTCAGATTGAGTTTGTCCATGTTATACAAGTAAAGCAGAGGGCATTTCTGCGCAGATACTCTAAGGCACCACTAGGACCCAAAGTATCCGTCAGATGCCTTTGGCAGGGGAAGGAGAGTGGGAAGTGATGAATGAAAGAAAATGAACAACACAGATGGAACGTCATGGTATGACACAACTTCTTTATCTGATGGTAATCGTCTTCCCATTCATCACCGATGGGACAGAATCCCCAGCTACCTTACCATCCTTGGGTGGCCCTTATGGAAGAATGTTCCTGAGAACCACTGAGCCAAAGGGACCTCTCCCTCTGGAAACCACATCCAATTTGGAAGGATTGATAAAAGTGTGGGGTTTAGCCCAAGTGGCTGCTGCGCAAATGTCATCTACAGAAGCCCTGGAATGGAAGGCTACAGAAGTTGCCATAGATCTGGTGAAATGGGCTTTAATATTCTATGGCATAGGTTCTTTTGCAAAGGGATAAATGAAACGTATGCAGTCCCTTAGCCATTTCGATAAAGTGACCTTGGAGACAGAGTTTCCCATTCTAGGTCCAGAGAAGGAAATGAACAGTTGGTCAGTCTTGCGTATTATTTTGGTCCTATCTAAATAGAATCGCAATTGCCTGTGCACATCCAAGGAATGTAGGCAGTATTCTCCTTTACTACGAAAATTTGGGAAAAATACCGGAACATCCATAGACTGACTGATGGAAAAGTCAGAAACAGCTTTAGGGAGAAAGTATGGGTTCGGCTGGAGTGATACTCTGTCCTTATGAAAAATTAGGTAGGGTCTTTTGGTGCGCAGTGCCTGCAACTCGTCTGGCTGACGTGATGGCTACCAGGATGACAAATTTCCATGACAAGAATTTGAGGTCACAATTTGCAGCAGGTTCAAAGGGGGGTTGAGTCAAAGACTGAAGAACTAGCGTGAGGTTCCATGGCCCTATAGGCTGTCTCTGATTGGAGGTCTAATGTGAGATGCCCATTTGAGAAAAGTTTTACATAAATACAGTGATATGAGCGGAGTACCATCCAGTCCATTATGATAATTAGAAATTACCACAAGATGTACTCGTATGGTAGAGGCTGTGGCTCAATCTTCAAAAAACTTAGACAGGTATTGTAAAACTGCTGTGACTGGAGCCATACACAGATCTAGCATCCTTTCCTTTGACCAAATAAGGAAGCTTTTCCATTTGTCCTGGTATAGTCTTCTGGTGGATGGTTTGAGAGAAGCCAGAATTATGTCACGAACAAGAGAGGGGAGGTCATCCTGCCTGACAAATAGTGGAAGTGGAGAAACCAAGCTGTCGGCTTGCGATTGGACAGATTTGGATTAGTCAACCTTTTGGGGTGAGAGATCAGATCTGGAATATGGTCCAGAATCCACAGTGGGTACAACAGATGAGGTCGAAGGAAGGGGAACCAAACTTGTCGAGGCCAAAATGGGGCTATGAGGATCACCTTGCATTTCAACTGAATGGCTTTCTTTATGAAATGTGGGATCAGAGGAATGGCGGACAGGCATAGAGAAGTCTCATGGGGCAATCATGAATCAGAGCATCCCTCGAGGACTCCCCTTTGGGGGGAATAGGGCAAAATAGCTGCGGCACACTTGTTGTTTGAAGGGGAGGCGAAGAGGTCGCAGCAAGGCTGGCCGAAACGGCTGAAAATTTCTGCCGCTACTCCAGGATTGAGAGTCTAGTCGTGGGGCTAGAGAATACATCTGCTCACCTCATCCACAGTTACGTTGGAGCTCCCCGGGACATACGTTATCAGAAAGTGGTTGGAATCTATCGCCCATTGCCAAATTCTCATGGCCTCTCGACACAGGGGGTAGGGATTTGGTTCCTCCTTGCTTGTTGATATACCAGACTACTGACATATTGTCTGACTGAACTGCAATCATTCCAGAGGGGAGGAATGGATGGAATGCTTGCAACGCTAACAGCACTGCTCTCAGTTCTAGAACATTGATATGCAGGTCAGCCTCCAGCGAGGGTCATGCGCCTTGGACTGTCTTTCCCTGAAAATGCCCCCCCCCCCCCATCAGAGAAGCATCCATGGTCACAATAACCTTAGGTTGAGGGGGCTGTAATGGGCGGCTCCAAAAATCTGTGCCTGGCCTCATCCACCAAAGAAGGTCCTGTTTGCAAGAGTTGGTTACCCCGATCTGAAAACACAGTGGGTGATGATTCGGGGATCAATGAGAGAGAAGAAGCCATTGGAGGATTCACATATGCAGTTTTGCAAGAGGTGCTATTGGTATGGAGGCTGCCATGGATCCTAGGACCTGAAGAACCTCTCTTGCAGAGACTTTGTTTACACAGAGTATCACACGGAGAAGTCTCAACCTCTGGGGTCTGTGAGCTGGGAATGACACCAGACAGGATACAGTGTCGAAGACTGCCCCGATTAACTATCTGCTGGGTTGGAGTAAGGTTAGATTTCTCCCTGTGCACAGTTATCCCCAAATTTTCTGCCAGAGAAACAGTATACTGCAGGGCTGTTACCAGAAGATGCTTGGTGGGGGCGGTAAGGAGCCAGTCGTCCAAATACAGAAACACCCAAAATCCTTGCAGTTTCAAGTGAGCTGTGACCACTGCCATGCACTTTGTGAACACTCTGGGGGCTGTAGAGAGACCAAACGGCAGGGCGTGAATCTGGTAATGATTGGATCCTAGTCAGAAGCGAAGCAGACTCCTGGAGCATTTGTCCATTTTGATGTGGTAATACGCATCCCGGAGATCTATCGAGCACGTCCAATCGCCCTCCCTGAGAAAAGGGAGGATGGATTAAACAGTGTCCATCCGGAGTTTGGTTTGGGCAACATGTTTGTTCAAACTGCTGAGATCCAGGATGGGTCCCCAGTCCAGTCTTTTTTGGCACCAAAAAGAATCTTGAGCAAAATCTGGATCCACATTGGTCTGGTGGGACTAGTTGGATGGCTCTTTTTTTGATACGGCTTTTTTTACTTCTGAAGCTGCTTCTTCCCTCCGACTGGGTGGAACGTCGGGAAGTTTTGTTGGAAGTTTTGGATAAGATATGAGGGGAATGGTGTAGCCTCTGGTAATGATGTTCTGCACCCAACGATCAGTGGTGATAGAGTGCCAGGCAGCTTTGTGCAGAGAGAAACTACGCCCGACTGCTTCCAGAGGTAAGCAATAGGGTCGCTCTTCAGGAGCGCTGATAAGGCTGTTCAGAAAAGGAGTCTCCGGAGCCTTGGTTGAGTGGATCCCCTCTGCCTCAAAAGAGGCGTCTTCCAGAATTTTTACCCCCTCGGCCCCTGGGTGTATCATCACCACTTGTGGCATGGAAAGGACCTTGAGATTTCTTGTGCCACATCTTCCCATTCCTCTGGTTCCTGCAGAAGGAACGTTGAGGGTTGGAAAAAACGTAGGCTTACAGCAGACAGGATGTTACGCCCTGCTCACACCTGGCCAGAGCATCCTTTACCTTGGAGCCAAACAGGGAAGATGTTTTGATGGGAGCATTCAGAAAAGAAGACTTGAAGGGGTCCACGAGGTCACAAATGCACATCCAGGCATGACGTCTCATAACTATGCCTGAACCCGCAGCTCTAGCCGCTCATTTGGTTGCGTGTGAAAGCAACCTCATGGACGAACTGGAGGTAGATTTCAGGGTTGCGAGCTGCGGTTCTCTCAAAATATCAAAATGTTTCCACTTAGCTGAGAACTTGGCTGAAATGCGGCTTTACGGCTATGCGGCAAACGAGATTTGAGGTAACGGGGAGAATGACGTTGTGGGTAGAAGCTTAGCTTGTGAGTTTTTTGGCTGGCGCGAGCTTGGTACTAGGCGGACTCTGTTTCGAGGGCTCGGAACTGAACCCATTAGTGATGAATGGAAAGAAGACTAACATCATCAGATAAGACATTTCATCTGCAAGGAAAAAAGGGAAAATACTCTTCCCAGATTCAAATTCTAACATGGCTGAACAGTAGACAGAGGAAGCACAGTCCAGTTGCTCCTATTCCAACTCTTGACAGGGAGTCAGTGCCTGAGGGAGAGGGGGACCTTTTACTTTTCAAATTTAAATCCTGCATAAATACTTGAGTTGCTCTTGGGGACCTGTGTGGTAATAATACTTTGTACTTTTCTGCTCTGTTCCATCCGTTTTCATTTTCAAGTTTGTTCTGGGATCTTAATCTTGCTTATTAAAAGTTATGGGAGGGGTGTTTTCTGTTATTCCGCACTTCTGTTTCCATAAGTAGAATTATCTGTAAAAGCTGTTTGTATTTTAAACCCTGCTGGCCCATAGTCTTGCACTTGAATTCACAGAAGTGGCAGACCTATGTAATCCTGTGACATTTTGAGCCTTAGTCATTTGTTATTGCATGTTTCCATACACAGTGTTACTGGTAAATTTATGCATAGTCTGTTGCCTTAAACTGTAGTAGAGGGTTAACAATGAGAGAATAGTCTCTGCTCCAGTTTGTGTTTCAGTGCTTTTATTTTTCTGCTCATCATTTACCTGCTTAAAGTTGCATTTTGTGATTGCCCCATACCCCACTAACACATTAAGCTAACGTTTCTGAAAGAGCTCCAATACTGCCTTTGATTGTATGCCTCTCCATTTAGCTTGGTTGTTTTTATAAGGCTCAAAAATAAGAGCTAAAGTAATGAGCTAACATCCAACCATGAAAAATCAGAACCAGAAAATCAAACAAACTCCAACCAAGCACAGCTAGAATACAGAAGTTTAATAAGTTAAACACTGTTAAAAACAAACCAAGCACAGCTAGAATACAGAAGTTTAATAAGTTAAACGCTGTTAAAAACAAACCAAGAACGTAGGAACCAGTATAAATGATAACTGGTAAGCACTTTCACAACACTTGTCGCTTCCTAATTATAAAACTACTTCATAGTATAAGCACTTAACTACAAAAAAGCCCACTGAAACGCATATAATCAATGACGTAAACTTTGTGATCTAAGTGCTGCAAGTCTTGAAGAGACATTTTCATTTAGACAAGGTGTTCTACCAGCTCCCAGTGTTAAAATTCAAGTTAGTTCCCTTAATGTTTCATTATGTATATCCCCTCCTCTTAAATCCTGATCCACAAGTTCCAAGGCTAAAAATTTAAAAGTATGAGTGTCATCTGTATGAATGTTTTGCAAGGGCATTAGTTTCTGCTTCCTGATATCCATAATGTGCTCAAGGATCTTTTCTTTCAGAGTTCTATTGGTTTTACCAATATGAAAAGCAGAGCATGCAGTACATTGTGCATAGTATACTAGATGTCAATTGCTACAATCTGCATAAAACTGAAATTCAATAACACAAACTGCCTTCAGATGCTTAAAGAGGGTAGACCAAATGTATCTACAGGCAGCACAAGAACGGCAATTAAATTGTCCCTTTTTGGTCTCAAAAATCACTCACAAAAACCCAAGGACTAGCCTAGAACTTGGACCACGATGCTTGCTTTTCCAGCAGCAAAATGAGATCTGAAGGGAGGAAGGACACAGGGGGGCATTATGGGTAAGGGGAGGAGCTTGGGGCTCAGATCAGATGCTGTATATGCAGCCGTGTCGGATCAGACACGGATCCATATCCCACAGGTTGAAGATCAAATGAAGTCAACTACTTCACATCTGACATTTAAGTGATCGATTATTCTTAAAACAAATTTTGGTGCCGTCCCTAGCACACCCTGTAGCTCCTCATTCACTAGCAACTTGGGCCAGTTGGATTTAATATCACACACAAGATTAATGTCACTCAAGCACATTAATCAACACCAATTCTCTGCCCGATCCGACCTCATTAGACAATGCCATATCCATTCCTGCACAAAAATATGGTTTAGCAGTTATACTTCTAAGTGGTCTGACCTCTTAAATAACCTCCAAGATTTCCTTCCAAGAAAACCCCCTATACAAAAAATCATTAGTCAGCTCCGTGAAAGCATCTTCAAGATGATAGTCACTGTCTCACAATCTCATCATTCTCAAAAACTGCCCTTTCAACACATTCTTGGGTACATGCCTTGGAAGCATGCTGGACTTATGTAGATAATTATTCTTTTTACATGATTTCCAGTGGACCCTAGTACTTGAGCTGTCGAACATATCTTTTGAAACAGTAACATCAAGAAAATTAACTGATCCATTTGAGTACTCTACACTAAAAGTACAGTTTTGTACCTACCATAAATGTAAATGTTCGAAGATCCACATTGCTGCAGTCATAACCTGTGGGGTAGTCCGCTGTCCTCGGTCGGCCCGAATACCAAAGTGTTAGGCTGGCGTCGGTCATGGTCGCTCAGATCTGACGTCAGTACGCCGTGGTACTAAAGCGCATGACCGACGCCATATCCTCAGTCTTTCTTGCCCGAGATGTCAGAAGGCCTTAAAAAGAAAGGCCGTAGCCAAAAATGGAAAAACACCCAATCACCCATGTGGAAACAATATTTACACCACAAAACACACAACCACCCCAAACTACAGAGGGGAAGGAGGGAGGGTAATTTGGACTGCAGCAATGTGGATCTTCAAACATCTACATTTATGGTAGGTACAAAACTGTACTATGTTCTTCATCTCACATTGCTGCAGTCATAACCTGTGGGTAGAATCCCAAAGCAAAGGTAAAGGGAGGTTGGCAAAATCACAAAGCATTGGGAGCTGCTAACATGCCCTGTAAAACTGCAGTGGCAAACCCAGCCCTAGATTTGGAATAAAGAGGGAGATGGTAATGTTTAGAAAAAGTGTGCACTGAACTCCAAGTAGCTGCCTCCAAAATATCTTTAGTAGCTACTCTCCTTAAAAAAGCAGTAGAAGTGGCAGTCGCCCTAGTTGAATGAGGCCTGATTCCAGCCGGAACCTCCTTACCATGATGAGAATAACAAAAAGCAATACAATGGCCAATCCACTTAGAAATAGTTTGTTTTGAAACAGGTTTCCCCTGGGAACCCAAAGCAAAAGAAATAAACAACTGTTGAGACTGCCTGAACCCTTTGGTTCTGCTCAAATAATAACGTAACTGCCTGTGAATATCCAAAGAGTGCAAAATTTTTTCCCCTTTATTTTGGGGATCAACATAAAATGTAGGCAAATGAATAGATTGGTTTAATGCCACATTAGAAACAACCTTAGGCATAAAAGTAGGGTTAGTACGCAGGGAGACCCTATCCTTATGAAATATCAAGAAGGGTTCAACTGCCATTAGAGCCTGTAATTCAGATACCCTTCTATCAGACGTAATGGCCAACAAAAAAGCAGTCTTCCAAGACAAAAACTTCAACTCCGTAGTAGCTGCAGGTTCAAAAGGAGGTAAAGTGAGCTTTTCCAACACAAAATTGAGATCCCAGGAAGGAGTAGGAGCTCTACGTGGGGGTCTTATGTTTTTTGCCCCTCTAAGAAATTGCTTAAACAAAGGGTGAGAGAATAAAGGTGGGTCACAGTCATAGTGAGCAGAAATGGCTGCAGCATGAACTTTTACAGAGGAGAAAGACAAACCCTTGTCTAATAATTCTGTAAGATACTGAAGAGAAACACTCAAATTAGGCACAGAGACATCAAAGCTCTTTGTTTTGCTCCAAAGAAAAAATCTCCTCCATTTATCAGCATAAACTTTCCTGGTACTAGGCCGTCTGGCCTCCAAAATGACATTCAAAACTTGTTGAGGAAGCTGTGACCCCCCAGGGTCTAAAACAGAATATGCCAAGCTGTCAGATGCAGGGACTGAATCCTGACATTGCGGAAATGATTGCTTGCCTGGGACAAAAGGTGTGGAACTGATGGCAAAGGCCAAGGAGGCTCCCGTACTAAACTCCTCAGCAGAGGGTACCAGTGCTGACGTGGCCAATCTGGAGCTATTAGAATCATGCAAGGCTTGTCCTGTCTGACCTTCAAGAGCACCTTGGGAAGAAGAGGCAGAGGAGGAAAGGCATAGACGTGAAGTTTGTTCCAACTGAATGAGAGAGCATCCACTTTCCAAGCTTTTGGGTGAAACAGCTTTGTGCAAAACTTTGGCAGTTGGAAATTTAGTGGAGAAGCGAACAGATCTATGTCTGGAGTTCCCCAAGCCACTGTCAACTGTTGAAATACATGAGGATCCAATTTCCACTCGTGGGGATCCACCATCTGTCTGCAAAACATCTGCTAAGGAGTTCTGTGCTCCCGGCAGAAACCTTGCCTGAAGAGTGAGGTGCAAACTGAGAGCAGTCTCCCACAAAATCATAGCTTGTCTGCAAAGAGGGTACGAATGGGTTCCCCCTTGCTTGTTGATGTACCACATGACTGTTGTGTTGTCTGTTTGAATCAACACCTGTCCTGGTTGAAGTAAATCCTTGAAGGCCATCAGGGCAAATTGGACTGCTAGCATCTCCTTCATGTTGATATGCAAATGTTGTAGTCTGGGAGGCCACGTGTCTTGAACCCATTTCCCATTGAAGTGCGCTCCCCAAGCCATGTCTGAGGCATCTGTCGTTAAGATCGGACTCGCCTCTAGTCGGGTCACAGAGAGTCCCTTGTTTAGGTGACATTCCTGAGCCCACCACAAGAATTCCCTTTGGATGCAAGGTATTATCTGAATGACAGTGTCCAAATCGTGGCTGTGTTGAGTCCATACGCTTTTGAGATACCATTGTAGCTTCCTCATATGCAGTTTGGCATTGGGAAGCACCAGAATACAAGATGCCATGAACCCCAAGGCCTGAAGGACTGTCCTTGCAGTCAGCCTGGACCGTAGAGATAAATGCTGGAAGTAAAGGGCAAGATTTCTTTGTTTGTCCGGGGTCAAAAATGCCATCTGAGAGGCTGTGTTCAGTCTCACACCCAGAAAGCACATGTCCTGAGAGGGTACTAGATTGGACTTTGTTTCGTTCACAGAATACCCTAGGCACCTTAACACTGTCATAACATAATGAAGATGGTGAAGTAACTTGACTTTGTCTTGAGCAAGAATCAGGCAATCGTCCAAATAAGGATAAATTTGTATTCCCCTTAGTCTTAAGAAGGCTATCACCGGAGCCAGGACTTTTGTGAACACCCTGGGCGCAGTAGATAAGCCAAAGGGCAATGCAGAGAACTGATGATGAAAAGTGCCAGCCCGAAAACGCAGGAACCTCCTGCAGCTGGGCCTGATAGGTATGTGAAGATAAGCCTCTTTGAGATCCAGAGTTACCATCCAGTGATCTTTGCCTAGCAGAGGCAGAAGCTGTTGCAAAGTTAACATCTTGAATTTGGGAATGTCCAGGTATGTGTTGAGAATAGACAAGTCCAGAATTGGCCTCCAAGTGTTTCCTTTCTTTGGTACCAAAAACAGGCGAGAATAAAATCCTAGGCCCACTTCTGACGGAGGGACCCCCTGGATAGCCCCCATTTTTAAAAGTAAAGAAATCTGTTTGTGAGCCTCCAACTTTTGCTGAGGAGGAACGTCCGGCATGCCTTTGAAAGGAGGCAAGGTGTGAAAATAAAACTTGTAGCCTCGGTCTATAATGTCCAACACCCATTTGTCCTGGGTGACCAAAAGCCAATTTTGCCTGAAAAGTGCCAACTTTCCTCCCAGAGGAGCTGCCAGACAGGAGGGATCTGGCAGCTGGAGATACAGGTCATTGGGTCTGTTTATGAAAAGGCTGACCCCTGCCCTCACCTGAAGATTGTGCAGGGGAACTCCACGTCCTAGGCCTGAAAGAACCCTGAGCATGAGTTCTGCCCCTACCACGTCTAGATCTGCCCCTAGACTGTAAATCAGAAGGATAAGCCCATCCCTTAGTAGGCCAATTTCTGCTAAACTTAGGGGGCTGCACCTGTAAGAAATCCTTAACTGTCTGCATAGACTTAGCTTTGTCTTCCATTTTCTTCAAAACTGACTCCACAGGAGAACCAAACAGAACTTCAGATTGAAGGGGAGCATCCAAAATTCGAGCTTTAACATGCTCTGACAAGTTCTGATCCTTAAGCCAGGCGTGCCTACGAATAACTGATCCAGTTGCAGCCACCCTGGAAGAAGCCTGAAGAGCATCAAAACCACACTGCAAAGAATGCTTACCCACCTGATCAGAGGCATAAACTAAATCCTGTAATTCCTTACACTCTATGCCCTCTGCCAAAGCATCCACCTTAGATTTTAACTGACTTAGGAGAAAATTCTGGTACTTCAGCATATGAAACTGGCAATTCAAAGCCCTCATTGCTAGAGTGGAAGAGGTATACACTTTTTTACCCCACCTATCCAAAGCTCTAGAATCTTTATCCATAGGAACTGGATTCTTTACAACAGAAGCCCTGACCCCCTTAGGTCCCTGGCTAATAGTTTCCGGGTCAGCACTTGGGCTCTTATACAAATATTTATGAGCCTCTGGCACTCTGTAATACCTGTCTGGCTTGACCGGGGCAGGAGGCAAAGAATCAGGATTAAGGGAAGCTTCAGAGAAAACATCCTGAACAACATCCAAAACAGGGGGTAGAGCCAAGGGCCTATGCTGTGGTAAAAACAAAAACTCCCTAAGTCTCTTTCGAGAATCTGAAAAATCCTGACCTTCCCACCTAAAATGCTCCCTCATGGAATGCAGGGTTTCAGAAAAAGAAAAATCCTCTGGAGGGGAAGCAGAAGGACTAGAATCCTCTGCATCTGAATCAGAATAAGGAGGAAAATCCTGAATGTCTTCAGACTCCGAGTAATCTGAGGAATGCTCCAATCCTTCCACCTCTGGCTCCACCCTAGGCCTCTTATCTGGAGGGGGCATAGAACCCCTGATTAAGGAAATCAAATCCTCTGCCATTTTCAGCATATGCTTTTTAGGTACAGAACCTGCAGAACTAGGGCTGACGCCAGAGGAAGACAAACCAGGCCTGACCTTGGAAGGTGCCTTAGAGACAGAAGTAGAAGGCCTAACCACCTTATGCAAAGAAGGGACTACAGAGACCTGAGAGGCCCCCTCAGCCTGACCCGACTCCTGAGAGGCCACATACTGCAAAATTAAAGGCTCCCCCTGAGACTCAGCTGAAACCTCGGCTGGATCCACAGATTCCACCGTAGGTTCTAAAGAACCGGCGTCCGTAACGGACGACTCATCCTGCTTGGACTTTAACGATTTTTCCTTACGCTTCTTAGCGGTAGCGGGCGTCGGAGGATCCGACGGCATATTGTAGTTACATCGCTTACCCAAGACAAGCCAACACAATCTAACCTGCGTTTAATGGTGCGCTTATTAAATCTGGCACAAAAGCGACACCCGACTACGTCATGCTCAGGCCCTAAGCAAGGAATACAGAGAGAGTGGTAATCCCTATGAGGTATCTGTTTCCAACAAGAAATACAATTATTCACTTTTTCTGACATCCGGATTTAACTGAGGCAAGAAAAGACAAAAATATTCCCCAACGGGGTACTTAGCCCAACTTGGTCTTCGGTCTGAAACTCAGAAAACGAAAATTTCAGGACGCCGAACGGCACTTGCAAACGCTGCTTCTGCTTCGGACCATGCGGCAAGAAAGACTGAGGATATGGCGTCGGTCATGCGCTTTAGTACCACGGCGTACTGACGTCAGATCTGAGCGACCATGACCGACGCCAGCCTAACACTTTGGTATTCGGGCCGACCGAGGACAGCGGACTACCCCACAGGTTATGACTGCAGCAATGTGAGATGAAGAACATCTACAGAAAATTAGCAGTGGTGTGAAGGTACACCACAAATTCATCCAATGTGTGGAAAGGACCCTTCCAATCTAAAATGATGTTACCCACAAAGCTGCGATAAAAACGGTTGTACTTGAAATAAGGGTCATCACTGAATACCTTTTCAAGCTCCCACTGTGCTAACACCATATTCAGATAGGGAAAAAGTACAGTTGTGTACCTACCATAAATGTAGATATTCGAGTGTATTCACTGTTGCAGTCATTACACTTGGGTTATCCTGCTGGCAGGCTACCCGCAGTCGGCCTGAATTCCAAAGTCCTGGTTCGGCATCTGTTGCTGTCACCTCTTCCCTGACGTCAGTGCGCCAGGGGTATAAAAGATGCAGCCAACGCCATTTTCCTCAGTTTTTCGTGCCCCAGATGTCAGGTGGCCCCAAAAGGGTAGGCTAAAGACATAGCTTATAAAAGCATGCACTAAAATAAACAATACCTTCATCTACAAGCAAATACACCACATAGGTTGTATAGGATAGAGAAGTACAGATATGTCCCAGCAAAGAAAGGGGGATGGTGGGTGGGTAACCTGGACTGCAACAGTGAATACACTCGAACATCTACATTTATGGTAGGTAGACAACTGCACTATGTTCATCGTGTTTCACTGTTGCAGTCATTACACTTGGGTTGAATCCCAAAGCTGAGGTTGGGTGGCTGGGTCTAAATAGAATTAGGAGTAGCTATAAGGCCCTGCACAACTGCAGTGGGAAAGCCTGCTCTGGATTTAGAGTAAAGAGGTAAGTGGTAGTGCTTAGTAAGTGTGCACTGAAGTCCAAGTTGCAGCCTCCAAAATATCCTTGGTTGGTACTCCTCTGAGGAAGGCTGCTGAGGTGGCTGCTGCCCTGGTAGAATGTGGTCTAATGCCCTTAGGCACCGACTTGCCATGTTGTGAATAGCAGAAATAAATGCAGTGTCCTATCCATTTTGAAATAGTCTGCTTTGAGATAGCCTTTCCTTGTGATCCTGCAGCATATGCCACTAAAAGTTGCTTAGTCTTTCTGAAAGCTTTAGTTTTGTCCAAGTAGAAGCATAGCTGTCTGTGTATGTCCAAAGAATGCAGAAGTCTCTCCCCTTTATTCTGTGGGTTTGGGAAAAAAGTAGGCAAATGAATGGTTTGGTTAAGAGCCACACTGGACACTACCTTAGGCGTAAATGTTGGGTTTGTCCTTAGAGAAACCCTGCCCGGATGGAAGATAATAAAAGGTTCCACAGCCATTAATGCCTGTAACTCTGAGACTCTTCTTGCTGAAGTTATTGCTTGGAGCAGAGCAGTTTTCCATAAGAATTTTATCTCAGCTGTATTGGCTGGCTTGAAAGGAGGCTGTGAGAGTTTTTCCAAGACAAAATTGAGGTCCCAAGCAAGTACTGGTGCTCTCCTTGGAGGTCTTATATTTTTGGCCCCCCTGAGGAACTGCCTAAGCAATGGATGTGAAAAACAGGAGGGTCTGTATTGTAATGAGCTGAAATGGCAGAGGCATGGATCTTAATTAATGAGAAGGATAGGCCTTTGTCCAGCATCTCAGTTAGATATTGTAAAATCTGAGGTATATTTGGAACAAGCTTGTCAATTCCTTGTGCCTGGTTCCAAGCACAGAATCTCTTCTATTTTTCTGCATAAGATTTTCTGGAGCTGGGCCTCCTGGCCTCCAAAATAACATCCATAACCGCTTTAGAGAGAGGTGTATTCTGAATGTTTGCACTATCCGCCATGCAGCTAAATTTAGGGTTCCGAGTTGGCTGTGCAGGATCTGATTGTTTTGTTGGGTCAGTAAATGAGGAATTTGAGGCAATGTCCAGGCAGAACCTTGGGACAAGCTCCTTAGGATTGGGTAACAGTGTTGGAGTGGCCAATCTGGGGCAATTAGTAATATTTGTGGCTTCTCTTGTCTGACCTTTAGGAGTACCTTGGGGAGGAGAGGCAGTGGAGGAAAGGCATATTACTGTAAGATTGTTCCAGCTGAATGACAAGACATCCACTTTCCATGCTCGTTTGTGATAAGTCCTTGTGCAGAATCTCTGAAGTTGGCAGTTGTGAGGGGAGGCAAAAAGATCTATGTCTGGGCATCCCCATTTCCTTATCATCATGCTGAAGAGTTGTGATCTAGGTTTCCACTCGTGAGGATCCATGAGGTTTCTGCTTAGTTAGTCTGCCAGAGCATTTGTTTTTCCTGGCAGGAATTGTGCTTGCAGGTGAACTTGGTAGGTCAATGCTGTGTTCCACAAAATCATTGCTTGTCTGCAGAGGGGGTAGGAATGTGTGCCCCCCTGCTTGTTTATGTACCACATAACTGTGATGTTGTCCGTCTTTAATAGCAGCTGTCCTGGATGAAGTAGGTCCTTGAAGGCTGTTAGGGCATTTTGTACGGCTAGCATCTCTTTTTGATTGATGTGAAGATGCCTTTGGCTTGGGGGCCATGTGCCCTGAATACATTTTCCTGCCATGTGGGCCCCCCAGGCATAATCTGATGCATCTGTTGTTAGTGTTTGCCTGGCTGTGGGTAAAGTGAATGGCTGTCCCTTGTTGTGGTGACAGGCCTGTGCCCACCATCGAAACTCCTGTTGCAGGCAGGGAATGAGTGAAATTAATTATTCCAGGCTGTGGCAATGCTGAGTCCAAACACTTTTTAGATACCATTGTAGTTTCCTCATATGCAGTCTTGCATATGGAATTAGCAGAATGCAGGAGGCCATGTAACCCACAGCCTGCAGAATTTTTCTTGCAGATAACTGGGTCTTTGTTGCCATGCTTTCGAAGTAATAAGTCAGTTGCCTTTGTCTGACGTGAGATGAGCCATCTGGGCAGTTGTATTTAAGCTTGCACCCAGGAATATTATCTCTTGAGAGGGTACTAGTTTTGATTTCTTTTCATTTACTGTGTACCCTAGGCAAATTAATAATCTTTTTACAAACACCAGATGCTTTAGTAAAATGTCTTTGGTCTCTGCTTGAATAAGGCAGTCGTCCAAGTAGGGATATATTTGAATTCCTCTGTCTGCAAAATGCAATTACTGGTGCCAGGCATTTTGTGAAGGCCCTGGGTACAGTAGATAAGCCAAAGGGCAGTGCAGAGAATTGGTAGTGCATTGAGCCAGCTATGAATCTGAGGTAACATCTGCAAGATTGTCTGACTGGGACACGCAGGTATGCCTCTTTGAGGTCCAAAGTTACCAGCCAAGCCTTTTTGTCCAGCATGGGCAGAAGCTGTTGTAGAGTCAACATTTTGAATTTCGGAACGTCCAGAAAAGTATTTAGAATAGACAGGTCCAGAATTGGTCTCCACACTTTGTCCTTTCTTGGTACTAAGAAAAGTCTTGAGTAAAATCCTTGTCCCTGCTCTTGTGGCACTGGCTGAATGGCCCTCATGTCCATGAGAGATGAAACTTGTTTTTATGCCTCTGCCCATTGATTGTGTGGCAGGTCTGGCTTACTTTTTGCCTTTGGAAGGGTGTGAAAGTGGAACCTGTAGCCCTGAGAGACTATATTTAGGACCCATTTGTCCTGGGTGATAGTGTGCCAATTTTGTGAAAAAAGTGCTAGCTTTCCCCCTAAGGGTGCTGCCAAGAGATAAGTGCTTGGCATTGGTAGAGGGAAGTCATTGGGACTGTTTCCTATATGGCTGTGATATGTCTTCTCCGCTTTTGGAGGTAGAAGCACCCTATTGTTTGGGCCTGTATGAGCCCTGGGGCTGTTGTCTGCCTCTAGGGCATCTGCCTCTTTGTGGCCTGTCTGACACGGTAAAGGACCAATTCTTAGAAGGCCAGATCCTGCTAAATTTAGGTGGCTGTACCTGTAAGAAATACTTTACTGTCTGCATAGATTTAGCTTTATCCTCAATTTTCTTCAACACCTCTTCTGCCTCAACACTGAACAAAGTATCATGCTGTAATGGAGCATCCAATAATTTTGCTTTAACATGATCAGGCAGAGTCTGTTCCTTTAACCTAGCATGCCTTCTAATAACAGAACATGTTACAGCGGCCCAGCAAGAGGCTTCCAGTGAATCATAGCCACATTGCAAAGTATGTTTTCCCACTTGTTCAGCTGCATGCAATAAATCCTGCAATTCCTTGTTCTCAGAACATTCAGAATTTGTCAACATTTTCTGTTTTAACAAAGACATTAAGTATTGCTGATATTTAAGCATATGAAGCTGACAATTTAAAGCCCTTATAGCCAAGGTAGCAAAAGTGTAAACTTTTTTCCCCCATCTCTCCAGTGCCCTAGAATCTCTATCTGAGGGGACAGGGTTTTTTGCAGTAGCAGCCTTGACCCCTTTGGGACCTTGTGAGATAGTTTCTGCAGCAGGGTTTTTATATAGAAATTTATGAGAATCTGGAACCCTGTAGTATCTGTCTGGCTTAACATGTGCAGGAGGTAAAGAGTCGGTAGACAGGCCGGACTCTGAAAATACGTCATCTACAATATCTAGAACAGGTGGAATAGCAAGAGGTCTGGGCTGAGGAAGTAGAAGAAAGTCTCTGAGCCTTTTCTTTGAATCTGAATAATCTTGGCTCTCCCAGTGGAAATGCTCCCTTATGGTATGCAGGGTTTCCCCAAATGAGTAATCCTCAGGAGGAGAAGCTGAAGGAATAGATTCTTCAGCATCAAAATCCTCATAGGGAGGAATAGAGTTATCCCTGTTCTGAAGAGGAGTCATAGGAAATGGAAACTTGATTAGAGGAATCATATTCAGTACCTTGCCTAGGCCTCTTATCAGGAGGGGGATGGGAACCCCTGATCAAAGTAATTAGGTCTTCGACCATTTTGAGCATCTGTTTCTTAGGCATGGATGTCTGTCCTGGAGAATGCTGTACTTGTTTCCTTGTCTTTAAAACTGTTTTAGTCTTTGTCTTGGATGCTGTAGTTGGCTTGATATAAAGCTGTGTAGGTCTGAAAACACCCTCAGAAGCAGATGCCTGCTCAGCAGCTCCGGACCCATCTGAGGGATTAGTTTCTGAAGGCCCAATACCTTGAGTATCCAGAGGCCTGGCTGTCTCCACGTGGGAGTCGGAGGCGGCCTGTGGCTCTGAGGTAGTGGGTGTCAGGGGCTGCGAAAGCACCTCACTGAGAACCGGCGACTGGCCTAGAAGAGGCTTTGTCGTCGGTTTTGGACCTCGGATGCCTGTCCTTTTCTTTTTCCTTGCGCTTTTTATGAATTCCGGTCGTCGGTTGTTCGACCGCATTATATAGTTAAACCTTCTGCCAAAGTAATGAAAAGCAAAATCGTACTGACGCTTAATAGTGCGTTGGTTAAATCTAGCACAAAACCGACAACTAGCAACATCGTGGTCAAGGCCTAGGCAAGGAATACAGTAAGAATGAAAATCCTTATGAGGTATTTGCTTCCCACAAGAAATACAATTGTTAACTTTTTCTGTCATTGGTCTGGAGCAAGAAAAAAGTTTCCCCAATGGGGTACTTAGCTTTATAGAAGACTTCGGATCTGAAATTCAATTTCGAAAATCTTAGGAGTTGGCCAACCAGCACTTGTGAACTGCTTTTGCTTCGGGCACCGCACGGCAAGAAAGACTGAAGAAAATGGTGTCGGCTGCATCTTTTATACTCCTGGTGCACTGACGTCAGGGAAGAGGCATCAGCAACCGATGCCGGACCAGGACTTTGGAATTCAGGCCGACTGCAGGTAGCCTGCCAGCAGGATAACCCAAGTGTAATGACTGCAACAGTGAAACACGATGAACATCTGTGCATACTGCCTACCTAGATCTGGCTAAAGCTTTGAGGCAATACTCCACTCGGGCATTGTCAACAAACTTGTGCAAGTACAATTACCATAAATGTAGATGTTCCGAGTGTATTCACTGTTGTAGTCATCACACTTGGGTTATCTGCCTGCAGGTAGCCCTCACACTTGGGTTATCTGCCTGCAGGTAGCCCTCAGTCGGGCTGAATACCAGAGTCTTGGGATTTCTGCATCGGATGCTTTTGCATCTTCCATGATGTCAGGGGTATAAAACATGCAGCCGACACCATTACATCAGTTTTTCTTGCCCTAGATGTCATCAGCCCCAAAAATAGGATGCAATTACATGGTGTGGAACACCCCCAGTAAAAAGTAAATACCACTGTTATAAGATATGGCCAAAAAAAAGGCTAGGTAGAAAGTATAAAGTCAGGAGGGAGGGTAACCAGGACTGCAATAGCGCATACACTCAAACATCTACATTTATGGTAAGTGTACACAACTGTACTATGTTCTTCGTGTTTCACTGTTGCAGCCATCACACTCAGGTTGATTCCCAAAGCTGAGGAAGGGTGGAGTCAGTCAAGACGCATTAGGGCTGGCTAGCAGGCCTTGTAAGACTGCTGTGGTAAATCCAGCTCTGGATTTAGAAAAGATAGGTAAGTGGTAATGCTTGGGTAAGTGGTAATGCTTGATGAAGGTGTGTACAGAACTCCAGGTTGCAGCTTCCAGGATGTCCCTGGTAGGGAGTCCCCTGAGAAATGCTGTAGAGGTTGAGGTAGCCCTAGTGGAATGAGTTCTGATCCCCTGTGGGGTAGGTTTTCCCATGGTGTTTGTAGCAGAAATGGATGCAGTGTACTATCCATTTAGAAATGGTTTGCTTTGAAATGGCCTTGCTCTCTGCCCCTATAGCAAAGCTGACTAGCAGCTGGTCAGATTTTCTGAAAGGTTTAGTCCTGTCCAGGTAGAACCTAAGCTGCCTGTGCACGTCCAGGGAGTGCAGGATCCTTTCCCCTTTATTCGGAGGATTAGGGAAAAAGGCTGGCAAATGAATGGATTGGTTTAAAGCCACACTAGATACCACCTTGGGCATAAATGAGGGGTTAGTCTTGAAGGAAACATTGTCCACATGGAAGATAATGAAGGGTTCCACGGCCATAAGGGCCTGCAATTCAGACACTCTTCTTGCTGAAGTGATGGCTAGAAGTAAAGCTGTTTTCCAAGAGAGGAATTTTAACTCTGTTGTAGCAGCAGGTTCAAAGGGAGGAAGTGTGAGCTTCTCCAGTACAAAGTTAAGGTCCCATGCTGGAGTGGGAGCTCTCCTGGGGGGGGGTCTTAAATTTTTGGCTCCTCTCAGGAACTGTTTGACCAGAAGGTGAAAGAAGAGGGGTGGCTCAGTATTGTAATGAGCTGAGATGGCAGAGACATGAATCTTAATTGGAGAAGGATAGACCTTTGTGGAGCAGTTCGGTTGGGTAATTTAGGATTTGCGGCAAGCTGGGCACGATTGTGTCCATTCCCTGACAGTAGCTCCAAGAACAGTATTTTTTCCATTTTTCTGAATAGGATTTCCTAGTACTAGGCCTCCTTGCCTCAAGGATGACACCCAGCACCTGTTTACTGAAGGTTGCTGGTGAAGTGCTCAGGGGATGAGCCAGGCTGCTAGGTTCAGGGTTTGCAGCGGAGGATACAAAATATGTCCCTCCTGCTAGGACAGCAGGGAAGGGATCTGAGGCAGGTGCCATGGTGGCACTACTGTCAGACTGCGCAAAAGTGGGTACCAGTGCTGGTGTGGCCAGTCTGGTGCAATCAGAATTGTCCTTGGCTTGTCCTGTTTGATCTTTAGTAGAACCTTCGAGAGGAGGGGCAGCAGGGGAAAGGCATAGATTGAGAGGTTTTCCCATGTAAAGGACAGGGCATCCACTTTCCATGCTTGGCTGTGCGGAGTTCTGGTGCAATATTTGGTCAACTGATAGTTCTGTGGGGAAGCAAAGAGGTCTGGCCATCCGCTTGGGGTTGGTAGTGAGTGGAAGTAGAATCTGTATCCCTGGGATACAAAGTTCAAGACCCATCTGTCCTGGGTAAGGTACACCCAGTTTTTTGCATGCAGGGCTAGTTTTCCTCCTAAGGGTGCAAGTACTTGGGCAAGGCTTGGAAGGGTGAAGAACAAGTCATTGTGAACTTTTTCCATAGGATGGTGGCTTACTACCCCCTGATCTTGGGGTGGGAGCACTCCATTGTTTAGATCTGAGCTTACCCTGAGACTGTAGTCTTGGTGGTCTGCTGTCCCTGGGTTTGGACTGAGAAGGTCTGGGAGGGACTGGGAAAGACCAGTTTTTAGAAGGCCAATGCCTACTGAATCTAGGTGGCTGTACCCTAAGTAATCTAACAGTTTGCATAGATTTAGCTTTTTCCTCTATCTTTTTGAGGACTTCTGCTTTAGTGCCAGACATTCTTGGTTTAATGGCGCATCTAGTAATTTTGCTTTCACATGGTCTGGCAAGATTTGTTCCTTAATCCAAGCATGCCTTCTAAGAGGAGACCCAGTGACAGCAGCCCTGCAAGATGCTTCTAAGGCATCAAAACCACATTGAAAAATATGTTTTCCAACTTAGTTAGCAGAATGCATTAACTCTTGTAAATCTTTATGTGCTGCACAATCAGGAATCAACATCATTTTTTGTTTAATTCCATGATATGTTGCTGAGACTTTAACATGCGAAACTGGCAATTTAAAGCCCTGATGGCAAGAGTAGCAGAGGTGTATACCTTCTTACCCCATCTGTCCAAAGCCCTAAAATCCCTGTCCGAAGGGGTAGAGTTTTGGGCTGTAGTAGCCTTAATGCCTTTAGGTCCCTGGGAAATGGTCTCTGGATCCGCAGTAGGATTTTTAAATAGGAATTTGTGAGAGTCAGGTACTCTGTATTACCTTGTCAGGTTTCCTGGGAGCTGGTGGCAAAGTATCAGGGTAAGACCGGATTCCATGAAGACATCTACAATTTCCAGAACAGGAAGGATAGCTAGAGGCCTGTGCTGAGGCAAGTTTAAAAATTCCCCGAGCCTCTTTTTGGACTGTGGGTAGTCATGGCACTCCCAGTGGAAATGTTCTCTGAGGGTATGCAGGGTTTCACCGAAAGAAAAATCCTCTGGTGGGGAAGCACAGGGAATGGAATCCTCTGCATCAGAATCCTCACAAGTAGATAAAGGTTAGTCCTGGCAGAAGGGTCAGAGTCATCAGACTCATGATCTGAAGAAGCAGAAGGAAAATCAGTTCTTGATCTTTTGGAGGGGGGAAGGTTGGTTTCCCCTAATTAAGCTAATAAGGTCTTCAGCCATTCTAAGTATTTGTTTCTGTGGAATGGTGCCCTGAGAATGCGCTTTGGTTGTCTGTTTCCTAGCATAGTGCGACCTCTGGGCCTGAGAAATTCGGTATTTTTGGTTTGAAATGAAGTAGTCTGTTTAACATGAACATCTGAAGGCCTGAATACACCCTTAGAAGTCGGTGCCTGCACAGTGGCTCTGAACCCATCCAAGGTAGAGACATCCGCAGGTTCCATAGTCGGAGAAGCATCTCGCGGCATACCGGACTCCGAACTGGTCTCAGCAGAGGCCTGCGAATATGTAGAAGCAGGTATCAGGGACTAAGAAAGCACCTCACTGAGTACCGGCAGACTGGCTTAACGGAAGCGTCGGCAGTTTTGGACCTATGCGGTCTGTCTTTATCCTTATTTTTTTTTCGGAAGATCGGTAGTCGGATGGCTTATCGAAGCCATTTCAGAATATGGAGAACGAGAGCGAAAGAATTTAGTGACAAAAATATCCAGGTGACGAATAGTTTGGGCGTTGAACAGGGCACAAAACTGACCGCGAGGAGCCTAAACAGGTGACGCAGTAAGAATGAAAATCTCTGAGATATTTGCTTTCCACAGGCAAGACCATTATTAATTTTTTCTGACATCGGTTAGAACAAGAAAAAAGGATCCCCAACGGGTACTTATCTTTTAGAAGACTTCAGGTCTGAAACTCGAAAAACGAAAATTTCAGGAGGCGGCCGACCGGCACTTGCGAACTGCTTCTGCTTCGGGCTCCACTCAGCAAGAAAAGCTGATGTAATGGCATCGGCTGCATGTTTTACATCCCTGACGACCTGACATCATGGAAGAAGCGACAGCACCCGAAGCAGAAATCCCAAGACTCTGGTATTCGGGCCGACTGAGGGCTACCTGCAGGCAGATAACCCAAGTGTGATGACTGCAACAGTGAAACACGAAGACATCTAGGTATAAACCCATTTATAACACACTGAATAGCGAACAGATTTCACTGATGGGACCCAGGGGGTTAGAATCAGTGAGGCCATCTCCACAAAGAGGCTGGTTACCAGTGGAGACTCCCTCCAGGGTTCTGTGCTGGGCCTGCTCCCATTTACTTCGATGTCAAAGAGAAAGTCGAAGGCCTTTGACTGACAAAGCTTGCAGATGATTGTGAACTGAGAGCAGTCATTTTACTGCCCCTCAAGATGAGAACACCCTTCAAGAAGGTCTAATACAGACAAAACGCTTGGTGGCAATGCCATTGCATAAAACTTAATACCAAGAAATACATTATAGCACCTTTTGGGAAGCCCACCACTCATGGGTAATTAAGTCATCAATAAAACACCCTTAAAAGTTGATTCACTAGTCAGGGATTTGGGAACTCATGTAGACAGTAACCTAACCTTCAACCAGCATGTGTCTACGGTAGTAAGAAAATATTTCTATGTTGCTCAACTTATAAGCAAGGGCATGGCATCTAGGTCTAGAGAGGTCATCATGCCACTGTAGTCAGCCCACAGCAGACCCATCAGAGAGTATAATGTGTCCTTTGGTATGTACCTGACCAAACACATGCAGCAACTGGAATGCCCGCAATGGTTCCTTACAAAAAGAATAAACACAATGTCCTACGATGACTGCCTCAAAGCCCTGTCTCTACTCGGTATCATACAGATTTCTGAGGGGTGATCTTTGCTTGGCATATAGGGCATCCCAGGACCCTGTTTTGATTAACCTTTTGCACAGCTGCAAAACAAACAGCATCAAGAAATTGAATCTTTTGGCTTTTCCCGGTTAGGGGTCGCCACTGCGGAACTCCGGTCTGCTAATGATTGGCAGTAGATTTTTATGTGCCGAGTTGCCAGCCCTGAATCACAACCTTCAACGAAGGTATGCCCAGTCACGCATGTCTCCACACAGAAGACGGACTAGCTGAGAGTTGAACAGGACAACGTTTTACTGTGAGGCAACAATGCTACAGCAGCACTACCACCGCAGTATAAACAGCATCAAGAAATACTAGACTAAAAGACCTAAATCTTGTTTGCAACTTGAATAGGATATGTTTCAGAGACAGAAATGTTTCTCAGAGAACTGCCATTTTTTGGAACAGGATATCCAGCCATGTGGAGCAGAGTTCTTCCCCATCACTTTTCAAGCACAACTTGGACCAATGGATGGGTAATCTGAAATTCATCCCTGGTCTGGCTCCTATGTCTCTGATGGACACAGGCAGTCAGTAAATCACACCTATATAAAATCAAATTTGTGGGTCACATTTAGGTTGCACAACTAGGCTTATAAGGATCCTAGTGGTCATTAGCTTAGTATACACCTATGAACCTACGGAAGACTGTAAAAACTGAAATGCTTTGAAAAGCCCCTTTGCAAATTTCACTCACTCTTTCTTAGCTTCTCTGGTACATGGCAAAAATAGAGAAAAACGTTTGGCACTTTAGGTTTTCTTTCGCAGGGTATTTAAAGAGAGAGACTCAGAAAAACAGGTTCATAGGTACTTAACAAGGCTATTTATCTTTGAGGACTTTAAGAAGCCTAGCCTTACATTCCCACCGCAGTTTTCAGCCCTTGTATTTTGCACAAAAGTAACTCAGGCCAAACAAGGATATGCTGTGGCATTTACATTTCTCTTACCCTTGAGGACAGGGGTGCTAAACCAGGAATTAATTTGATGTTACCTATCCATTTATCTAAATTACATTTGAAGTACTCTCTGTGATACAAATCTATCCCTCCAACATCCTGCATTTTGCAAAAGAGATGGATGTCCCATGACTATGAATTTATGACACCACTCGACTTGCGAACGTGTTATATGCCTAACAGAACTGGGTCCAGTGAAGCTCTACATGTAATGCAGAAGTAAACTCTCAGTAACCTGTATGACAGCAAGAAGAGGGAAAAGGCTTTGAGGTGGTCAGCAGAATTTTTATGACTTAAGTCCCTGATATACATTTTTGTGAGAAAGCACTGTGGTCATTCCAGTTGCGACAAGTGTTTGGACAGGTACATATCTAGACGCATTATACTCAATGACTGGCCTAATAAGTGCAGAGTACAGTGGAACAATTACATCCCTACATCTGAACTCAGTACCTTCAGATATAAGCTGTACAGTGAAAAACGACTTCCTTACAACAGTGGACACATGGTAGTTGAAGGACAGTTCATTGTCGACATAGGCTCTTAGATCCCCAACTACTAGATCAGTATTTAAGGTGTGTTGTCAATATGACAGTTACAAGGGAAGTCAAGCTTGCTCAAAAATATGATTATACACTTCTTGGTGTTAGTTTTTAGTCCATGGTTTTGGCATCAGCTATTTGTTTGTGACATGCCCTCTTGAAGGATCTTGGCGTCCTGTGGAGGAATTTATGACAGTACTAAACTTGAATGACCACAAACCCTTAACATTAGCTTTGCTTACAAAGAAATGCATGCCAAAGAGGAATGGCCCAAGGACTGAACCATGGGGTAAGCTGCTAGTGACAGGTCTTTTGGAGGAGGTAAACACTCGCACCCTAACTTCCTAGGTTCTATTTTTGAGGCAACAGGAATTCACATTGACTTCCACCAGGGATTTTTTTTTCTTCATGATATACCCCTTAGGTTCCCCTCCTCTCCTGCTTTTGTTGTGTGTTGTTCACATATAAGGGCTACTGTTCCTCTATGGATCATGCCTCGCCAAATGGAACATCTAGACAAATGCCCTCCCTTGTCAGATCCTTTGATTCCCAATCTGTTAATCGAACCAAAGTCTCCCTGGCCATAGTTAGAACTGTATCCTTCTACTCCACTATGCCGGCATTTTGGCTTCTCCTCCTTGATTTTCTGCCACACCATGGCTTTCAGAGGTACTGGAGGAAAAACATACAGAAACAGCTCTGTCCATGGTAAAAACAGGACAATAACTTGATACGCTCCTGCATCTGCTGTCCTGCTGCAAAATGGCCAGAGCTGCTACTGTCTAGAGAAGCAAAAAGGTGTACATCTGACACCTCCACCTGTGAGACAAGCCTGTAAAAATATCCATGTTTAACATATTTTTGTGTGGGCCTCATCAGGGATACCTTATATCATATTCTCTATCTACTTCAGAACATCTGCCCAATACCTTCCTATAGGAATTAATCGATCTATCTACTCTATTGATTGTGGAACTTTCCCAACTTGATCTTTTACATCCACCTGAGATATCAGCTATTCAAGCAGATGGCGCTTTAGTTTAATGTCTCATCTGAAGGATGACACACTCAGGAATGCAACCCCCCCCCCCCCGCCACTGCACTGCAGTGTCAGCAAGCCATCGACCTTCTACACTAAAGGCTTGTATTCTACCTAATTGCGCCAATGACATTTGACAATTTAAGGCCTTAAAAGACAACATGATGAGATGTACACCTTTTCCCCTGTAGTGGTTCAACACTCTTTGAATGCGACTCCAAGAAAGCCGATTTAAATGTATCCTCAAAAGTCTGAAATGTATGAATTTGGATGGGGTTGGCTCTCGGCCTTTTTTTTTTCAGCTCATCTATTAAATCCATCTTACCTCATTTCACAGTACTCTAATCCTTCAACCTACTCTACCCCACAATACTCTTTCTCCTTCTCCCTCCTTTTCCCTTACCTACTTCACACCCCTCTACCCTTCTTACTCTAACAACTTATCTATACCTCCAAATGGACCCAACACATAAATCATTCTACCCATATATACTACTCTTAACTACAATTCCTGCTTCTCTAACAATACCTTACTCATTAACCTCCTTTGAACATTTTTCCCTTCATGAACATCTCCACCCCCTCCAGGGAACTCTTTCAATCTCTCTCAACTCTCTCAACCATATTAATATAACCTTCACATCCATCTATGTACTTCCTAAGTACCATAGATCTACCCATATTTCTTACATCCTTATAAAAAAAACACAAATTATTACGACAAAATCCAAAAGTTTATACACTATCCTCAACCACACCCACTACTAGATGGTGACATTCATCCTAACCCAGGCCCCAATACTGATACTACCAAAAAGCCTCTCAACCTACCTACTTCAAATATCTCTATACCACATAGACCATCTAACTCCCTCCTGATAGCTCACCTTAACATCCGTAGCATTAACAATAAAATATCCCACCTACATGCACTCTTAGACATACATTCATTTGATATTTTCTGTATTTCAGAAACATGGCTAAAGCCCTCTACTCTTAACCAGGAAATCACCCCCCCAAGATATAACATCCTGACATGTGACCGCAAAACCCAAAAGAGTGGCGGAGTAGCTATTTTGTATAAATCAGAACTCTAACTTTCACCGTTCAATTTGCTTCTTCCCTCAGTTCCCAACTCAGAAACCCTCACTGCAAAACTACAAATCAATAACTCCAAATCTATCTATCTATCTAATTTGCACTCATCTCCCCCCTGGAAATAACATCAATACTCTTGAAAACATACTTAGCTACCTCTCTTCCCACCTACCTCAAGAAACCATTGTCTTAGGTTACTTTAACATAGACTGGACAACCTGTAATTCTCCCAATCCTACCAACCATATAAATCTCCATGGATTCACACAAATAATGACCACTCCCCACTAGAATCTATAAACCAAACAACAAAGAAACCATCCTAGACTGGATCCTTCTTAACAGTCATCTTGATTCTTATAAACCAGGGACACTCCCAGATGATATCAGTGACCACATGCTAACTTATATAATCAAACAAAAAACTTATAGCCCCAACACAAATATCTTTAAAACTTCCCGCTCCAAAAAATACTTTAACGCAGAGAGCTTCCAAAACGAACTCAAAGCATGTGACTGGTCACCTATGCTTCATCTTGAACTTGATGAAGCAGTAATCTACTTTAATACTAGATTTCTCCAAATACTAGACTACCATGCCCCCTATTGTTCTTCCCGCATAAGAACCAAAACTGCCCCCTGGCTCACAAAGGCAACTAGGCAAAAGACCCTTCTCAGAAATAAAATATGGGCCAAGTGGAGAACCTCCAGAAATCCAACAGATCACCTCTACTTTAAACAGTTAAGAAATGCCACCAAGAAGGACATTCTCAAAGACAAAAAAGACCATTACCTCCACCTACAACAAACCCACCAACATCCTCAAAAATTCTGGTCTGGCATTAACAAACTTCTTCAATCAGGACGCTCAAACTCCTGACCCTACAGGTTTCAACCACAATAACTCTAACCAGATTCCTGATGCCTTTAACAACTATTTTACTGAAGCCATTCTATCCCTAGCTAACATTACCATCCACCTCCACTCTCCCATTAAAAACACCTAATATCCCTTCACCCACCTTCCATAAACATCTTGTACCTACATCCCTCATTTGTAACCTCCTTCAAAATATCAAACCATGCACCCCTTCTGCAGACCGTCTTCCAGCTGAATACCTTCAAATTGCAGCTAAAGCCATAGCCTACCCCATCTCCATACTTATAAATAGAACAATTTCAGAAAGCAAAATCCCTTCTCTTTGGAAGAGCTCCCATACAATTCCTTTACACAAAGGTGGCTCATCAACTGAGCTCTCCAACTATCGGCCTATTGCTTTACTCTCTCCATTGGCTAAAATAATGGAGAAATGTATACACAGGCAACTGCTTGACCACCTACTACAAAATAATCTACTTGCAGATTGCCAACATGGTTTTAGGCCTTACCATAGCACAACAACTGCCCTGCTATCCTTCTCTGATTCTATAAACAAAAATCGTAACAATAACACCTTTCCCTCTGCTCTATTTATTGATCTTTCTAAAGCTTTTGATATGGTGAACCATCCCATACTTATTGACATTCTAAAAGCCCAATCACTAGACCCACAAGCATTACAATGGTTTAAATCCTATTTAGAAAATAGACAGCAAGCAGTTCTCTGGAATAATAATATTTAGTCATCCCTCCCTGTAAACATTGGGGTACCACAAGGTACTATTTTAGGACCGCTTCTATTTTCTTTGTTTATTAATGATCTACATACTATTATTTCTCAAGCCACCTGCATACAGTAAGCAGATGACTCCACCTTAATTTGCTCAGCCAAGTCCATAACCTCTCTCCAATGCCCCACCCAAACAGTATTTAACAGTGTTGAAAATTGGTTCACAAAACACTGCCTTCTCAACCCCCCAAAAATAAAATTATTGCTCTTTTCTCCTACTCACAAGTCACCTCAACTGCACTTCACATTAACCTCTAACAATGGAACTATCATATCCCCTGATACTACAACCAGTCTTCTAGGTGTTACAATAGACAACAACCTTAGCTACAATGACCATATTAATTCCACTATAAAGACTGTAAACAAAAAACTATGGACCTTATACAGAATCAAATCCTTCCTTACCCCTGCAGCCAGAATCACTAAAGCCCAAACCCACCTAATCTCCACCCTGTTCTATGCCTCTGCTATCTATACTAATCTCTCTAAAACCAACCTTACCAAACTCTCCACCAGTTATAACAACATAGCCAGATTTGCCACAGGTACCCCATTTAGAACTCATCATTGTCACAACCTCAAACAGCTGGAATGGCTAGAACTACAGAACCAATTACTTTTTCAACAACTTGTTATCATTCAAAAGATCCTCTACTACCCGAATCCTCACTAATCTCATTTCCCCTTACAAAAATCTTGCAACTCTACGCTCAGCAAATAAACTTCAAATCTCTTCCATTAAATCCAACAACAAAGCTGGGGACTCGCTCTTTTCTAACACCATAGGAAAGAGCTGGAACCATCTTCCTTCTGAACTTTCCAAACTTACTTCTACTGTACTTTATAAGAAGCATCTTAAAGAATATTTTAAAATCCCACTGGCTTTGTCCCTGCTCCAACCCTGACTGATATCTCTTGCCCCCTCCTGCTCTTTCTCAAAAAAAAAAAAAAAAAACAAATAATAATAATAATATTTTTCTTTAGATTATCTATCTGCTGTTTAATTTTTGTTTTTCTCATGGTATTTGCTTCTAGCCTAGACTTGCTAAATAACTCTATATAACTCTATCTTTTAATATTAACATTGTACCAAATTTCATTTTAATTATTCTTTATTGTATATCTTTGTTCATTGTTGCTGCTTGGAGCTTTTCTCCCCGGGCCTCTACTGAAAATGGACATGTATCCAGTTAGACTAGCCCGGTCAACAAATGTAAAATAAATAAATAATTCTGAGACTCACTGAAGCACCACTTGAAATGTTCTCATTAAGTTGATAGCCTCTCTAAAACAGAATTTTTTTGGACAGCAGCCCGTTATGGCATACTCATCATTAGTGGTGCCACTGCTCGGCCCTTTGGAATTGTTTCAAACATAAAGATAAGAAAACTGTCTAAGAAAGAGTCCTCCAGTGGTGCAGCAAAAAATTCAGGAAGTGGGCATCTGATCTATGTGCTTGGAAATGTGTCCACCCAGAGATATTTTTCACTCTAAGGCTTGGTTAACAAATGGTAACAGGATCTCCCCATCTGCCTCCAGGGAAGGATACTGAGGAAGAATGCTGTGGGACCAGGGTTAGACTCTGAATGCCTCTCTACGACGGGGGCCCCAAGGCCTTAGCAAGACTGACAGCATTACAAGAGCACCATGCTCTTTACCTGAGATTTATTTTACTATGTTCACGTGTGTGTGTGTGTGTGTGTGTGTGTGTGTGTGTGTGTGTGTGTGTGTGTGCGTGTGTGTGTGTGCGCTCATGTTTTAGAGATGTGTCCTGGAGGCTGTTTTGCAAAGGGAGGGGTGGATGCCCTTGACAATGCTACTGCTTGTTCTTGAGAAAGGCCTTTAAACTCCATGTCTGGAGCTGCATATTCCTATTAAAAGGTGAAGTACAGTTGTGTAAGCAAACTTACCATAACAGTAGATGCTGGAATATATATATTACTATTGCAGCTGTTTTAGTTGCATGGATTATATCCTGCAAGTGTATAACAGCTGGCCAGTTTCCCAAAGTCTTGGACTCCTTCCACATGGCCCCAGATTGCTGGTTGCACGAGCTTCAAAGTGGAGAAAACCAGCAGCTTGGGCGCCTAAAGATTTAGAAATTCCTTACCAATTGAAAAAAGGGGCATTACAGTTCCTGATAAAAATGATAAAATAAAGGAATATACACACAGAAATATACATACATGCATGCATACATATACATTAAAATCCTTACTATGGCTTAAGCATCACACAAATAAGGGGGTGGATGTGGAGAACTGCTACTGTAGCATTGATATAAATCGAACATCTACAGTTATGGTAAGTTTACTTACACCACTGCACTAATTTCATCATACTCACTACTGCTGCAGCCTTAGTTATATGGGTAGAACACCAAAGTTTACAAAGATTGGCAAGGGGAAGTATACGAGTTCAGGAGCCCTTGGAGCGTGGTCCTAGCAAAAGTCATTCTAGACCTGGAAATGGAATCCAGTCTGCAATGCTTTGCAAAACTATATACAAAGGACCAAGTAGCTACCTCCAGAATGCTTCTAAAGTGCACCCCTTTCTAAAAAGCCACAGAAGATGCCATGGCTCTCGTAATGTGCCTTGACCCTAGCTGCAAGTGTCTTCCTATGGTGTGAATAACAAAAGGAAATAGAAAGGGACAACTATCTGGAACTAGTTTGTACTGACATGGATTGCCCTTTATCTTGCCTTCACAGGAAGTTAACAGCTGTTCAGCTTTCTGGAAAAGTTTAGTTGTGTCAAGATAATACCTGAGCTGCCTATTCACATCCATAGAAAGAAGAATCCTTTCCCTCTGGTTCTTGTTCAGGAAAGAAGACAGGGTGATGGATAGTGAAACAATGCAAACAAACTACTTTAGGCATAAATGAAGGATTTTTTCTCAAAGTAAACCTGTCTTCATGAAACACCAAACAGGGTTGAGTCGCATCAACAGCTTGCTGCTCAGACACTCTTCTTGCAGACATCAGAGCAAACAGTAATACTGTCTTTTAACAGATGAACCATAAGTTAAGCCTTATCAGCTGGTGCAAAAGAAGGTAAAGTTAACTTTTCCAGGACAAAATTAAGATCAGAGCCAGGTCTGTTTTCTATAAAGACTCGTGTAACACCTCTTTCAAGAATAGAATGATGAAAGGGGAGGACCTATGGGTAGACATGCTGAAATGACAGAGATGAACCTTGACAGAGGAATATAAAAGGCCAGAGGTTAACTCTCAACAAATATTACAAAACAGAGGTACAGATACCGGATTGAGCTCTGGTTCTCACCGTGGCACCAACTGGCAAATCTTTTCCAATTACCAATATAAGATTTCCTAGTACCATGTCTGTTGCCTTTTAAACACCTGATGAACATCCACAGGGGAAAAAGAAAAAAAAGATGCCTAAAAAGTATATCATCCAGGCAGTCAATTGGAATTATTGCAAGTTTGGATGTATCAAACAGCCCTAGTCTTATATGAGCAGATCCACTGTGTGGGGAAGCTTGTGGTAATTGCCCTTGGCAAATTCCAGAAGAAGGAAAACCCACTGCTGTCTGGTCCAGAAGGGAATAACCACAGTGATTTTTCAAAAAGCTCTTCAATCATCCATTCACAATGGCCTGTCCTAGTGTTGCTCAGCTTGCTTGCCACAACATTTTGCTCTGATGGAATGTAAAAATCTTGGAGGGTTAAACTATGCCAAACTGCTACCTGTGAAGCTACAACAACCAGCCTGCACGGGAGTAGGATAGGGTACCCCCTTGCCCGTTTACATACCACATCACTGTGGTGTTGTCTATGATCATTTTAATTGGTCCTGGAGACAGAGATAATATAGAGAACTAACAGCATGATTAACAGCTAATATCTGTCGTGCACTGAAGTGCTTTGATCTGTCCTGTTTGTTCCACAGACAAAAAATATACTTTTATCCTCACAGACTCAATACAAAACCTAATGCATCTCTTGTTACTGATTGAGTAGGGGTAAGTCAGAGAGAACACCAGACTTTGATTCAAGGCTACCTAGCCTCTCAACCAAAGCAACACTCTTTTTACAAAGCCCAACACTGGATGTTGGGATTAAACTTTTTTTAAGGAATGACTGAATTTTCTTATATACAATCTGGCAAAGGGAATCTTGAGAATCATAGAAGCCAAATACCCTAATACGCCGAGGTATTTTCTTGCAGAAGTCTGGGAATGAATGGAGAAACTCGGGAACAAATCCTAATACAGATCTACTTTTTCCCCGAGGAAGAAATGTCTTTTGCATGGAGGTATCCAGGAGGCTGCCTAGAAACACTATCCTATGGGAAGGAATCCCTGATGATTTTTGAATGCTGGCCTGGAATCATAGATGGATAAGGAGGTTCCTTACCCATGTATGGAACCCCCGATATGTTGAGAAAGACTCTGCAAAGATAAAAGTCATCTAAGGAAAAATATGAATACTCTGCAGTGTGTAATGGGCCATCAATCAGAGCTAAACACTTTGTGAACACCCCTGGATCAGTCAGTTAATAACTCAGGGGTATTGCAAAGAACTGGTAGAGTAACCTCAGAAAATTTCTGAAATCTGTTCGGTAAGGATGTGATAAGCATCTTTCAAGTCTGGAGTTAGCAAACAAGTTTCATCATTCACACTGCCTCAGTGGCATTTTGGGTTGTCTGCTAAAGTAACCAAATAATGGTCACCTTTCAAAAGCTCAGACTCTTACTTCCTCTCTCTTCTTGTGACAGCTGATTGGCTGAGCATATTCTGAAGGGAAGCCTTCAGCTGTCTCAGGTGGTGCATCCTCTGACTCTTCACAGAATTTAGTGCTGATATTTGTGTCTTACTGCTCAGATAAGCCCCTTTGGGGACCCCCTTCTCATTTTATTATTAGATTTATTATCTATTTTAATGTTTAATAACACATTTTAATATTTTAGTTTCATTACCACTCACAAGAATTCCTTTGGGAAGTTCTACATGTAGTAGTGTTTATTTGGTTTGTATTAGAATTGAGAAACTCAAACAAATAAGGACTATAGGGAACCCACAGAAAAAAGGGTCCAAGTCATGCTTGAAACACCAAACAAAAAAATCTCTTCCATTTAGTCACAGGATTTTCTAGCAGTGGGTTTTCTTGCCTACTGCAAAGCTTGAAGCACATCCTCAGAAAACTGGTATCTGAAAGGAATCAAAACCCATCACCCAAAGTGTCAGCTGAAGGGGTGAATAAGCGAGTGTGAATGAGAGATCCCTTTGTCTTGTGGGAGAGGATCCAACCCTTTGAGGCAAATTGTGATGATTGCTCTGGCCAGGTGAAATAGATGCGGGAGACTAGTGCTATCTGGGTCAAAAGGGAGTCGCCAGCAAGATTTTGGGTGTGCCCCACATGATCTTGTGCACAACCTGTGGTAGTACAAGAAGAAGGGAATAGACTTGCAGAAACATCCCCTTCCAAGAAAAAGGACATGGCATCCACTTTCTAAGCCAGGAGGTTTTCTGTCCAGAGGGGAGGAAAAAAAATCTACCCGACGAGTACAGCACTGATCTATAATACCCAAAAACACCACCTTGTGAAGCATGCATTTGTGAGGATTTGTCCAGGACATGCTCAAAGAGCCTGCCATCAGATTGTGCTCTGAAGGGATGAAAACTGTCTGAAGAATCAAGTGATGGCAGACTGCAACCTCTCTAGCCTGGGCCAGCCTGCAAAGAAGGTAAGATTGTTGTCCCCCCTTGCTTGTTGATGTACCACATGACTGTGACTCTAAAAACCATTACAGGACTCAAACCCAAAGGAAGTGGAAAGCTTGGAAAGCTAGAAGTACAGCTCTTGTCTTCTTAAATTGATGTGGTTTGTCAGTTGTTGATGGCAAAAACCCTGGACTTTTAAGGCTGCTGAACGATGATCCCCAGCTGTGATTGGAAGCATCTGTGTACAGCTCCTTAGTAGGGAGAGGAAGCTGAAAAGGCAGACCTGCACTCAGGGAAATCTGATTAGTCCACCAGCGGAGCTTGAACACGAGACAAGGTAAGGGAGGGACTGGATACTCCATAAAAAGTTGCACAGATTCCCAATATGTTTTGTCTTGTCCAAATAAGTGTGAAGCTGAGATGAGACCAGCACTAAAAGTACACAGGCACTAGTCAAATCAGGCAAATCCTGACTTTTCATCATTCTTGACAAACTATTTTTTAATTTTCAGTAAGTACTGCTCAAGTAACTACTGTCTAACTTAACTTCAGAATATTTCCCTAAATGCTTCATCCATAACCATCAGGGTCTATTTCTTACTTTCCCCTCAAGTGTTTGACAGTGCCTTGATTAGACGCAGACACTTTGAGATGACCTTTTTCCTTGAAATTTCACCAATACCTAGTTGCATTCAGGGTAACTAGTTTGCAGTGACAAGCACTGTCCCCAGAGTTGCAAATCAGATACTCCTGACATAATATTCTCACTGTAACCATATATTCTCACTGTAACCATCTAATCAATAAAAAAGGGCCTGTTGCCATGGATATGAATTTTCCAACCATCTCTGTTATCACATTGGTGGATATGGTCAATCTGAGGCAATGTAGAAACTGCAACATGTTTACTGACAATCAGCTAATTCTCAAATTGATAAAGTATGCGAGACGTGTATTTACACAATGTCACTAAAAGCAAAGCTCTCACATAAAAGCTCTTCTAATGTCAATTAAGTACGCACATTGCACCCCATCATACACAGTTCTCAGAGACACATGCTGAGGCACTTAAAAGTAACCTTCCTAAACCCCAAATACCTCCTATACGAAGTAAACACAATACCCTCAAGCAGCCCTGAATGCACTCTTTCAAAAAACCCACATCAGTTATGCATGACCACATCCCCTACAGCCATTACTAAGCCCATAAGGCAAGCCACCACACAATCCAACATTCTAGTCACTGGAAACTCCATTGTTAGACACACTGATGTTCCTCTCATAAGGCTAAGTAAGGAGAAAGGCATGGTCACTTGCTTACCAAGGGTCAGAATCCACCACATTATGCATGCACTCAAGTCACTGGACCACAATTATCAGTATGACTCAAGTCATACTTCATGTGGATGTAAATGACCTGAAACATACCTCCCTAAAATACAGGGAGAGAGACATCATGGAGCTCTTGGAATGTGTGTCCGAGGCTGGTATAAGCCAAGCACTGAGCAGTATTTTACTTTCTCCAAGGATGATGCTACAATATGAACAGAAGATGACTGATTTTAATAATTGGCTTAGTTTCTGGTGTTATTCTAAGGAGGTGCAATATTTGTCAGCATGGAAAGAAATAGTCAACAGACCATGTTGCTTTGCCAGGAATGGTCTACACCTCTCCCCTCAAGGCTTTTGAATATTAGCTAAAACACTGTCCTCCCCCATGGTGCCTTTTGTAGGCAATGCCAAACTTCAAGTACTTCTGACACAGCAAATCAAAACAAAGAAAATTGAAAAGTGCTACTACTCAGTGCTAGAAGTCTAAACAAGAAACTCTATTCCCTACAAGCTCTCCTCACCCTAGAGAATACAGAAATCTTTGCAGTCACTGAGATATGGTTTAAAGCCAAGAACACAACGGCAGGGCAGGGCTATAATGCATTCCACACATTTAGACCAGCTGTTATAGACAGGAGTAAAGGTGGAGGTGTCTCAATTTACATCAAAAATAAATGTACCTCAAAGCTGATCAAACAGGACAATGCACTTGAGCTTTTCCACACTCAAATAACTATAGGCAAAATCCCACACCACTTCCTTGCAAGCTATAGGTCCCCTTCTATGACCCAGAAAAACCCATAAAAAGAAGTTATGTACTCACCATAACGTTCCATGTGAGTTGTTCGTCTCACCTTCATTCCCACTGATGGGTTCAGAGCCGGACTAAGCCAAATGCTAAAGCATGAGGTCTTCAACCAGCTTGTGGCTTACTCCCCATCCCATGGTGCACTGGTGCTTCCCTCAGATCTTGTTTGCTGCCAACTGACTAGATAAGTTCCCCCCCAAAAAATTAGTATCCAAGGATACACCAGATAAGGGCTAAAGACAACCCAACTTGTTTCAACTTCTCTGTCCACAAGACACCGGTAGGGGGTTGGAGGGTGGGATGTAAGAATGAAATTGAGATGAACAACTCACATGGAATATTATGGTGAGTACATAACTTCTTTATGTGAAGTTGTTCTATCTTGCCTTCATTCTCACTGATGGGTTAGCGTCCCAAGCACCATCTTTCTCGGGTGGCTTATTCCTCAGGACAGTGGAACCAAAGGAAGCCCTATCCCTGGAGGCCTTGTCCAATTTGTAATGATTGATAGAGGTACGAGGTCTGCTGCACAAATGCAATCTACTGGTAGTTTGGCCAGAAAGGCTGAAGATGTGGAAACAGCTCTAGTTGAATGGGCCTTTATTTTTTTATGTAGTGGTGAATGGACAGAATCATATGTAAAAGAGATGCAATCTGATAACCATTTTGACAAGGTGGTTTTTACCACTGGAGCACCTTTCTTTGAGTCTGAAAATAAAACAAAGAACTGTTCTGATTTTCTAAAGTCCTTAGTCCTGTGTAAATAGAATCAAAGCTGTCTGTGGACGTCCAACTTGTGCAAAGTACAGATTTGTACCTACCATAAATGTAGATGTCCGAGAGGTATGCATCTGCAGTCCTAACAAATGGGTTGTCCTGGCCTCAGGCAGCCCTTCGGTCGGCCGGATTCCAAAGTTTGGGTCTGGCCTCGGCTGATGTCGCACTTCACCCGACGTCATAGCTGCAGTTCTGCGGGTATAAAGGCATCAGCCGACGCCATTTTCCTCAGTGTTTCTTGCCCCAGATGCCAGGTGCCCTCTAGGAAGGCTAAATTTGGATAAATGCAAAAAATTTCCAAACAATAGAGAGCAAATAGAGATAAACATGTATATATATATATATATATATATATATATATATATATATATATACACAAACAAATACACCATAATAGATTCCCCAGCTAGCTACAGGATGGGCAATTACCCTAGGAGTACCACAGAGGGGAAGGAGGGTGGGTAATCCTGACTGCAGATGCATACCTCTCGGACATCTACATTTATGGTAGGTACAAAACTGTACTATGTCCTTCAAGGATGCATCTGCAGTCCTAACAAATGGGTAGAATACCATAGCCAAACTGGGGGAGGAGGCACTAAGGAGGCACTAAGAGTTTATGGTGTAGTTAAGATCCCTTGCAAAACAGCAGTGGCAAAACCTGCTCGGGATCTGGAGTATAAAGGTAGATTATAATGCCTGGCAAATGTATGCACGGAGCTCCAAGTAGCGCCTCTAATATGTCTTTGGTAGCCACTCCTTGTAAGAAAGCTGTAGTAGTGGCTGTAGCCCTTGTGGAGTGAGGTCTGATGTTTTCTGGAGTTGCCTTTCCATGAAGAGTAACAAAATCTAATGCAATTTCCTATCCATTTTGAGATTGTCTGTTTCGAAATTGCTTTTCCTTCCATTCCTGTTGCATATGCTACCAGGAGCTGGTCAGTTTTCCTATTGTTCTTGGTTCTGTCCAGGTAGTAGCGCAATTGTCTGTGTACATCCAAAGTATGCAGTAATCTTTCCCCCCTGTTCTGTGGGTTGGGGAAGAATGTTGGTAGGTGTATTGCCTGGTTTAATGATACCCTGGAGACCACCTTTGGCATAAAGGTAGGATTAGTTCTCATGGACACTCTATCCTGATGGAAGATAAGGAAGGGCTGTACTGCCATTAATGCCTGTAATTCAGAAACCCTTCTGGCTGAAGTGATTGCAAGCAGGAATGCAGTTTTCCAAGATAAGTACTGTAATTCTGCTGTTGCTGCTGGTTCAAAAGGGGGAAGTGTTAACTTTTCTAACACAAAGTTCAAGTCCCATGTAGGCAATGGTGGTTTCCTTGGTGGCTTTACATTTTTAATTCCTCTGAGAAACTGCCTGAGTAGAGGTTGAGAAAATACTGGAGGATCCATGTTGTATTCTGCTGAAATTGCTGATGCATGAATCTTAATGGAGGAGTAAGACAGACCATTGTGGAAAAGCTCTGTTAAGTATTCCAGGATGTTAGCTATGTTTGCCAATGATGCATCTAATCCTTTTGCTTCACACCAAATGAGATATATTTTCCATTTTGCTGAATAAGTTTTCCTTGTTGAGGGTCTGCGAGCCTCCAAGATAATGTCGTTAACCCTTTGAGATAAATCTGGGTTATTTTGCCTTATGTAATGTTCCAAGCAGCTAGTTGTAGTGATTTTAAGTTTGGATGCAGGATTTTGAAGTTGTTCTGTGTTAGCAGTAGAGGTAGCAGGGGTAGAGGCCATGCGTGTTCCCGGGACTTACTCCTCAGTAGTGGGTACCAATGTTGTCTCGGCCAGTCTGGAGCTATCAAGATGATCCTCGGGTGATCTTCTTTGATCTTCAGCAGCACTTTGTGCATCAAAGGAAGAGGTGGGAATGCATATGCTGTCAGGTTTTCCCAACTGAAAGATAGGGAGTCCACACTCCAAGCCAGTGGGTGGTATGTCCTTGTGCAGAATTTCCTCAATTGGTGGTTGTGTGGGGACGCGAACAGGTCTATTTCTGGCAGTCCCCATTTCCTTGTGATGGTTCTGAAGATGTCTGGATGTAGCATCCATTCGTGGGCATCCATGGTGGTTCTGCTTAAGATGTCTGCTAGTATGTTTTCTTTTCCTGGCACAAATATGGCCTGGAGCTGAATGTTGAAGCTCAGGGCTAAATTCCAGAGGTCCATTGCCATCCGGCATAGAGGATAAGAATGTGCGCCTCCCTGCTTGTTGATATACCACATAACTGTGGTGTTGTCCGTCCTTATCAGCAAATGACCCTGTTGAAGGAATGGTCTGAATGTCTGAATTGCCTGTTTTACTGCCAGCATCTCTTTTTGATTTATGTGTAGGTTCATCTGGTCTTGAGTCCATAAGCCTTGAATGCACTTGTCCACCATGTGTGCCCCCCAACCAAGGTCTGAGGCGTCCGTGGTGATAGTCTGTCTTGGGTGAGGCCTGTGGAAGGGCAGTCCTTTGTTCAATTGACAGGCCTGGGCCCACCACTGGAATTCTTGTTTCAGGCATGGAATTATTGGAATTTGGGTTTCTAGGCTGTGCTTGTGCTGAGACCATAAATTCCTCAGGTACCATTGCAATTTTCTCATATGTAGTCTGGCATGTGGAAGTAATATTATGCAGGATGCCATGTAACCCAGGGCTTGCAGTATTTTCCTTGCTGTAAGCTGGTTCTGCGTTGCCAATGCCATGAAATAAGAGTGGTAGCTGCTTCTGTTTTTCTGCTGTGAGGAATGCCATCTGGTTTGATGTGTCCAGTTCTGCACCCAAGAAGGTTATCCTTTGGGATGGTATCAGCCTTGACTTTTTTGTGTTGACTGTGTATCCCAGGGCTTGCAGTAGGTGAATAACCTTTTTCAAATCTTTTGTTAGTTTGTCCTTGCTGTCCGCTTGTAACAGGCAGTCGTCCAGGTATGGATAAATTTGAATTCCCTGAAGCCTACAATGAGCAATTACTGATGCCAGGCATTTTGTGAATACTCTGGGCGCAGTAGATAAGCCAAAAGGCAATGCTGAGAATTGATAATGCTCTGATCCTGCAAGAAATCTGAGGTATCTTCTGCAATTTGGTCGTATAGGGACGTGCAGGTATGCCTCCTTGAGATCCAGAGTCACCAGCCAAAACTCCTTGCCCAGCATGGGAAGAAGTTGCTGTAGGGTCAGCATCTTGAATTTTGGAACAATGAGATATGTGTTTAGAGCGGACAGGTCGAGGATAGGTCTCCATTGGTTTTCCTTTCTTGGTACCAGGAAAAACCTTGAGTAAAAGCCTTGTCCTTGTTCCATAGCCGGTACCTTTTCTATAGCTCTCATCCTTAGTAAGTGGTCTATTTGTTGTAGAGCGTTTTTTCTTTGGTTTGGAGGTAGGTTTGGCATTCCTCTCTTCCTTGGAAGAGTATGGAAGTGAAACCTGTAGCCTTTGTCTATTGTCTGTAAAATCCATTTGTCTCCTGTAATGTAATGCCAATTTACTGAAAATAAGGCTAGCTTTCCACCTAAGGGTGCTCCCAGTTGTTCCCTGGTAGGCGGTTTCAGAGCCAAGTCACTGTGATTGTCCTGTGGAAGTGGTAGTGGCTGGATCTGTAGCAGTACTTCTCTGGCTGTTAGGCTGCCACTGGAGTCCCCTGTAGGCACCTCTGGATTGACCTCTGCCTCTAGGGCGTCTATTTCTGCTTCTCTGTGCTCTGGAGGTTTCTGGAAAGGACCAATTCTTGGAAGGCCAGTTCCTACTAAATCTCGGAGGCTGGACCTGTAAGAAATACTTTACTGTCTGGACAGATTTAGCTTTTTCTTCCACCTTCTTCAATACTTGCTGTGCAGGTGAACCAAACAAACTGTGCTTTTCCATGGGAGCATCCAGAAGCTTTGACTTTACATGGTCTGGTAAGGATTGCTCTTTTAACCATGCATGCCTTCTGATCACTGTACCAGTCATAGCTGATCTAAAGGAAGCCTCCAGTGCATCATAGCCGCATTTTAAGGAATGATTACTGACCTGCTGAGTGTTATGCACCAAATCCTGAAGGGACTTACGGTCTAAAGGCTCAGGCGAGGACAGTTTTTTAGTGAGCTGTTCTAACAGAAATTCCTGATACTGAATCATGTGGAATTGACAGTTTAATGCTCTAGCTGAAAGAGTAGCAGAAGTATAAACTTTTTTACCCCATCTCTCCAATGCCCTAGATTCTCTATCAGAGGGGAGGGGGTTTTTGGCAGAGGCAGTAGCTACAGCTTTGGGGCCCTGGAGGAATAGCTAAAGGCCTATGCTGTGGTAAATGTAAAAAGGTCCTAAGCCTTTTTCTAGAGTCTGAAAAATCCTGGCCCTGCCATTGAAATTGTTCCCTCATAGCATGCAAGGTTTCCCCAAAAGAAAATTCCTCAGGAGGAGAGGCAGAAGGTATGGAATCCTCTGCATCCGAGTCCTCATATGGAGAATAAGGGCCTTCTGGAGGATTTGTATTTTCGGAATCATCAGAGGAGTAATCTGAAGAAACTGGCTCAGGGGGCTCTGCTCTAGGCCTCTTCTCTGGAGGTGGGTGAGAGGCCCTGTCAGGGTGAGACTGGGTTCCCCTGATCAAAGAAATAAGATCCTCTGTTAGACTAAGCATTTGAGTATTAGTGCTAGGCCTGTGAGAGGGGGTTTTAGTAGGTACGGCCTTAGAAGATTTTGCTGCTTTGGCCCTGGCAAAAGCCTTAATTGACATGGATGCAGGGGGCCTAGCAGCTCCACATGCAGGAGAAGATACATCTAAGGGGATAGTATCTGATAAATCCTGAGAAACTGTAATAGCAGGTAATGCTGGAAGAGGCCTCCGTAGTAGGAGGAATGCTTTCGGCTGAAGAAGAACCGTGGACTCGGTTTCAGCCGAAACCGAGACACTTGCGGTTGGCTTGGCCGCGGTTTCGGCCGAAACCGCAGACCGCGAGTGTCGGTCCTTTTCCTTACGCTTTTTAGCTAAATGTGAAGTCGGGGTCTCCGACGGCATGATATAAGCAAAAGGGGAGCCGAAAAACTCCTCTGCAAACTCCGACCGACGTCTAAGTGTCCGTCGGTTGAAGGAAGCACAGGCTAGACAAGCTGCTACGTCGTGGTCTGGGCCTAAACAAGGTAGGCAGTAAGAGTGGAAATCTTTATGAGGTATTTGTTTCCCCACAAGTTAAACAGTTATTCATTTTTTCTGACATTGGCTGAGGCAAGAAAGAGTCCCCAACGGGGTACTTAGCTTTTTAGAAGTCTTCGGTAGTAGTAATCTCTGGTTCTGACCGACCGGCACTTGCGAACAGCTTCTGCTTCGGGCGCCACGCGGCAAGAAAGACTGAGGAAAATGGCGTCGGCTGATGCCTTTACACCCGCAGAACTGCAGCTATGACGTCGGGTGAAGTGCGACATCAGCAGAGGCCAGACCCAGACTTTGGAATCCGGCCGACCGAAGGGCTGCCTGAGGCCAGGACAACCCATTTGTTAGGACTGCAGATGCATCCTTGAAGGACATCGTATGTTCCATCTTATTAGAATAATTAGGAAAAAAAACAGGTAATTCTATACTCTGGTTGAGATTGGTCTCTGGACATACCTTAGATAAAAAAGATGGATTTGTCCAAGAGAAACTTTGTCATTATGAAATATTAAATATGGAGGTTTTATGGACAAGGCGTGTAACTCTGGAACCCTCTGAGCTGATGTAACAGCTACTAGAAAAATGGTTTTCCATGATAGATATTTCAGGTCACAAGATAACGCCGGTTTGAATGGGGGTAAAATGATACAAGAAAGGACAACATTTAGATTCCACTGTGTAACTGGGGAATGAATAGGGGGGTCTCAAATGAGATGTGCCCTTAAGAAAGGCTTTGGAGAGTCTGTGGGACATATTAGACCCTTTACCACCAAGGTGAAAGTTAAGAGATTGTCGCTAAAGTACAGTTTTGTACCTACCATAAATGTAGATGTTCGAGGATCCACATTGCTGCAGTCCTAACTATTGGGGTAGTCCGCTGTCCAGTCGGCCCGAATACCAGAGTATATGGCTGACGTCGGTCAGGGCGCATTAGACTGACGTCAGTACGTCAGGGTACTAATGCGCATGACCGACGTCATATCCTCAGTCTTTTCTTGCCCCAGATGTCAGAAGACCCTAAAAAGACAAGGCCCAATATACCTGCACCAAAAATATGTACAATATATACAAAAAATATATACAAAAATATCAGCATATAACCTCACCTACACAACCACCCCTAAACACAGAGGGGAAGGAGGGAGTAAATTGGACTGCAGCAATGTGGATCCTCGAACATCTACATTTATGGTAGGTACAAAACTGTACTATGTTCTTCATTCCACATTGCTGCAGTCCTAACTATTGGGTAGAATCCCAAAGCAGAGGTAAGGGAGGTTGGCAAATCATAAAGAAGCAGGAGCTGACAACATGCCTTGCAAAATAGCTGTGGCAAAACCAGCCCTAGACTTAGAGTAGAGAGGAAGGTAATAATGCTTAGAGAAAGTATGCACTGAACTCCAAGTAGCTGCCTCCAAAATATCCTTAGTTGCCACCCCCCTTAGAAATGCTGTTGAAGTGGCAGTAGCCCTAGTGGAATGAGGCCTAATCCCAGCTGGAATCTCCTTGCCATGATGGGAATAACAAAATGCAATGCAAAACCCAATCCACCTAGAAATAGTTTGTTTTGACACAGGCTTGCCCTGCGAACTCAAAGCAAAAGAAACAAACAACTGCTGAGACTGCCTAAAATCCTTAGTCCTGCTTAAATAATAACGCAATTGCCTGTGTACATCTAAAGTGTGCAAAATCTTTTCCCTTTATTTTGGGGGTCTGCATAAAAAGTAGGCAAATGAATAGTTTGGTTTAAAGCCACACTAGAAACCACCTTAGGCATAAAGGAAGGATTAGTGCGTAATGATACCCTATCCTTATGGAAAATCAAAAGGGCTCAACTGCCATAAGGGCCTGCAACTCAGACACCCTTCTTGCAGAAGTAATAGCCAACAGAAAAGCAGTCTTCCATGACAAGTATTTCAATTCAGCAGTAGCCGCAGGCTCAAAAGGTTGTAGAGTAAGTTTTTCCAACACAAAATTGAGATCCCAAGCAGGAGTAGGAGCTCTACGTGGGGGTCTTATATTCTTTGCCCCTCTAAGAAACTGCTTGAACAAAGGATGCGAAAACAATGGTGGGTCACAATCATAGTGAGCTGAAATTGCTGCAGCATGAATCTTAATGGAAGAGAAGGACAAACCTTTGTCCAATAACTCAGTAAGATATTGAAGAGCCACATTCCCAAACACTAACCTGGCACAGTCTAACCTTCTCTTAATAGTGCGTTTGTTAAACCTAGCACAAGAGCGGCATCCAACAACGTCGTGCTCAGGCCCTAAACAAGGTATACACAAGGTATGGTAATCCCTATGAGGTATCTGTTTCCCACAAGAAATACAGTTATTCACTTTTTCTGACATCCGGTTAAATACTGAGGCAAGAAAAAAAACAAAATGTTCCCCAACGGGGTACTTAGCCAACTCTGATTCGGTCTGAAACTCCGACTTCAGAAAATTTCAGAACGCCAACCTGCACTCGCAAAACTGCTTCTGCATCGGACCATGCGGCAAAAAAGACTGAGGATATGACGTCGGTCATGCGCATTAGTACCCTGACGTACTGACGTCAGTCTAATGCGCCCTGACCGACGTCAGCCATATACTCTGGTATTCGGGCCGACTGGACAGCGGACTACCCCAATAGTTAGGACTGCAGCAATGTGGAATGAAGAACATCTGAGCCCTTATGGTTAAAGCAGCTGCTCCATTGAAAAGTTTGGTCAAAAACTCTAAAATGGTTGAAATTGAGGCTAGATATGGGTCAATATTGTTTTGAGACGCCCATATAGAAAATCTCTTCCATTTACTAAGGTATAGCTTCCTGGTAGATGATTTATGGGAGGATATTATAATGTGCTGAGCTGCAGCCGAGAGATTTTGAAACCTGGCTATTCTGGGAAATGAAGCAGCCAAACTGTCAATTTCAGGGTGTGAAGTGTGGGATGAAGAGCCCCTAATGAAGGAGTCAGAAGATCTGGAACTGGGTCCAGGATCCAAGGTTCTTCCAATAGATGAGGCTGAAGAAAGGGGAACCAAATCTGACAAGACCAGTAAGGGGCTATTAGAATAATGGTCCTTCCCAGAGTCTTTGCTTTCTGTAAAACTTTGGGTTTCAGTGGAAAAGGTGGAAATGCATAAAGGAGACCAACTGTGTGCAAGCACGTCCCTTGGGGAAATCTTCCATAGGGGAGATTAGGGCAAAATAGCTCCTGCATTTCATGTTCATTGGGGTTGCAAAGAGGTTGCAGCAAGGCTGGCCCCATCTGTGGAATATCCTTTCTGCCACTTCTTGTTTCAGGGACCACTCGTTGCTGAATTTGTCTGCTATCACACTGGACTTCCCCGGGATGTGCTTTGCTAACAGAAAGCGCTGGGTGGAAGTTGCCCATACTCTCAGGGCCTCTTGACATACGGGGTAAGATCTGCTTCCTCCTTGTTTATGTACCAGACCACTGACATGTTATCAGTCTGAATTGCAATAGTTCCTACAGGGAGGGAGTCTTGAAAGGACAAAGGAGTGCAACACTACAAGTACTGCTCTCATCTCTATGACATTGATATGCAGATGAGCCTCGTGTTGTTTCCATGTGACTTGGGCTTTTCTTCCCTGATAACCCCCCCCCCAAAATCAGGGAGCCATGTTCACAGTGGCAATGGAAGCAGATAGAACAAAGGGGTGACCTATTGTTACTTGAGATGTTAGCCACCAGCAAAGGTCATTCTTGCATAAGTTCGTTATCAGGATTTGATGAGACATTGGAAGTTCCTGAAAGGACCACTGTGTGAACAGAAGCCATTGTAGTATACACATGTACATTCAACCTAAAGGAATCGCAATGAGTGCTGCCGCCATTGTCCCCAGTAATATGAGCACCACTGAAGCTGGGGCTTTTTCTTTTACTAGAAGGACTAGGACCTGTTTTCGTAAAACACAAACCCTTTCCGGTGGAAGTTTTACAGTCATGCAAATAGTATCTACATCTGCTCCTATAAAGATGGTATATTTGGATGATAAAGCAGATTATTCTGAGTTTATGGTAATCCCAAACTGACTGCAGAGGTTTATGGTTGTGTCGCTTGCTAGTATGAGTCGATGCCTGGTGGTGGCGGTGAGGAGCCAGTTGTCTAAGTATGGAAACGCCTGGAATCCAAAACGTCTCAGGTGAGCCGCGACTACTGCCATGCATTTGAACACTCTGGGGGCTGTTGTGAGACCAAAGGGCAGATCTCGAAACTGGTAGTGACTGGCTCCCAGCAAAAGCACAGATGATCTCTGGATGGCCTGGCCATTTTGGATGTGATAGTACGCATCTTGGAGATCTATCAAGTACATCCAACAGTCTTTCCTGAGAAAGGGAAGTATCAACTGTAGTGTGACTGTCCGAAACTTTGCCTTTTTGATAGATTTGTTTAGTCTGCTGAGGTCCAAAATGGGTCTCCAGTCCTGTTTTCTTTGGAACTAAAAAGAAAGTACAGTTTTGTACCTACCATAAATGTAGATGTTCGAGTGTTCACACTGCTGCAGTCATCACACTTCGGTTATCCTGCCGTCAGGCGGTTCCGCAGTCGGCCAGAGTTCCAAAGTCTTGCTCCAGTATCGGTTGCTGTTGCTTCTTCCCTGGCATCAGTGCGCTAGGGGTATATAATATGCATCCGACGCCATTTTCTTCAGTTTTTCTTGCCAAAGATGTCAGATGCCCCCAAGTGGGTAGGCAATACATATTCCTAATCAAAAATATGTAAACAATAAAAAACAATACCTTCAGTTACCAGCAAATACACCCCCAAAAGTTGTATAGGATAGAAGGGTATAGACAAGTCCAGCTAGTTCAGAGGGGATGGAGGGAGGGTAACCTGGACTGCAGCAGTGTGAACACTAACATCTACATTTATGGTAGGTACAAAACTGTACTATGTTCATCGTGTTACACTGCTGCAGTCATCACACTTGGGTTGAATCCCAAAGCTAAAGTTGGGTGGCTGGTCTATAAAGAGTTAGGATTGGCTAAGAGGCCCTGCAGAATTGCAGTGGCAAATCCTGCTCTGGATTTAGAGAAAAGAGGCAGGTGGTAATGCTTGGTGAAGGTGTGCACTGAACTCCAAGTTGCAGCCTCCAAAATTTCTTTGGTAGGTACTCCTCTGAGAAAGGCCGTTGAAGTGGCTGTTGCCCTGGTGGTATGAGGCCTAATGTTATTAGGGACTGGTTTTCCATGCTGTGTAGCAGTACCGAATACAGTGTCCTATCCATTCGGATATAGTCTGCTTTGAGATAGCCTTGCCTTGTGATCCTGCAGCATATGCTACAGTTGATCAGTTTTTCTGAAAGCTTTTGTTTTGTCCAAGTAGAAGCGTAGCTGCCTGTGTATGTCCAAGGTATGCAGAAGTTTCTCCCCTTTATTTTGAGGGTTTGGATAAAAGGTAGGCAAATGGATGGTTTGGTTAAGAGCCACACTAGATACCACCTTTGGCATGAAGGTAGGGTTTGTCCTTAAAGATACCCTGTCTCGATGAAAATTTAAAAAAGGTTCCACTGCCATTAATGCCTGTAGCTCTGAGACTCTTCGTGCTGAAGTTACTGCCAGGAGCAGAGCTGTTTTCCATGATAAAAATTTTAGATCGACTGTATTGGCTGGCTCAAAAGGTGGTAGGGTCAGTTTTTCCAAAACGTAATTGAGGTGCCAAGTTGGTGTTGGTGCTTTCTGGGGCAGTCTTATGTTTTTAGCCCCTCTGAGGTACTGCTTTAGCAAGAGATGAGAGAATAAAGGAGGATCCATGTTATAATGTGCAGAAATGGCAGAGGCGTGGATCTTAATTGATGAAAAGGATAGGCCTCTGTCCAGCATCTCAGTTAAGTATTGTAAAATCTGAGGAATGTTTGGAACAAGAGGGTCAAGGCTGTGAGCCTGGTTCCAGGCGCAGAATCTCTTCCATTTTTTTGAGTAAGCTTTCCTGGTGCTAGGCCTCCTGGCCTCCAAAATGACATCCATAACAGCTTTAGAGAGAGGTGTTGCCTGTTTGGCTAAAGTATCTACCATGCAGCCAGGTTTAGGGTTTTGAGATAACCGTGCAGGATCTGATTGTTTTGTTGAGTCAGGTGGTGTGGAATTTGGGGCAAAATCCATGGTGGGCCCTGAGCCAAGTTCCTTAAGATAGGGTACCAGTGCTGGCGTGACCAGTCTGGAGAAATCAGGATCATCTGTGGTTTTTCTTGTCTGGCTTTTAGGAGTACCTTTGAAAGGAGAGGCAGTGGTGGGAAAGCATAAACTTTTAGGTTTTACCAGCTGAACAGAAGAGCATCCACTTTCCATGCTTGTTTGTGATAAGTCCTTGTGCCGAATTTTTGTAGTTGGCAATTCAGAGGGGAGGCAAAAAGATCTATGTCTGGGCATCCCCATTTTTGTGTTATCATGCTGAAGATTTGTGGATTCACTTTCCATTCGTGAGGGTCCATGATATTTCTACTTGGGTTGTCTGCCAGAGTATTTTTCTTTCCTGGCAGGAATTTTGCTTGCAGGTGAACTTGGTACGTTAGAGCTGTGTTCCACAAGGTCATGGCTTGCCTGCATAGGGGATAAGAATGTGTGCCCCCTTGCTTGTTTATGTACCACATTACTGTGGTGTTGTCTGTCTTTAGTAATAGTTGTCCTGGATGTAGAAGGTCCTTGAAAGCTGTTAGGGCATTTTGAACAGCCAACATTTCTTTTTGATTGATGTGAAGATGCATCTGGGTCTGTGGTCACTTGCCCTGAATGCATTTCCCTGCCATGTGTGCTCCCAGGGCCTGCAGAATTTTTCTTGCAGGGAGATGGGACGTTTTTGCCAGTAGTTGAAAATATTGAGTTAGTTGCACTTGTTTGTCTGGCGTGAGGTAAGCCATCTGGGCCGTTGTATTTAAGCTGGCACCCAGGAATGTAATCTGTTGTGAGGGCACTAGTTTTGACTTCTTTTCGTTTACTGTGTACCCTAGAGAAATTAGCAACTTTTTCACAAACGCCAGATGCTGTAGAAGAATGTCCTTTGTCTCTGCTTGAATGAGGCAGTCGTCCAGGTATGGATATATTTGTATTCCTTTTTGTCTGCAGAATGCAATTACTGGTGCCAGGCATTTTGTGAAGACCCTGGGCACGGTAGATAAGCCAAAGGGCAGTGCAGAGAATTGGTAGTGCATTGTACCAGCTTTGAATCTGAGGTATCTTCTGCAAGTTTGTCTGATAGGGACATGCAGGTATGCCTCTGATGTCCAGGGTAACCAGCCAAGCCTTCTTGCCCAGCATGGGTAGAAGCTGCTGTAATGTCAACATTTTGAATTTCGGAATATCCAGGTAAGTATTCAGAATTGAAAGGTCCAGTATAGGCCTCCAGGCTTTGTCCTTTCTGGGGACCAGGAAGAGTCTTGTGTAAAATCCTTGTCCTTGTTCCTGTTGTGGTACTTTTGTATAGTTCTCATGTCCATGAGGGCTGACATTTGTTTTTCTGCCTCTGCCCATTGATTTTGTGGCAGGTCTGGCATTCCGTTTAGCTTTGGTAAAGTATGAAAGTGGAATCTGTAACCTTGAGACACAATATTCAGGACCCATTTGTTTTGGGTGATTGTTCGCCGGTTTTGATAAAAAAGTGCTAGTTTTCCCCCTAAGGGGGCTTCCAAAAGGGACGTGCTTGGCATACGCAAAGGAAAGTCATTGACTGTTTCCTGTAAGGTTGAGACTTCTCACCTCCTTTTGGGGTTGAGGTGCCCCACTGTCGTTGTCTGTTTGAGCCTTGGGGCTGAGATCTGCCTCTTGGGCGTCTGTATCTGCCTCTCTGTGGCCTGTCTGACACTGGAAAGGACCAATTTTTTTGTTGGCCAATTTCTGCAGAACCGAGGTGGCTGTACCTGTAAGAAATCCTTGACTGTTTGCATAGATTTAGCTTTATCCTCCATTTTCTTTAACACCTCTTCTGCCTTAACACCAAACAAGGTATCATGCTGTAAAGGAGCATCCAATAACTATGCCTTAACATGATCAGGTAAACTCTGTTCTTTTAACCAAGCATGTCTTCGAATAACGGAACCTGTAACTGTGGCCCTACAAGAGGCCTCTAAGGAATCAAAACCACATTGCAGAGTATGTTTTCCCACCTGCTCAACTGCATGCAATAAATCCTGCATTTCTTTACAATCAGGAGGTTCTGAGCTAGCAAGCATTTTAACTGAGCCATTAAATATTGTTGGTACTTAAGCATGTGAAACTGGCAATTTAAAGCTCTTACTGCTAAAGCTGCAGACGTGTATACTTTCTTTCCCCATCTATCCAAAGCTCTGGAATCTCTGTCAGAGGGTACTGGATTTTTTGCAATGGAAGCCTTAACCCCTTTTGGACCCTGGGAAATAGTTTCTGGATTAGCAGAAGGGTTTTTGTAAAGAAACTTGAGAGTCAGGGACTCTATAATGCCTATCTGGCTTGGCTGGAGCAGGGGGCAAAGAGTCAGGAGATAAGCTGGATTCAGAGAACACATCATCCACAATGTCTAGCACAGGCGGAATAGCCAGGGGCCTGTGCTGAGGCAATAAGAGAAAATGCCTGAGCCTTTTCTTGGATTCTAAGTATTCCTGACTTTCCCAATGGAAATGTTCCCTCATGGTATGCAAAGTTTCCCCAAAAGAATAATCCTCAGGAGGAGAGGCTGAAGGGATAGATTCCTCAGCATCAGAATCCTCATAGGGGGGTAAAGAATATCCCTGGTCTGAAGAGGAATCGGAGGAAATGGAAACCTGATCAGAGGAGTCATAGCCTGTATCCTGCCTAGGCCTTTTCTCAGGAGGGGGATGGGAACCCCCGATTAGAGTAATGAGGTCTTCGGCCATATTAAGCATCTGTTTCTTAGGCATGGAGGACTGTCCAGGAGAATGCTGTACTTGTTTCTTTGTCTTTAATGGTACCTTTGTCTTGGCTGTTGTTTTAATGGTAAGTTGTGAAGGTCTGAAAACCCCCTCAGAAGCAGATTCCTGCTCAGCGGCTCCGGACCCATCTGAGGGATTAGTTTCTGTAGGCCCAATACCTTGAGTTTCCAGAGGCCTAAATGTCTCCATGTGAGAGTCGGAAGCGGCCTGTGGCTCTGAGGTAGCGGGTGTCAGGGGCTGCGAAAGCATCTCACTGAGAACCGGCGACTGGCCTAGAAGAGGTTTCATCGTTGGTTTTGGACCTCAGATGCCTGTCTTTATCCTTGTCTTTGCGTTTTTTCGGTATTGAGGTCGTCGGCTGATCCGACGGCATGGTATAATTGAACCTTCGGCCAAAGTAGTGTAAATCAAAACGTCTTTTTATAGTGTATTTGTTGAATCTAGCACAAAACCGACAACTAGTGATGTCGTGATCAGGGCCTAGGCATGGAATACAGTAAGATTGGAAGTCCTTATGAGGTATTTGCTTCCCACAAGAAATACAATTATTAACTTTTTCTGACATCGGTCTGAGGCAAGAAAAAGGATTCCCCAATGGGGTACTTAGCTTTATTGAAGACTTCGGATCTGAAATTCGACTTTGAAAATCTCAGGAGTCGGCCGACCGGCACTTGCGAACTGCTTCAGCTTCGGGCACATCGTGGCAAGAAAGACGGAAGAAAATGGCGTCGGATGCATATTATATACCCCTGGCGCACTGACGTCAGGGAAGAAGCGACAGCAACCGACGCCGGACCAAGACTTTGGAACTCTGGCTGACTGCGGGACCGCCTGACGGCAGGATAACCTAAGTGTGATGACTGCAGCAGTGTAACACGATGAACATCCTTGAGAAAGTTCCGGATCCTCTCTGGTCTGCCGGGACTGGTTGGATATTTTTTCTAGCAACTTTTGAATCTCTATGGTTGCTTGTTCCCTGTGACTGGGTGGGACATCCGGGATTTTTCTTACAAGGGGTGGTGGAGTGACAACAGGAATGGAGTATCCTCTGGATATTATGTTTTGTACCCAGTGATATTTTATGTTTTGCCAGGTGTTTAGGTACAGAGATAAGCGTCCTCCAACTGCCTCCAAAGATGTACATGCAGGCCTCCTTTCAGGAGGACTGATAGGGCTTTCCAAAGAACTGATCTCGTCGCCCTGATTCCGCGGACCCCCCTCTGCTGCATGGGCGGAGTCTTCCATTGTTTCCCCCTCCTCTGCCTCTAGAGGGGGTTCACCACAAGTGTCCTGGAAAGCTTCTTGAGTTTTACGGAACCACATCTTTCCTCTTTTCTGACCTTTGGGGTTAGGGGTGGAAAAACGGACTCAAACAGCAGACAGTTTTTCTATCCTGCTCACTCCTGGTAAGCGTTTTCACTTTGGGTCCTAACAGGGAGGCGCCATCAAAAGGGGTGTTCACAAAGGATGACTTAAAGGGCTCCACAAAGGAACACAAGTGCATCCAGGAAATGTCTCCCAAGACCAATTCCTGTACCCGCTGTCCTGCTTGTTCCATCAGCTGCGTACGAAATCAGACACATTGAAGAGTTTACAAGGGAATTTAGGGTAGCAAGCTTGGAAGTTACTTCATCTGAAACTCCTGCAGCTACTGCACCCTGTACAGCGCCTCCCAGTTCTTTAATGAGATCTCTGTGCAGTCTAGGAAAATGTGTGAGATAGTTCAGGGATCGAAGAGCAAAGGCCGCTAAACTAAACATGCGCTTACCATATCTGTCCATGATCCTAGAATCCCTGTTAGGAGGATGAAGAGATGTAGAGGTTTCTGACAACTCCTCCTTGGTGGCTGCCGCCGCCGCCACCACCATAGCATAGACGGGTACTCCTTTGGTTAGGAAAGCCTTGTCCTGGGAGGAAGTCATAAATTTGTTAGGCCTCCGAGGGACAGGTTCCATGGTATCCGGGGACTCCCACGCCTTTTGCGAGAGATGTTCATCGGCTCATCAAAAGGAGGAGACACCCAAGAGGTGGAGGGTTCAGACCCAAAAGCCTTCAGGAGAACTGACTCTTCATCAGTAGGGTTAATGAATTTTCAGCCACCCCTCTGCTTGAAATTTCCAAGACATCTCCGAACAAGATATCAGAGGGAGACCGTGGGGACCCTTCTGACTCATCCAAGTCAGTATCTGACATAACAGATTCCTGTGGGGACTCCAGAAGCTTCCTCTTGCAAAGTCTCTTCCTGGGAACCTCCTCAGTGGGAGCTTCTCAGTGGGAGCTTCTGGTAAGGTCTCGGAAGACCAGGGCTCACCCAATGGGGTGACCGGAGGCTCTGGGTCTCTACGCTTTTGAGGGACCAGTGAAGCAGAGGTAGACATGGGCACTTTCGGGCAGGAGGTTGCTGGTTCTGATGATGTGGGAGCCCGAGGGCACAATACTATCCTCATGGCATCAAACCCCCCCCGGATCCGATGAGAGAAAACCGGTGGATCCAAACAAGCAGATCTCCCCGGCACCAAACCAGAGGGATCTGACCCAGAGGTAGGAGCCGAGCTCAGTCACTCCGAAGCCCAGAGAGGTCGGCTCCCCGGAGCCAACTGGCGAGTGTCGGCTCCTAGACTCCACGGTCAGCACCGAGGAAGTCTAAATAGTCAGAACAGACAGGCCTGGAGCAGGTGTCCAACTCCAGTAGATCCACGATCATCAGGTCCGAACACTCCGGCTCTGAAACCTCGAGTCGGGTTGGAGGAGGAGCAGAAGTAATGGATTGGGTCTCAGTCAGGCCAGAAGCCCCAAGGGTTGGCCCCGACAAAATCTTAACTTGCTCAGGTGTCTGCAGAAGACTCTACACCACATGGATCCACATCCTTATCAGAGAGTGAACTGAGAAGAGGCAAGTGAAGAAGCCACTGACTGTAAAATGGGAGACTTAAGGGTAGGAGATATCGGCTCCAAAACCGGGGACCGGCTCCTACCAACAAGCACAATCATCGGCTCCAAAAGTTGTGGTGCCGAGGTAGATGATCTGTCCGATTTTTTGGGAATCGATGATCTTGTCTTCAGTGCCGATCCAGAAGACTTGGAAGATGTTGAATGCTTTCTTGGGTCTTGCCCTTGTCTAATGAGCCCTGAAAGAAAGACTTGACCAGTCCTCTAGCTATCGGTTTATTTTTACTCTCATGCAGCACCCTAGTACTAAACGAGTGGCATATGGAACAATTTTCTTGGAGGTGACCCTCCTCCAAACAATATACACAGTCCAAGTGCCCATCAGTGATTGACATCTTCTGCCCACACTTAGTACATTTTTTGAAACCAGACTTAGATTTCTCCTGAGATATACTAACAATTCTACACAAACAATAATCACACTATAAACAATCCTTAAAGCCTTCTAATTAAACAGGCAATATTTTAAATAAGAAACAGCCCTAAATAAAAAAACGGGCTCACAAAAAATAAGAAGTTATGTACTCACCATAACGTTCCCATCTGAGTAGGTAAACTTAATTTGTCAGCAACCTTTGGGAATCGGATCTGAGCCGGCAGTTTTCAACAGCTTTAGATCAGAGCTCCAAGCTCCTCCCCCTACCCATAAACCCCTGCCAACCCTGACTGACCTCAGATCAAGTTTGTCCAACAGCAGAAAACTGCTAGCAATGATTAATCCCAAGATCAGTGGGTAAAACCCACGGACCTGAGTATGAGAACATTCGCAAGTGAGGGGGCAGGAGGGAGGGACGGTTGCTGACAAATGAAGTTTACCTACTCAGATGGAACGTTATGGTGAGTACATAACTTCTTAATCTGAAGTAGTTAACTTCATTTGTGCAGCAACCTTTGGGACAGAGTCCCCAGCTACCTGAACCTTGGGCGGCCTTTATGGAAGGATGTTCCGGAGCACTGCAGAGCCAAAGGATGTTCTCCCTCTGGAGATAATGTCCAGTTTGTAGTGATTGATAAAAGTATGAGATGAAGCCCAAGTGGCTGCCAAGCAAATATCATCCAAAGAAACTCTAGCTCTAAAAGCCGCAGAGGTAGACATAGATAGAGTAGAGTGGGCATGGACTCAAAGAGGTGCGGGCCTGCCCAAACTGTCATATTCTAAAAGGATACACTGTGAAATCCATCTAGAGAGTGTGACTTTCGATACAGGTTTACCCAAGTTAAATTTGGCAAAGGAGACTAATAACTGGTCGGCTTTCCTATGACCAGATGTCCTGTGGATGTAGAAGCGAAGTTATCTATGCACATCCAATGAGTGTAATTTGTATTCCCCTTTGTTATGGTAGTTAGGAAAAAAGACTGGCAAGTTGATGGACTGGTCAATATTCGACTCAGAGCAACCTTGGGAAGAAAGGAGGGATTGGTCCTGAGGTAAACTCTATCCTTGCGAAAGATCAAGTAAGGGGGTTTTACACATAGGGCCTGTAGTTCAGAGACCCTTCGAGCCGAGGTGATAGCGACAAGAAAGGCCGTTTTCCATGATAAGAATTTAAGATCTATGGAGGCTGCAGGCTCAAATGGGGGCGCTGCCAAGGCCTAAAGCACCAACGTTAAATCCCAAGGAGGGACAACATCCTTCACTGGGGGTCTGAGCAGAAAGGTGCCCTTCAAAAAGGTCTTATACAATTTTGTGGTGATCAAAGGGCCCAATTAATTTCCAACGTGATAATGAGAGATAGTTGCTAGTTGAACCTTGACTGTGGAGGAACTAGCTCCTTGATGAAACAGTCCTGACAGAAAGTCTAATACAGCGGGCAGAGGAGCTGTAAAAGGATCCAAATTTTTGCGTTCCGCCCAAATGGAGAAACGTTTCCATTTGCTGCTATAGATCTTTCTAGTAGAAGGCTTGTGCGCAGCTACTAGAATGGTTTTAACTGGGGAAGAGATACCGGGAGTCCTAGCTATGAGTGGAACTGGAGCAGCCAAGCTGTGAGCTTGAGGTTGTCCAGGTTTGGGACTGGGAGATCTAGGGGGTGGGATATTAGATCCGGACGGGGATCCAGAATCCAAGGAGGATTCACGAGATGAGACCAAAGGTAAGGGAACCAGGTCTGACTACTCCAAAACGGGGCAATGAGGATTATCCTGCTCCCCAACCGACTGGCTTTCTGAAGAAACTTCAGTATTAGAGGAAGAGGAGGGTAAGCATAAAGAAGACCGGGAGGCCAAGCATGCACCAGAGCGTCTCTCGGGGGTTCCCCGGCGGGGGAAATGAGAGCGAAGTAGTCGTAACATTTTGTCTTCGAGGGAGAGGCAAAGAGATCGCAACAGGGTTGACCCCATTTGGCGAAGATCCAATTCGCTATCTCGGGATTCGGAGACCACTCGTATGGTAACAGGATAGTGCGACTTAGTTTGTCCGCTAGGATGTTGGACCGTCACGGAATGTGCGTTGCTATGAGAAAGCGGTTGGTGGAGATCGCCCATTCCCACACCCTCATGGTCCCTCGACAGAGTAGGTAAGACCTGGTTCCCCCCTGTTTGTTGATGTACCAGACAACAGACATGTTGTCCTTCTGAATCGCAATTGTTCCTAAGGGAAGAAGGTCCTGAAGCGCTTGCAACGCTAACAGCACTGCCCTCATCTCTAGGACGTTGATATGCAGTGAGGTCTCCGTGAGGTCCCACATGCCTTGGACTGTCCTGCCCGAACAATGCCCCCCCCCACCCGAGGCGGGAGGTGTCCATGGTCACCGTGGCTACAGGAGGGGTCATAGAAAAGGGGTGTCCTTGCTGAAGGTCTGAAGACTGGAGCCACCATAGGAAGGCCCTGCTGAGGGGAACGGGATGGCTCAGAGGGTAGTGAAGAAGGGACCACTGGACCTGGAGGGTCCATTGTAAGACCGAGCCAGCATACAGTGAACTGAAACAATTTATTGGTAAAAAACCATAAAAAGCAGCAAAAGACTCAGACCGGTTTTGGCCAGACTAAAAAAACAGCCTTCATCAGTGTAAAGAAAAAACATCAATTGCTGAACCTTAAGTAGACCCATCTGTAATATCATTGGTTGTGTCTAAAAATATTCATTCAGACCAGGTGGGAATAATCCACCCAGTTTCACAATCCATTTTTTCTCTTTAGTATTTAAAATGGAATGCCACCCTGTCTTATTTGATCTATTCCCTTGTATAATATCAATAATCATAAAAGAAAACTTTGCAGATTTATGAACCAAATGATGTTTATAAAGTGCATTGTTGGCCTTCTTATTTTTGATATTACTAATGTGCTCAGAAATTCTAATTCTGAAAGGTCGAGAAGTTTGGCCAACATAAAACGAACCACACTGACATGTGGCCAAATACACCACCCAGTCACTACTACAATTGGCAAAACAATTAAGATCATAAACCGTTGCACAATTTCTGCTGGAAAACTGTTTGGACTTGTTTACCTTATCACAGTTGGTGCAATGGCCACATGGGAAGCAACCTATCAGTGGATCACCTGTAAATGTAGTTTGCAAAAGTGGTGGATATCGATCCATGGTACCATGTTTGTAATGGTTAAAATAAGAGCCCAAATTTCTCCCTTTGCGAAAAGAGATTAACATCTCTCTGGTAACATATTTGCTACTTCATAATCACATTGCAAGATGTTCCAATGCCTGTGTACACTTTGTATCAACTGGTCAGTATTCCTAGCATATGTAGTAGTGAACCTAAGTGGTACAGAATTTGTACTAGTAGGATCCCTATAATTTAATAAATCTTGTCTATCCAAGGAATTCACCAAATTGCTGGCTTTTAGAACATGACCCATGCCATAGCCCCTGCATCTAAACCTGTTTGTAAGTTCCTTCCGCTGTGATTGAAATGAAGAATCATTAGAACAGATGCACTTTATCCGAATAAATTGTGATTTTGGGATGTTACGTGCCACATGGGGCGGGTGGAAACTCGAAGCATGTAGGATGGTGTTGTACTCAGGATACTTCCTGAAAACTTCTGACACTAAAGTATGATCAGGTAATCTAGTGATTGAAACATCTAGAAAAGTAATATTCATATCATAATGAACAGTAAACTCAAGGCCCCAGATATTATTGTTCAAATATGATATAAAATCATTTAGGCCCTGTGTATCACCTTTCCAAACCATCCAACAATAGTCCAAGTAACGTCTCCATATATCAATATATTCCAAGAAAGAATTATGACAATCATAAATAATATGTTTTTCTACATAAGCCATGAATAAATCGTCATAAATGGGAGCAAACGAAACTCCCATAGCGGTACCCTTCATTTTAACAATCATCCTTGTAGAAGAAGACGTTGCTGGTGAGGACAAATTTGGCTAATTCAACCAAAAAAGAATTAAAGTTTGATTGGTATAAATTAGCCTCATCCAGCCAATAGGACAAAGATTCCAAACCCGCCTCATGTGGAATATTGGTGCATAAGGAACTAACATCCAAAGTACACAACAACCACTCTGGCTCCAACTGGCTATCCGAAATAATTTGTAAAAAATTTGTAGTGTCATGTAACCTTGAAAGTATTAAACTAAGTAAGGGCTTCAGATGTTTAGTGAGATATAATGACAAAGGTTCCGTGATATACCCTCTCCCTGAAACTATGGGTCTCCCAGGTGGATTGATGGGATCCTTGTGGATTTGGGTAAAAAATAAATGTATTGGGCTGCTGAATCATGAACCATGAGCTGTTGTACAATATCATTAGTAATGATAGCTTGATCCCTGGCCCATAACAGAAAATCCTCAATTTATTTCTTGAACCTAAAGGTAGGATTAATAGCCATAGGGGAGTAGTATCTCTGATCCGACAATTGTCTCTTGGCCTCTTTATCATAATCGCATGAATTAAGTATAACAGCCCCACCTTTATCAGCAGAAATAATAACAATGTTTTTATTATTCTGTAGTTCCAAAATAGCTTCCCTTTCAGCCAAAGAAATATTGTTAGACTTGAAATGTATATCAGATCTAGAGAAATGAATATCTTTGAGAATACTATTTTGAAACTGATGTACCAATGGATGCATAGGTGGGTTGAAGGAAGATTTGTGATGTACAAATTTCTCACCACTGTAGTTTCCAATATCACCAAAAAACAATTTTAGATTAAGATTTCGCCAAAATGATACTACATCCTGAAAAAAATGGATTGTGAAACTGGGTGGATTATTCCCACCTGGTCTGAATGAATATTTTTAGACACAACCAATGAGATTACAGATGGGTCTACTTAAGGTTCAGCAATTGATGTTTTTTCTTTACACTGATGAAGGCTGTGATTTAGTCTGGCCGAAACCAGTTTGAGTCTTTTGCTGCTTTTTATGTTTTTTTACCAATAAACTGTTTCAGGTCACTGTATGCTGGCTCGTTCTGTTTTTGTTTGAACAAGTTTATGCCTGGAGCCGTGCATTTGCCTGCCATGCAGGAGTTCACTTTTTGATGTTACACTTCCTCCTTCTTCCTGCTGGGGGCCATTGATCCTGTTTACTGACTGCGGTTATTCTGCAGTCTTATACCCCATCTATATTTTATTCCATTTTTGGATATACTTTTGCATTCACATTGGTTCTGCCTTTGGCAAATAAGGTTTTTATTGAGACTGTTGGTTCGGCGTCTTTTTTTTTTCCTGGTTTAACCATCAAAGTTTACGATAAAGCCATTTGCAGTGTCACGCAACTGTCTTCAGCTTTTTCCATCCACATGGAGCTTTGATGAGCGTGCAGGAGCTGTTAGCATCTTTTTGGCTGATATGCTGGTTATTTCTGAATCTGTGTTTACAGACTCTTAATATCTGAGGATTTTCAACGCTTTGGATAGTTTGTTCAACAAATTTCTTGCCACCCTTCAAGAATATTTGGCTTATTCACTTTGTGGAGAAAGGTACTGTTTTTTCTATTTTCTTGTCGACGCTGAGGTACAGGGTCTATATCACGACTTTTGATGGGTTTTTACCATTCTAGTGGTATGGACGACACAATCTAACATTTTACCAACAGTATTTTGGGTGATGTGGTTTTGACCAATGTTATATTTGTGCATATAGCCTTCATTTCATACTGCTCTTGCCTACGCATAGGTTTTACAATATGCGTGGGTGTTTTGGTCAACATTATCAGTAACGAACAGGTCGTTTTGTTCGTTTTTGATATTTTGTGTGAACCAACCTGTATTTTCACCATATTTTGTACTTTCAACTATATAAGGATCAAGCGACCTATTGGAAGAGACTGCAAACTTCTTTATTCGGGATCTATGGATTAGTATGAGAGGGCCAAGTTAAGTACAAGAGTGAGTGTACTCAGGTACTTTTTTCTCCCATTTGCAATTGCGTTTTATGAAAGAACTGGCCAAATTGGATTTTGGGACTTGTCTTCATCACCATTACTTTGTGGAATTATTTATAGGACTATTCTACATATTATGATTTGTCGTTGAACGTTTATTGCGGTTTTGGACTCTAATTGTAATTACATTATATTTCCTTTGTAAACAATAGTCATACATATTTTTTTCTACATACTTCTGGAAGCATTTTTTTTACTAATTGTTGTCATTATTGGGGTTGACAAAAGTAGGTACTACTTTTTTATCAATATTATTATTGTCTTTTGTTTTGGACATATTCCAATAACATACAATCGGGTCCCAGCAAGTTTGCTGAATGGGTTAATCCCTCTTAGTCCAACAAATTCTTCAGTAATTGCATTTCGGTCTATCTATACAGTTTCTAAGTCTATATTATCAAAAGGTTTTTTCTTTATACCATCATTTTTGTATAGGGGAGATTGATGCTTTGATCTTTTAGTCAATTTGCATCCAATTTTATTACACTGTTGCATCACTTTACTCTTTATACTTTATTTTTTGTGCATTACAGGTTGGCTCTATACCAGGGGGTTTCACAAACCAGCAATATTGGTTTACATTGATCATAACAAATTGGTTTTTATGCGTCATATTTGAATATATTGTTGGATTGATGGTGTCTTATCTATAGACACTTAAGAGTTGGGTGTTGTTGTATTGACCCAGTGGTCAGTTATTTTCCTGTTTCAGTATATTGTTCTATGCCACTGGCCTTATATTTGCTTGTGCAATAATTATCCTACATATTTAAGGGGCGCAGCCGCAACTTAATAAATATTTGTTTAGAGCTGTTATTGTCCCTTTAATAATTTTATTTAGTAGCTGGCGTAGTCTTGTACTATTATTGTCAGCATTTATTGTTAAGAATGGATCTTTCTAGCTTTGTTACAGGATTACCTGCAGATAGGGAAGACCTCAGAACATTTGGCCTGGGTTCTCTCTCGCAAGAAAACTCCAGTGTTATGGAACAATCTAATCCTGAATCTATCTGTGCACTAGCATTTGAACAACTTCACAAACATCTTAGATCACTTAGATCGAACATATGGCATTCAAAATTATTTAAGGCCTATATGGCCAAGGGGATTACCCCCAGGGGCCTAAGAATACGTATTCAACCCCATGTGGGGTCTGCTGATCAGGAACTTACTGACCAGTGGTTATCAATACAACAGGTACTATGTCCTTTGTAGATGCTCTATCTAAGTTTTATGAAAGAGTTATTGACTCGGAAATAGACACAGTGACTAAACTGGTTGATAATGTGAGGCCCTTTGAAGGGGAAACCTTCTTTAACAAACAATTGAATAAGGTAGTGACAGATCTCAAAATTCTAGAGGAGCAGTTACGGACCAAGAAAATTAAGAAATTTCAGAGGGATCAGGGTGACTATCAGAGTGCCAATCCTTTTGTACATTATAACAAACAGGTTGGATTCACACCCAATTCCACAAGGACTCCCAAAAGAAAAAGACCTTGTTCTATCCTGAAAAAAATCAAGCCTAGTCTCTGGCTCTTCAACTGAGGATATCTCATCATGTACTGACAATGAATTACAGTGAGTATCAGGATCACCGTCCCCCAAAAGGACTCCTGGCCCTATCCCTTTAGGCCCAGATACCAGCGTGGGGGGAGGAAACACAGAAAGTATAAACAATATACAGTCTCTTTTGAAAATGGTCATGCAGAAATAAATATCAATGTTAATGATAATGTTTTAAATCTGTCTGACTTTGTTTTATCACCCATTCATGTGTCGGTATTGAATAAAGGACTTTCATTTGTACCTGATGTCATGGTTTCTGAGGATATATTGGCTCAGGATGTAGTATCATTTTGTCGAAATCTTAATCTAAAATTGTTTTTTGGTGATACTGGAAACTACAGTGGTGACAAATTTGTATATCACAAATCTTCCTTCAACCCACCTATGCATCCATTGGTACATCAGTTTCAAAATAGTATTCTCAAAGATCTTCATTTCTCTAGATCTGATGTACATTTCAAGTCTAACAATATTTCTTTGTCTGAAAAGGAAGCTATTTTGGAACTACAGAATAATAAAAACATTGTTATTATTTCTGCTGATAAAGGTGGGGCTGTTGTCTTCCTTAATTCATGCGATTATGATCAAGAGGCCAAGAGACAATTGTCAGATCAGAGATACTACTCCCCTATGGCTATTAATCCTACCTTTAGGTTCAAGGTTCAAGAAACAAATTGAGGATTTTCTGTTATGGGCCAGGGATCAAGCTATTATTACTAATGATATTGTACAACAGCTCATGGTTCATGATTCAGCAACCCAATACATTTATTTTTTACCCAAAGTCCACAAGGATCCCATCAATCCACCTGGGAGACCCATAGTTTCAGGGAGAGGGTATATCATGGAACCTTTGTCATTATATCTCACTAAACATCTGAAGCCCTTACTTAGTTTAATACGTTCAAGGTTACATGACACTACAAATTTTTTACAAATTATTTCGGATAGCCAGTTGGAGCCAGAGTGGTTGTGGTGTACTTTGGATGTTACTTCCTTATACACCAATATTCCACATGAGGCTGGTTTGGAATCTTTGTCCTATTGGCTGGATTAGGCTAATTTATGCCAATCAAACTTTAATTCTTTTTAGGTTGAATTAGCCAAATTTGTCCTCACCAGCAACGTCTTCTTCTACAAGGATGATTGTTATTGGCAAATGAAGGGTACCGCTATGGGAGCTTCGTTTGCTCCCATTTATGCCTATTTATTCATGGCTTATGTAGAAAAACATATTATTTATGATTGTCATAACAATTCTTTCTTGGAATATATTGATATATGGAGACGTTACTTGGACGATTGTTGGATGGTTTGGAAAGGTGATACACAGGGCCTAAATGATTTTATATCATATTTGAACAATAATATCTGGGGCCTTGAGTTTACTGTTCATTATGATATGAATAATATTACTTTTCCAGATGTTTTAATCACTAGATTACCTGATCATACTTTAGTGTCAGAAGTTTTCAGGAAGTATCCTGAGTACAACACCATCCTACATGCTTCGAGTTTCCACCCGCCCCATGTGGCACGTAACATCCCAAAATCACAATTTATTTGGATAAAGTGCATCTGTTCTAATGATTCTTCATTTCAATCACAGCGGAAGGATCTTACAAACAGGTTTAGATGCAGGGGCTATGGCATGGGTCATGTTCTAAAAGCCAGCAATTTGGTGAATTCCTTGGATAGACAAGATTTATTAAATTATAGGGATCATACTAGTACAAATTATGTACCACTTAGGTTCACTACTACATATGCTAGGAATACTGACCAGTTGATACAAAGTGTACACAGGCATTGGAACATCTTGCAATGTGATTATGAAGTAGCAAATATGTTACCAGAGAGATGTTTATTCTCTTTTCGCAAAGGGAGAAATTTGGGCTCTTATTTTAACCATTACAAACATGGTACCATGGATCGATATCCACCACTTTTGCAAACTACATTGACAGGTGATCCACTGATAGGTTGCTTCCCATGTGGCCATTGCACCAACTGTGATAAGGTAAACAAGTCCAAGCAGTTTTCCAGCAGAAATTGTGCAATGGTTTATGATCTTAATTTTTTTGCCAGTTGTAGTAGTGACTGGGTGGTGTATTTGGCCACATGTCAGTGTGGTTCATTTTATGTTGGCCAAACTTCTCGACCTTTCAGAATTAGAATTTCTGAGCACATTAGTAATATCAAAAATAAGAAGGCCAACAATGCACTTTATAAACATCATTTGGTTCATAAATCTGCAAAGTTTTCTTTTATGATTATTGATATTATACAAGGGAATAGATCAAATAAGACAGGGTGGCATTCCATTTTAAATACTAAAGAGAAAAAATGGATTGTGAAACTGGGTGGATTATTCCCACCTGGTCTGAATAAATATTTTTAGACACAACCAATGAGATTACAGATGGGTCTACTTAAGGTTCAGCAATTGATGTTTTTTCTTTACACTGATGAAGGCTGTGATTTAGTCTGGCCAAAACCGGTCCGAGTCTTTTGCTGCTTTTTATGTTTTTTTTACCAATAAACTGTTTCAGGTCACTGTATGCTGGCTCGTTTTGTTTTTGTTTGAACAAGTTTATGCCTGGAGCCGTGCATTTGCCTGCCGTGCAGGAGTTCACTTTTTGATGTTCCATTGTAAGATCCTCATGTTCAAACGTGCCATTGGCAATAGGTTGATCGCTGCCGCCATCGAGCCAAGAGCCCTCAGGACCAATTCCGCCGGGGGAGCTGGAGATCGTAGAATGACCTGCACATGTAGCCTCAGGAATAGTAGCCGGTCTGTGGTCAAGAAAGCTAGGAGCTTGTTTGTGTCCAATCTGGCCCCTATGAAGTCTAAAGTCTGAGTCGGAGTAAGAGACGACTTCTCTATGTTGATAGTGATCCCCAGCCGGGGAGCTAGACGGAGAAAGTAGTTTCTGGCTGAACAGAGTAGATGCCTTGTCGGGGCGGTCAGGAGCCAGTCGTCCAGGTACGGGAAGACCTGAATTCCCTGGAGCCTCAGGTGGGCCACTATCACTGCTAACACTTTGGTGAACACTCTGGGGGCTGTGGTGAGACCAAAGGGGAGGACCCTGAATTGGAAATGACTGGCTCCCAGCCGGAAGCAGAGGAACCTCCTGGATCGCCTGTCCATCAGAATGTGGTAGTACGCATCCTTGAGGTCTATAGAGCACATCCAATCGTTCTCCTGCAAAAGGGGGAGAATGGATTGAAGAGTGACCATGCGGAACTTTTCTTTGGTTACTAACAGGTTCAGGGAAGAGAGGTTGAGGATCGGTCTTAAGTCCCCCGTCTTTTTTGGCACCAAGAAGAACCTGGAGTAAAACTCAGACCCGCACTGGTCTGGGGGGACGTGTTGGATGGCTCTTTTTTTCAGCAAATGTTGAATTTCCATTGCTGCAGCCTCCCTCTGCTTGGGTGGGACATCGGGGAGGTATCTGGGGCTGCGTGGATAACGAGAAAAGGGGATTTGGTATCCTCTGGATATGATGCGAAGCACCCAGCGGTTTGTCGTGATGGACTCCCAAGCTGCTCGGTGCTTCAAGAAACGCCCCCCCCCCGACTGCCTCCAGAGTGGAGCAGTTGGGCAACCTCTCAGGGGTGTTGCGTGGGTTGGTCCGAGAAGGGTTCTCTGGATCCAAAGTTCCGCAGGCCCTCTCTGCCTCTAGGGCTGCATCCATCCTGCCCTCCTCTGCCGCAGAAGGGCTGGGGGTCCGGAGCGGAACGGGACTGTTGTGACTTCCGGAACCACATCTTCTTCTGTCCCTTTTGGTTCTTAGAAAAGGACCTCTGGGGAGCAGAGAAGCGGACTCCGATGGCAGACAACGTCTTCCCATCCTTTTTGCTCTGGACAAAGGTATCTCGCACGGTTTTGCCAAAGAGGGCAGAACCATCAAAAGGGGCATTAGCGAACAACGCCTTGAAGGGTTCCGCAAAATCAGTGTCGGAGCCAGGCCTGATGTCTCATAACGAGGCCCGCTCCGCCGGCTCTAGCGGCTCCTTCCGTGGCATGAGACAGAAGCCGCATAGAGGTGTTAAGATATGGATCGTAGAGTGGACATCCGGGTGGAGTGCAATTGTTTGTCCATCGACATGGACTCGGGGGAGGGGGGGGGCGACGCAGCATACTCTTGAATAAGGTCCCGCTGCAGTCGGAGCATGTGTGCCATGTAGTTCAGTGACCTCACCGAGAAGGTCGCTAAACTAAACACCCGCTTCCCTAGGCGGTCCATCGACCGAGACTCCTTGCTCGGGGGATGAACCGAGGGACTCTCCTGAGCAAGTTCCCTCTTGGTGGCCACTGCCTCCAACATGACATCTACCGGGGGACCCTTAATCCAGTGCGACTTGTCAGAGGGTGGGCTAAGGATCTTGTCCGGGCGCTTGGGGACTGGCTCCAGTGTCTGGCTCCTTCTACGCCCTGGTAGTAATCAAATCTATCAGGGGCTCAGCCGGAGGGGACACCCAAGAGGTAGACAGGCCTGCTTCAAATGCCTCCAGAACACGGATTCGTCCGAGGTAGGCTTTGGAGCAGACCACCCCCCATTTATTCTGAGCATCTCCATGATGTCACCAAATGAGACATCTTCGGGGGGGGGTGATCTTGGGGAGCCTTCCTCTTCTTCCAAATCCGTGTCCTCAGTCAAGGACTCTGGGGAGTCCAGGTGCCTCCTCTTGCACCTTCGCTTGTGAGGGACCTCCTCGGGGGGGGGGGGGCTGTCCGAGGAGGTCTCACCAGCAACGTCTTGTTCCACTGGAACTACCTGTGACGTCAAAGCAGGTTGTCCTTGGGGCCAGGTGATGGAAGCCGGGCCCAACTGAGAAGGAGTGCAGGGTGGAGCCATGGCAAGGGTCAGGGGCCTGGAACCCCTCAACAGAACCCTCTTCACCACGTCGAATGCCGAGGGAGAGCTGCTCTCTCTGGGATCCGAAAGCAGACTCTCCCTCGGATCCGATGGACAGATCGGGGCCGGCGCTGAAGCGATCGGATCCGACAGACCAGCATGCTCCGACCCGGACGGAGCCGAAGGCATACCGATACCACCGGATCCGAAGCTCAGCCCTCAGCTCCGAGAGCTCGGATCCGAAGAAAATGGACCCGACAGACTCGAGGGAAGTGTCGGCGCCGAAGTACCCGAGACTATTGGCGCCGACACACCCCCGGGCTCCAAGGCTGCCCGGCTCCGAAGACTCCGAACCCGGGAAACGGGATGGAGAAGGAGCTATCGGGGCAAAGAAGGGGGTCGACCTCCCCCCGTGAAGGGGGGGAGGGCAGGAGCACTCCCATCTGCAGTTGGGCCTGGAGGAATCTTCTCATCATCCGGTCCAAATCTGCATCTCTGAGACTTCTTGTAGATCTCGACGAGGCCACCGAGGCGGGGCGGGAGTGTCGCCTCGATGACCTCGACGGAGATCGGGTCTCCTCCTCCTCAGGACTCGGTGAAAAGCACGGGAACCGGATCAGAGGAGGAGAACCAGAAGACCTGGAGGGAGAAGACCGCTTAGCCGGGGGGGCTGAAGCGGAGGCGTTGACCTGCCGCTTGTGGTGCTTCTCCCTCTTCCTTTCTTTCATAGCCTCCCTCTCTTCCGAGCCTAAGGCGGGAGGTTGAGTCCCGGCCGGGGGGAGGGAAGCAAGAGTGGCAGCCGCTGCAGGAGCCTCGGAAGGACTGGAGGTAGAAGCCGAACCCAGGGGCAGAAGACCCGCCAGAATCAGCTTAGACCTCCGGTCCTTAAGTGCCCTGGGGTTGAATGCTGCACAAATGGTTCAACCAGAGAACAGGTGTTCAACCCCAGGGCACAATACACACAGGGTGTGGCTATCCGCTGGGGACATCTTATGGCCACACTCGGTGCACTTAGAGAACATTAACTTTGGGGCCTCAGACATACTGAGAAAGTAACCCACACACACAAGGCCCCAAACACACACACACATAACACTGACGGAACCACAAAGGTAGGGGAAGGATAACTATAATTAAGGTAAACTAAGAGTTTAGACTATAAGGGGGTTAAACACACACTCGCACCAAAAAATGAAAGAAAAAGATTTAAAAAGTTAAATTTTTCCTCACAAAGAGAACGAGAACGCCAAGAGACTCAGGATCAAGCTGCTGAACGAAACCGCGGCAAACTAGATCTGAGGTCAGTCAGGGTTGGCAGGGGATTGTGGGTAGGGGGAGGAGCTTGGAGCTTGGATCTAAAGCTGTTGAAAACTGCCGGCTCAGATCCGAGGTTGGATCCGATTCCCAAAGGTTGCTGCACAAATGAAGTTAACTACTTCAGATCTATATTTAAGCTTTTTATACTACTAACAAGGAACACACCACACACAGATGGCCTCAAGCTCAATGCCAAAAAGTGCATTGTCATCCCTTTTGGTAAAAACTCTGTACCCATGAACTACCATATAGGCGGTAGTCTACTTAACACCGAAAGTGTGATAAGAGACCTTGGGACACAGGTGGACAGTAGTCTCTCCTTTGATAATCACATCGCCACAGTAGTCAGGAAATCCTTCTACGTGGCACACCTCATCACAAAAGGTTTCTCATCTAGGAAAAAAGAGGTCACTGTTCCTCTATACTCGTCACTCAGACCCATTATAGAGTACAATGCCCCTTTTGGTATGTACCTCACAAGACGTCTACAACAACTGGAAAGGGCCACAGAAATACCTCACAAAGAGGATTACCGGCCTCAAACAAATGCCCTACGCAGACAGTCTCAAAAAACTGCAGCTTTACTCCATCGCATATCGCCTACTCAGAGGTGATCTCTGTCTAACACACAAAGCTATGTCAAACCCAGAGCTTTTAGACATGTTCCACTTAAAGAAATCCCAATCCCTATGAGCTACACGCTCTAGGGACCTAAACCTTGTCACCATAATAAAAGAACATGCTGGAGGATAGATTCCTGTCCCAGAGACTTCCCATAATCTGGAACAAACTACTTATCTATGTCAAACAAAGCTCCTCATTAGCACTCTTCAAGAAAAATCTTGATGATTGGATGGGAGATAGGAAATTCACCCCGGGGATCACTTCTGTGGCTCTGCTAGACAGTGGCACAGGAAAATAATTTTCTTGGGTGGCAAAAGCCAGGGTACCTTTGGCTAGGCTTATATAGACCCTAGGGCCAATAGCCTAGTACCTACCTATGAAACTACATATTTGCGTAGAAGTGAAAGCTATAACTATCAATGTTAAGAATAAATGAGAAAAGGGAGTTAAACTAGGCCTAATAAAAAAACGGCTACAAAAGAGAGAAAGGTATGCTATTCACTAAACAAACTTGGTTAAACTAACCTTTAACAACTATATAAAAGAAAAAATATTTAGAAAAAGATATTAAACTTGAGAAAAATACTTACATTCACTGGCCAGAGCTGGTGAAACTCCCGATCTGTTGCAGTGACAAACGAGATCTGAGGGAAGCACCAGTGCATCATGGGATAGGGAAGTAGGCCACAAGCTGGATGAAGACCTCGAGCTTTACATTTGGCTGAGTCGGAGCAGAGGATTGGCTCCGAACACATCAGTGAGAATGAAGGCGAGATAAAACTTCACATCATGTATTTAAGCTTACTGGAAACCCTCATCATCCAACCTAATACCATATTCATGGGTGACTAATTATCCCACTATTACCTAGGAATCTTATACAACACCAGATGTGCAAGCACACAGATTCCTGGATTTTGTAAACACAAAGTCCCTGGACCAGACTGTCAATACGCTGACTAGGGACAAACATACTGGATCTGGTCCTTTCTAGTATGGGAGGGTGCTGCACACCTCCCCTAGTGTAATGCCTTCTTTTCTAAGGTTAGACCACAAAACAGTCTGCTTTGAAGTAAAAATAAAGGCCGGAACCCCAGCTAACCCTGGCATGTTCAGAAACTACTCTAAGACTAACTTCTTACTATTAAGCCATACTATGGCAAAATTTTAAGCGCTTATAAATCCTGAGAACACTATTACCTACACAGAACTCTTTACAGAAACCCTATACATGCATATTAATAGCTGCAAAGAGGCAGATGTACCTACTACACAGTACAGAATCAACTCAGAACAAGCCATGCTGGTGGAATATCAGGCTGCATAACAGAATAAAGAAAATCATGTCAAAATTAGGAGGTGTAGCACTTAACAGAATAAAAACACACTCAAACTAAACAACTCGTAGGGCAATTAAAGTCTACCAATGCCAACCTCAAAGGCAATACAGTGTTGTGTGCAGAGCTCTTTGTTAACAAAACCACCTATACTAAGCCAGACGAACTAACAAACTTACTGGCAGACAAATTTAGCTCTAACGTTAACCCTCTCTCTCTTTCCCTCACCTTACACTCAGGAAATACCAACAAATACAACTCCCCCTACTATCTCAAGCATCAGGTCCTCAATGTTCTCACCAAGGCCAAGAAAACTGCATCCACAGATCCAGAAAATATCCCAGGATGGCTTCGATATAGCAAGAAACATGACTTATCAGGGCCCCTTGTAATTGCTATTTTAACTTTAGCCTCCAAACAGGCTTCATTCTTCATAAATGGAGAAAGTACAGTTGTGTACACTTACCATAAATGTAGATGTTCGAGTGTATTCACTGTTGCAGTCATCACATTTGGGTTATATCCCTGCCAGGGTAGCCCTCAGTCGGCCTGAATACCAGAGGCTTAGTATTTCTGTGTCGGTTCCAGTCACTCCAGGACTGACGGCAGGTCGTCAGTGGTATAAAAAAAGGCAGCTGACGCCATTACATCAGTTTTTCTTGCCCTGTCAGGAGCCGCCAAGAGGAAGCTAGGTTCTACCACCAGTAGAAAGTAAATGCCAAAAATGTTTTATAAGGAGAGGGAGCGAGAGAGAGAGAGAATGAGAAATTGAGAGACAAAGAGGATGGAGGGAAGAAAACCAGGATGGCAACAGTGAAAACACTCGAACATCTACTTACACAACTGCACTATGTTCTTTGTGTTTCACTGTTGCAGTCATCACATTTGGGTTGATTCCTAAAGCTGAAGAAAGGGGTGGAGGCAGTCAAGAAGACTGGGGGCTGGCTAGGATGCCCTGCAAAACTGTGGTGGCAAAGGCTGCCCTGGATTTGGAAAAGAGAGGCAGGTAGTAATGTTTGGTGAAGGTATGAACAGATGTAAATGTTGCAGCCTCCAGGATGTCCCTGGTGGGGACCCCTCTGAGGAAAGCTGCAGAGGTGAAGCCTGCTCTGGATCCAGGTGCAAAACCTTTTCCGCTTGTCAGCATAAGACTTTCTAGTGCTAGGGCTTCTGGTCTCGCGTATCACATCTAGAACTTGTTTGCTTAGACTGGCAGCTTGTGAAGTGGTCAGGGAATAAGCCAGGCTGCCAGACTGAGGGTATGCAATTGGGGATGCATTAATTCTCAATTTCTCTGGGTCAGGAGTGTTGGGATCTGAGGCAGATGCCATGGTGACAGGGGTAACAGGTTGCCCAGCAGTGGGTACCAGTGTTTGCATGGCCAGTCTGGGGCAATCAGGATTGTCCTCGGTTTTTCCTCCTTTATTTTGAGCAGTACCCCTGAAATGAGCATTAGAGGGGGAAATGCATATACTGAGAGACTGACCCACTGGAAGGATAGAACATCCACTTTCCAGGCATTGCTGTGAGGTTCCCTAGTGCAGAATTTGCTGAGCTGATGGTTGGAGTGGGAGGCAAAGAGGTTGACCTTCGGGGTGCCCCATTTCTGGGTTATAAGGGTGAAGGTTCTCTTGTCTAGCTGCCACTCATGTGGGTCCAGAAGATTTCTGCTCAAGTTGTCTGGCAGAGAGATTAGAGAGCCTGGCAGGAATTCTGCCAACAGGTGTAGCTGCATGGTAGAGGCCGTGTTGATGTGCAGACGTATTTGATTTGGGTTCCACTGGACCTGAATGCCCTGCTGTCCAGGTGTGCACCCCAGGCATAGTCTGATGCATCTGTGGTGAGAGTCTGGGCGGCTTGAGGTTGTGAGAAGGGAATTCCCTTGTGGCAGCATATTGCTGCCCACCAACGAAAATCTTTCCTTAAACAAGGTATCACTGGTACAAGAGTTTCCCTATCTTGGGAGTGCTGACACCAAAGGCGTTTTAGGTACCATTGTAGTTTCCTCATATGCAGTCTGGCATATGGAATGGGTAGAATGGAAGAAGCCATGAACCCCAGAGCTTGCAGGATTTTCCTTGCGGATAACTGGGGTCTGGTGGCTAGTTGAGAGAAGTAGGGTGTCAGGTAGGTTTGTTTTTCTGGTGTAAGGAATGCCATCTGGGATGCTGTTGTCCAGGCTTGCTCCCAGGAATACAATTTTTTGTGAGAGTACTAGTTTGGATTTCTTTTCGTTGATAGTATACCCCAGGGAGGTCAGTAGGTCCTTTACAAAGGTCAGGTGCTTTAGCATCTTTTCCTGTCTGCCTGAATCAGGCAGTCGTCTAAGTACGAGTAAATTTGAATATTTAGCCAGACCAGCTGAGAGTATTCTGCTTTAATAAACTTCCACAACTAAGCACTTTCACCATTAAACCAATGGCTTCATCAGAGTTGATGAAGCCATTGTTTTAATGGTGAAAGCGCTTAGTTGTGGAAGTTTATTAAAGTGGAATACTCTCAGCTGGTCTAGCTTTTTGTTGCTTACTAGTTTTGCTCTTACTGGGCTTTGTTTTCATGTTAAATTTGAATATTACTTTGTCTGCAAAAAAGCAATAGTGGCAGCTAGACATTTTGTGAAAACCCTGGGAGCAGTGAATAAGCAAGTAGAAGCGCAGAGAACTGAAAGTGCAGTAAATCCTGCCCTGAAACGTGGGTATTTCCTGGAGGATTCCCTGACTGGGATGTGTAGGTAGGCCTCTTTTAGGTCTAGGGTGGCTAACCAGGCATTCTTGGAAAGCATAGGTAGGAGTTGCTGGAGGGTGAGCATTTTGAATTTTGGTATCACCAAAAAGGTGCTTAGAATGGATAAATTGAGGATGGGGTGCCATGTGCCCTCTTTTCTGGGTACCAGGAAGAGTCTAGAGTAGAAACCTTGGCCCATCTGTTCTGCAGGAACGTGCTATATTTCCCTCATAGAGAGCAGTGAAAGGACTTGCTTTTTGGCCTCTGCCCACTGGTTTGGGGGGGAAGATCTGAGAACCCTTTTGGGGTTGGTAGAGTGTGGAAATAAAATTTGTATCCCTGGGACACTGTTGAGGACCCAGCGGTCGTTGGTAATGGTGGCCCAGGTGCTTGTGTGGAAGGAGAGTTTTCCTCCTAGGGACAAGAGCAGGTGGGCAGAGGGAGGGAGTGGAAGTGTAAAGTCATTGTGAGTTCTTACCATGAGGGGGTGGCTTAGCACTCCCTGGTTTTGAAGAGGAGGATCTCCATTGCTTAGATCTCTGCATTCCCTGTGGCTGTTGTCTGGAGGGCCCGCCTCCCCGGGGTCTGGGCTGAGCTGACCTGGAGGGTGCAGGAAAGGACCAGTGCTTGGAGGGGCAATGCCTACTGAATCTCGCAAGAAGTCTTTAACTGTCTGCATAGATTTAGCTTTTTCTTCCAACTTTTTTTTAAGACCTCTTCTGCCTTGGTGACAAATAAGTTGTCTTTGTGCAAGGGTGCATCCAATAATTTGGATTTGACATGGTCTGGCAAGGGCTGTTCCTTAAGCCAAGCATGCCTTCTAAGGACAGAACCAGTGACTGCTGCCCTGCAAGATGCTTCTAGGGCATCAAAACCACATTGTAAGGTGTGCTTAGTTACTTGACTTGCAGAATACATTAACTCTTGTAACTCCTTATTTTCTGCACAAGCAGGAAAAGAAGATATTTTTTGTTTGAAGAGTTCCATGGTATGTTGCTGATATTTCAGCATATGGAAATAACAATTTAGTGCTCGAAGAGCAACAGTAGCAAAGGTGTATACTTTTTTACCCCATCTGCTCAGGAATCCCTATCTGGGGGGGGGGGGGGGGATTCTTAGCAGAAAAGTACAGTTTTGTACCTACCATAAATGTAGATGTTCGAAGATCCACATTGCTGCAGTCCTTACTTATGGGTAGTCCGCTGTCCTCGGTCGGCCCGAATACCAAAGTATTAGGCTGACGGTCATGGGCGCACAGCCCTGACATCAGAGCGTCAGGGTATAAAAGCGCATGACCGACGTCATATCCTCAGTCTTTTCTTGCCCCAGATGTCAGAAGGCCCTAAAAGAAAGGCCACAGCCAAAAAACAGAGTACCTTCCCAAACGATATGCCCAACTACAGCCATCACCCAAACCATATAACCATGCTAAGCTACAGAGGGGAAGGAGGGAGGGAAAATTGGACTGCAGCAATGTGGATCTTCGAACATCTACATTTATGGTAGGTACAAAACTGTACTATGTTCTTCATCTCACATTGCTGCAGTCCTTACTTATGGGTAGAATCCCAAAGCAACGGGAAAGGGAGGTTGGAAAAATCATAAAGCATTAGGGGCTGCTAAAATGCCCTGTAAAATTGCAGTGGCAAATCTAGCCCTAGACTTAGAATAAAGAGGAAGGTGGTAATGTTTAGAAAAAGTATGTACTGAACTCCAAGTGGCTGCTTCCAAAATATCCTTTGTAGCTACCCCCCTTAGAAAGGCAGTAGAAGTTGCAGTAGCTCTAGTGGAATGAGGTCTGATCCCAGTCGGAATCTCCTTACCATGATGGGAATAACAAAGAAATACAAAACCCAATCCATTTAGAAATAGTTTGTTTGAAACAGGTTTACCCTGTGAACCCAAAGCAAAAGAAACAAACAACTGCTGAGACTGTCTGAACTCCTTGGTTCTGCTCAAATAATAATGCAACTGCCTGTGAATATCCAAAGTATGCAAAATCTTCTCCCCTTTATTTTGAGGATTTGCATAAAAAGTAGGCAAATGAATAGTTTGGTTTAAGGCCACACTAGAAACCACTTTAGGCATAAAGGAAGGATTAGTACGCAAAGATACCCTATCCTTATGAAAAATCAAGAAAGGCTCCACTGCCATAAGGGCCTGTAATTCAGAAACCCTTCTTGCAGAAGTAATGGCCAACAAAAAAGCAGTTTTCCATGACAAATACTTTAACTCGGCCGTAGCTGCAGGCTCAAAAGGTTGTAGAGTAAGCTTTTCCAACACAAAATTGAGATCCCAAGCAGGAGTAGGAGCTCGTGGGGGTCTTATGTTCTTTGCCCCTCTGAGAAACTGCTTAAACAAAGGATGAGAGAATAAAGGAGGGTCACCGTCATAATTAGCGAAATGGCTGCAGCATGAACCTTTATGGAGGAGAAGGACAAACCTTTATCTAATAACTCAGTAAGATATTGTAAGGAAGCACTCAAATTAGGCTTGGAAACATCAAAGTCCTTCCCTTTGCTCCAAATAAAAATCTCCTCCATTTATCAGCATAAACTTTCCTTGTACTAGGCCTCCTGGCCTCCAAAATAACATTCAAAACTTGTTGTGGAAGCTGAGAACCTCCAGAATCTAAAACAGAATATGCCAGGCTGTTAGATGCAGAGACTGAATTCTGACATTGAGAAAGTGATTGCCTTCCTGAGACAAAAGGTGTGGAATCAAAGGCAAAGGCCATGGAGGCTCTCGGACCAAACTCCTCAGTAGTGGGTACCAGTGTTGTCGAGGCCAATCCGGTGCTATCAGGATCATGGATGGCTTGTCTTGTCTGGCCTTCAAGAGAACCTTGGGCAGAAGAGGTAGAGGTGGAAAGGCATATACATGAAGATTGTTCCAACTGAATGACAGAGCGTCCACCTTCCAAGCTGTGGGATGAAACCTTTTTGTGCAAAACTTTGGCAACTGGTAATTTAGTGGGGAAGCGAACAGATCTATGTCTGGAGTTCCCCATGACACTGTCAACTTTTGACATACCTGAGGATCCAATTTCCACTCGTGAGGATCCACTATTTGTCTGCTCAATACATCTGCTAAGGAGTTCTGTGCTCCTGGTAGAAATCTTGCCTGAAGATTGAGGTTGTAACTGAGAGTACGAATGAGTTCCCCCTTGCTTGTTGATGTACCACATGACAGTTGTGTTGTCTGTTAGAATCAACACCTGCCCTGGGTGAAGTAAATCCTTGAAAGCCATTAATGCAAATTGTACTGCTAACATCTCCTTCAAGTTGATATGCAAATGTTGAAGTCTGGCAGGCCACGTGTCTTGCACCCATTTCCCATTGAGGTGTGCTCCCCAAGCCTTGTCCGAGGCATCCGTCGTTAGAATCCGACTCGCCTCTGGTCGGGTCACAGAGAGTCCCTTGTTTAGGTGACATTCCTGAGCCCACCACAAAAATTCCTTCTGAATGCAAGGTGTTATTTGAATGACAGTGTCTAGATCCTGGCAGTGTTGTGTCCATAGACTTTTGAGATACCATTGAAGCTTCCTCATATGCAATTTGGCATTGGGAAGCACCAGAATACAAGATGCCATGAACCCCAAGGCTTGAAGGACTGTCCTTGCAGTCAGCCTGGACTGTAGAGACATTTGATGGAAATAAAGTGAAAGACTTTTCTGTTTGTCCGGGGTCAAAAAGGCCATCTGGGAAGCTGTATTCAGTCTCACACCCAGAAAGCACATGTCCTGAGAGGGTACTAGACTGGACTTTGTTTCGTTCACAGAATACCCTAGGCATCTTAACACTACCATCACATACCGTAGATGCTGAAGAAGCTTGTCCTTGTCTTGTGCAATAATCAGGCAATCGTCCAAATAAGGATAAATTTGTATTCCTTCCATCCTGAAAAAGGCTATCACTGGAGCCAGAACCTTTGTGAACACTCTGGGCGCAGTAGATAAGCCAAAGGGCAATGCAGAGAACTGATAATGTAAATTTCCAGCTCGAAAACGCAGGTACTTCCTGCAACTGGGCCTGATAGGAACATGAAGATAAGCCTCTTTTAGATCCAGAGTTACCATCCAGTGATCTTTTCCCAGCAGAGGCAAAAGCTGTTGTAATGTCAACATTTTGAACTTTGGAATGTCCAAATAAGTGTTGAGGAGATAATCCAAAATCGGTCTCCACGTGTTCCCTTTCTTTGGTACTAGAAACAGGCGGGAATAAAACCCTAGACCCACTTCTGAAGGAGGTACTGGCTGTATGGCTCCCATGTGAAGAAGTAATGAAATCTGTTTGTGAGCCTCCATCCTTTGCCGAGGAGGAATGTCTGGCATACCTTTGAAAGGAGGCAATGTATGGAAATAAAACTTGTACCCTTTGTTTATAATGTCCAACACCCATTTGTCTTGGGTGACTAAAAACCAATTTTGCTTGAAGAGAGCTAGCTTTCCTCCCAAAGGAGCTGCCAGGCAAGAAGAATCTGGCAGCCGAAAATGCAGGTCATTGGGCCTGTTTACGAAAGGACTGGCCCCTACCCTCACCAGCAGATTGAGCAGGCGAACTCCAGGTTCTAGGCCTAAAGGTACTCTGAGCTCTGCCCCTACCACGCCTAGATCTACCCCTAGACTGGGAATCAGAAGAAGGCTACGCCCACCCCTTAGCAGGCCAATTTCTACTAAACTTAGGAGGTTGAACCTGCAAAAATCTTTAACAGTCTGCATAGACTTAGCCTTGTCATCCATTTTCTTCAAAACAGACTCCACAGGAGGACCAAACAACACTGGACTGTAAAGGGGCATCCAGAATTCTAGACTTAACATGTTCAGATAAATTCTGATCCTTAAGCCAGGCATGCCTACGAAGAACTGAACCAGTGGCAGCCACTCTAGAAGAAGCCTGCAAAGCATCAAAGCCACACTGCAAAGAATGTTTCCCCACCTGTTCAGAAACATGCACCAAATCTTGCAATTCTTTACACTCTATGCCCTCCGCCAAAGCATCCACTTCAGATTTTAGCTGAGAAAGGAGGAAATTCTGATATTTCAACATATGAAACTGGCAATTTAAAGCCCTCATTGCCAAAGTAGAAGAGGTGTACACCTTCTTACCCCATCTGTCCAAATCTCTAGCTTCCTTATCTAGAGGAACCGGATTCTTTACAACAGAAGCCCTAACACCCTTAGGCCCCTGACTAATAGTTTCTGGGTCTGCCCTAGGACTCTTATATAGGTATTTATGAGCCTCAGGCACCCTATAATACCTGTCCGGTTTAACTGGTGCAGGAGGCATAGAATCTGGATTAAATGAGGCCTCCGAAAAAACATCCTGAACAACATCCAAAACAGGAGGAATAGCCAAGGGTCTGTGCTGTGGTAAAAACAAGAACTCTCTAAGCCTCTTTCTGGAATCTGAGTAATCCTGTCCTTCCCACTTAAAATGTTCCCTCATAGTGTAAGGTTTCTGAAAATGAAAAATCCTCTGGAGGGGAAGCAGAAGGAGTAGAGTCCTCTGCATCGGAATCCGAATAAGGAGGAAAATCTTGAATATCCTCAGCAGAAGACTCAGAATCATCTGAGGCCTGCTCCAAAATTTCCAACTCTGGCTCTACCCTGGGCCTCTTATCAGGAGGGGGCATGGAACCTCTAATTAAAGAAATCAAATCTTCTGCCATTTTAAGCATATGCTTCTTAGGTACAGACCCTGAAGAACCAGAACTAACTCCAGAAGAAGGCAAAACAGTCCTGCCCTTAGAAGGAGCCCTAGAAACAGTAGCAGAAGGCCTAACCCCTTAGGCAAAGAAGGGAGAATAGTAACCTGAGAGGCCCCTTCAGCCTGACCTGACTCCTGTGATGCCACATCCTGTAAAATCAAGGTTTCCCCCTGAGACTCAACAGAAACTTCAGCCGGATCCACCTGTTCCACTGCAGTCTCTAAAGGACCGGCGTCCGAAATGGACGAATCATCCTGTCTAGGCTTTACAGATTTGTCTTTACGCTTCTTCGTGGAAGCGGGTGTCGGAGGATCCGACGGCATATTATAATTACACCGTTTGCCAAAAACTAACCTAGCGCAATCTAGCCTTCTCTTAATAGTGCACTTATTAAACCTAGCACAAAACCGACACCCAACTACGTCGTGCTCCGGTCCCAAGCAAGGGATACAAAGCGAGTGGTAATCCCTATGCGGTATCTGCTTCCCACAAGAAATACAATTATTCACTTTCTGACATCCGGTAAACAACTGAGGCAAGAAAAAACAAAAATGCTCCCCAACGGGGTACTTAGCCCAACTTGGTATGTCTGAAACTCCGAAAACGAAAAATTTCAGAAAGCCGAACGGCACTTGCAACGCTGCTTCTGCATCGGACCATGCGGCAAAAAAGACTGAGGATATGACGTCGATCATGCGCTTTTATACCCTGACGCTCTGATGTCAGGGCTGTGCGCCCATGACCGACGTCAGCCTAATACTTTGGTATTCGGGCCGACCGAGGACAGCGGACTACCCATAAGTAAGGACTGCAGCAATGTGAGATGAAGAACATCTGCTTTAATTCTTTTAGGTCCTTGAGAGATAACCTCGGGGGACACTGTGGTTTGGGCCTAAGCACGTGACACAGTAAAAATGAAAGTCTCTCTGTGGTATTTGCTTTCCACAGGCGAGACAATTGTTAACTTTTTCTGACATCAGTTAGAGCAAGAAAAAAGGATCCCCAGTGGGGTATTTAGCTTTAGAAGACTTCAACTTCAATTCGGAAATGGAAAACTCGGGTAGCGGCCAACCGGCACTCGTGCGAACTGCTTCTGCTTCAGGCCCTTTGGCAAGAAAGACTGATGTAATGGCATCAGCTATCTTTTTTTATACCACTGAGGACCTGACGTCAGTCCTGGAGCAATGGCAACAGACGCAGAAATACCAAGTCTCTGGTATTCGGGCTGACTGAGGGCTGCCCTGGCAGGGATAACCCAAATGTGATGACTGCAACAGTGAAACATGAGGAACATCAGCAACAGTTATCCACCTGCACAATGGTGGGCCATATACAGGCCCTGGAAACTACAGACCCATAAATCTCACTAGTCTCACATGCAAAGACATGGAAAGAATTATCATGGAAATGATTGGTAATGACATAGGAAACCTCCAAACACTGGACCCCACCCAATTTGGTTTTGTCAAGTGCAGGTTATGCCTACTTAACCTGGTGGACTTTGAGAAAGTCATCAAAGCAATGATGAGGTCAAAATAGTTCCCACTGCCCAACTTGATCTGGACAAGGCATGTCACACAATGCCCCACTTGAGTACTGTTGACCAACTCAAGAGGTTTAGTATAAACCCTTATGTCACCTACTGCATAGCCAGCAGGTTCACAGACAGGATCCAGGGATTTAGAACTAGGGAGTTCACCTCTACAAAAAAGCCAGTCACAAGTAGAGTTCCTTGGCATTTACTTCTCTGAAGTCAAGGCCAATGTCAAGGGCTTCTGGCTGACTAAATCTACAGATAATTGCAAATTAGAGCAGTCATAGAATCCCCCACCAACACCAATGTTTTCCTGGAATTGCTAACACAGACAAAACTTTTATCAAGGCCGTAGACTAAAACTAAATACCAATAAATGCATAATAGTATCCTTTGGGAAGTCATCCGCCCCTGGTAATTAACATACTGACAACACACCCCTTAGAGTTGACCCAGTAGCCAGGGACTTGGGGACACAGACTGTGATTAGCCTTTGACCTTCACATGTCTACAATAGTCAGGAAAGCATTTTATGTTGTGAAAGTTACAAATAAAGGGATGGCATCTAGATACAAGGAGATGATTGTTCCACTGTATTCAGCACTCATCAGATCATTGAGTACAGTACCCCCTTTTGCAAGTACCTAACCAGGTACATCCATCAACTGGAACATTCACAGAGGTTCCTCACTAAAAGAATATGGGGGCTAGACATTTGGTAAAGACCCATGCAGGCAGCCTCAAAGCCCTATCTCTGTATTCCATCTCCTACAGGCTGTTGAGGGGAGATCTATGCCTGGCATAAAAGACGTTGTCAGACCTCACCCTGATGGACCTCCTGCATATTTGCAAAACAAATGGGAACAGGGTTACCCAGTCTCAAGACTTAAACCTTGCTTGTGATGCAAACAGGACCTGCTGGAGAGAGAGGCATGTATCTCACAGACTACCCCTTCTCTGAATAGGCTCCTTATCCATGTGAAGCACAGTTCCCACCTGACCCAATTAAAGTGTAACTTGGGCAATTGGACAGGGAACAGGAAATCCCTCCTTGGTTTGGCACCTATGTCTCTAATGACACAGGCAGCATGTAAATGTTTCATCTCTCAGGCCCCTGCTTGCAGATATTCCATCGCCCAAGCCCTTGCTTACACTTATAAAGGGTACCATAACTTATCAGATATTTGGGATGCATGGCTAGGCTTAATTGTAATTGTGTGCACTAAACTCCAAGTTGCAGCCTCTAAGATGTCCTTAGGTTGGTACTCCTCTGAGGAAGGCTGCTGAAGTGGCTGCTGCTCTGGTAGAATATGGCCTAATGTCCTTAGACACTGATTTGCCATGCTGTGAGCAGCAGAAACTAATGCAATGGCCTATCCATTTTGAAATAGTCTGTTTTGAGATGGCCTTTCCTTGTGATCCTGCAGCATATGCTACTAAAAGTTGCCCAGTCTTTCTGAAAGCTTTAGTTCTGTCCAAGTAGAAGCATAGCTGTCTGTGGATGTCCAAATAATGCAGAAGTCTCTCACCCTTGTTCTGTGGGTTTGGATAAAAGGTAGGCAAGTGAATGGTTTGGTTAAGGGCCACACTGGACACTACCTTAGGCATAAATGTAGGGTTCGTCCTCAGAGAAACCCTGTCTGGAGGGAAAATGATAAAAGGTTGCACAGCTATGAGAGCCAGCAACTCCGAGACTCGTCTTGCAGAGATTATTGCTAGGAGCAGAGCTGTTTTCCAGGATAAGAATTTAATACCCGCTGTTGAGGCTGGCTCAAAAGGAGGCAGTGTGAGTTTTTCCAAGACATAGTTTAGGTCCCACACTGGTATCGGTGCTCTTCTTGGCGGTCTTATGTTTTTGGCCCCTCTGAGGAACTGCCTTAATAATGGGTGAGAAAAAATAGGTGGTTCCATATTATAATGGGCTGAAATGACAGAGGCATGAATCTTAATAGATGAAAAGGAAAGGCCTTTGCCCAGCATCTCAGTTAAATATGGTAAAATCTGAGGAATATTTGGTACAAACGTGTCAATTCCTTGGTCCTGGTTCCAAGCACAGAATCTCTTCCATTTTTCTGCATAAGATTTTCTGGCACTGGGCCTCCTGGCCTCCAAGATAACATCCATTACAGCTTTGGAGAGTGGAGTGTTATGTATGGCTACATTATCCGCCATGCTGCCAGATTTAAGGTACTGATATGGCTGTGCAGGATCAGATTGTTTTGTTGGGTCAGTAAGCGAGAAGTTTGAGGCAATGTCCAGGCTGGTTCTTGAGACACGTTCTTTAGGATTGGGTACCATTGCTGGTGTGGCCAGTCTGGGGCAATCAGTATAATTTCTGGCTTCTCTTGTATGACCTTTAGGAGTACTTTGGGGAGGAGAGGCAGTGGGGGAAAGGCATAAACTGTTAGGTTTTTCCAGCTGAAGGATAGGGCATCCACTTTCCATGCTTGCTTGTGGTAACTTCTTGTGTAGAATTTCTGTAGTTGGCAGTTGTGAGGGGAGGCAAACAGATCTATGTCTGGGTATCCCCATTTCCTTGTTATCATGCTGAAGACTTGCGGATCCAGTTTCCACTCGTGGGGATCCATGAGCTTTCCGTTTGGTTCATCTGCCAGAGTATTTATTTTTCCTGGCAGGAATTGTGCTTGCAGATGAACGTCATAAGTCAATGCTGTGTCCCACAAAGTCATGGCTTGTCTGCAGAGGAGGTAGGAATGTGTGCCTTCCTGCTTGTTTATGTACCACATGACTGTAGTATTGTCAGTCTTTATTAGTAGTTGTCCTGGGTGAAGTAAATCCTTGAAAGCTGTCAGGGCATTCCGAACAGCAAGCATCTCTTTTTGATTGATGTGGAGATGCAACCGGCTTGCGGGCCATGTGCCCTGAATGCATTTTCCTGCCATGTGGGCCGCCTGGGCATAATCTGATGCATCTGTTAGTGTCTGCCTGGCTGTGGGTAAAGTGAATGGCTGTCCCTTGTTGTGGTGACAGGTCTGTGCCCACCATCGAAACTCCTGTTGCAGGCAGGGAATGAGGGTAATTAATGTTTCCAGGCTGTGGCAATGTTGAGTCCAAACACTTTTTAGATACCATTATAGTTTCCTCATATGCAGTCTGGCATATGGAATTAGTAGTATGCAGGATGCCATGAAGCCCAAAGCCTGCGGAATTTTTGCTGCAGATAACTGGGTCTTTGTTGCCAACATTTTGAAGTAAGAAGTCAGTTGTCTTTGCTTGTCTGGCGTGAGATAAGCCATCTGGGCAGTTGTATTTAAGCTTGCACCCAGGAATATCATCTCTTGAGAGGGTACTAGTTTTGATTTCTTTTAGTTTACTGTGTACCCTAGGCAAATTAGTATTCTTTTTACAAATGCCAGATGCTGTAGTAGAATGTCTTTGTTCTCTGCTTGAATAAGGCAGTCGTCCAAGTAAGGATATATTTGAATTCCTCTTTGTCTGCAGAATGCAATTACTGGTGCCAGGCATTTGGTGAAGACTCTGGGCGCAGTAGATAAGCCAAAGGGCAGTGCAGAGAATTGGTAGTGCATTGAGCCAGCTATGAATCTGAGGTATCTTCTGCAAGATTGTCTGATTGGGACATGCAGGTATGCCTCTTTTAGGTCCAAAGTAACAAGCCAAGCCTTCTTGCCCAGCATGGGCAGTAGCTGCTGCAGAGGCAACATTCTGAATTTTGGAACGTCCAGAAATGTGTTTAGAATAGACAGGTCCAGTATTGGTTGCCAGGCTTTGTCCTTTCTGGGCACCAGGAAAAGTCTTGAGTAAAATCCTTGTCCCTGCTCTTGTTGTGGTACTTGCTGAATAGCCCTCATGTCCATGAGGGATGAAACTTGCTTTTGTGCCTCTGCCCATTGATTGTGTGGCAGGTCTGGCATACCTTTTGCTCTTGGCAGGGTGTGAAAGTGGAACCTATAGCCCTGAGACACTATGTTCAAAACCCATTTGTCCTGAGTAAGCATGTGCCAATTTGGTGAAAAAAGTGCTAGTTTAACCCCTAAGTGGGGCTGCCAAAAGATAAGTGCTTGGTTTTGGCAGAGGAAAGTCATTGGGACTGTTTCCTGTATGGTTGTAATTTGTCCACTCCGCTTTTGGAGGTAGAAACACCCCATTGCTTAGGCCTGTATGAGCCTTGGGGCTGGGATCTGCATCTGGGGCATCCGTATCTGCCTCTTTGTGGCCTGTCTGACACTGGAAAGGACCAATTCTTTGTAGGCCAGCTCCTGCTAAATCTAGGTGGCTGTACCTGTAGGAAATCCTTAACTGTCTGCATGGATTTTGCTTTATCCTCCATTTTCTTCAACACATCTTCTGCTTTAACACCAAACAAAGTATAATGCTGTAATGGAGCATCCAATAATTTTGCTTTAACATGATCAGGCAGATGCTGTTCCTTTAACCAAGCATGCCTTCTAATGACAGAACCTGTAACTGCGGCTCTGCATGAGGCCTCCAGTGAATCAAAACCACATTGCAAAGTATGCTTTCCCACTTGTTCAGCTGCATGCAATAAATCCCGCATTTCCTTGTTATCAAAACATTCAGAATTTGTCAACATTTTCTGTTTAAGTAGTGACAGTAAATATTGCTGATATTTAAGCGTATGAAACTGACAATTTAAAGCCGTTACAGCCAAGGTAGCAGAAGTGTAAACTTTTCCCCCATCTGTCAAGTACCCCAGAATCCCTATCAGAGGGGACAGGGTTTTTTGCAGTGGAAGTCTTGACCCCTTTGGGACCCTGAGATATAGTTTCTGGGTCAGCAGCGGGGTTTTTATATAGGAATTTATGAGAATCTGGAACCCTGTAGTATTTGTCTGGCTTGGCAGGTGCAGGGGGTAAAGAGTCAGGAGACAGACCGGACTCTGAAAATACATCTACAATGTCTAGAACAGGTGGAATAGCAAGAGGTCTGTGCTGAGGAAGTAAAAGAAAATATCTGAGCCTTTTCTTAGATTCTGAATAATCTTGGCTCTCCCAGTGAAAATGCTCCCTCATGGTATGCAGGGTTTCCCCATACGAATAATCCTCAGGAGGAGACTCTCCCAGTGAAAATGCTCCCTCATGGTATGCAGGGTTTCCCCATACGAATAATCCTCAGGAGGAGAGGTTGAAGGAATAGGTTCTTCAGCATCAGAATCCTCATAGGGAGGAAAAGAATCTGCTCAAAAGAGGAGTCAGAGGAGTCATATTCTGTCTCTTGCCTAGGCCTCTTATCAGGAGGGATGGGAACCCCTGATCAAAGTAATAAGGTCTTCGGCCATTATAAGCATCCGTTTCTTAGGCATGGAAGTCTGTCCAGAAGAATGCTGTACTTGTTTCTTTGTCTTTAGAGCTGTTTTAGTCTTTGAAGCTGAGGTAGGCTTGACATATAATTGCGTAGGTCTGAAAACACCCTCAGAAGCCGATGCCTGCTCTGCGACTCTGGACCCATCTGAGGGAAAAGTTTCCAAGGGTCCAATACCTTGAGTATCCAGAGGCCTAGTCGGCTCCACGTGGGAGTCGGAAGCGGGCATCAGGGGCTGCAAAAGCACCTCACTGAGAACTGGCAAACCGGCGACTAGCCTAGCGGGGGCCTCGTCGTCAGTTTTGGACCTCGGATGCCTGTCCTTTTCCTTGCGTTTTTTGTAAACTTCAGTCACTGGCTGCTTCGACAGCATTATATAATTAAACCTTCGGCCGAAGTAATGAAAGGCAAAATCGTACCGACACTTAATAGTGCGTTGGTTAAATCTAGCACAAAACCGACAGCTAGCAACGTTGTGATCAGAGCCTAAACAAGGAATACAGTAAGAATGTAAATCCTTATGAGGTACTTGCTTCCCACAAGAAATACAATTGTTAACTTTTTCTGACATCGGTCTGGAGTAAGAAAAAAGTTTCCCCAACAGGGTACTTAGCTTTAATGAAGACTTCGGATCTGAAATTCGATTTTGAAACTCTCAGGAGTCGGCCGACCGGCACTTTTGCTTCAGGCACTGCGCGGCAAAGACTGAAGAAAATGGCATCGGCTGCATCTTTTATACCCCTGGCGCACTGACGTCAGGGAAAGGCGACAGCAACCGACGCCAGACCAAGACTTTGAAATTCAGGCCGACTGCGGGTAGCTTGCCAGCAGGATAACCCAAGAGTAATGACTGCAACGGTGAAAGACGATGAACATCAGCCTTAGCTCTAAAGATACCATCCAACTTGTAGTGCTTGCTAAAGGTATGCACAGAAGTCCAGGTAGCTCCTTCAAGAATAGAATTAATATTCAAGCCTTTGAAAAAAGCACTAGAAGAAGCCACAGCTCTAGTAGAATGAGCCTTAATTGAAAAAGGAAGGGTCTTGCCATGAAAAGTTTAACAAAAGGAAATAGCTTTAGAAATCCAAGAAGAAATGGGCTGCGTGGATAGAGCAAGCCCCAAAGATCAAGCATGAAATCAAATAAATGATCAGATTTTCTGACAGCCGTCATATCGAAATACACTCTAAGTTGCCTATGCATGACCAAAGTATGCAGCATCCTCTCACTGTCCGTTCGCGGAGAGGGGAAAAAAGTAGGCAGCTTAATAGACTAAGAGATAGCTCATTAACCACATTATGCATACAAGAAGGGTTAGTGTGCAAGGACACTCTGTCCTCATGAAAAATCAAAAAAGGAGGACACGCCACAAGGGCCTGCAAGTCAGACACCTGTCTGGCAGATGTAAGCGCTAACAAAAGAACAGTCTTTCAGGAACAATATTGCAAGGAAGCTGAAGCAGCAGGCTCAAAGGGAGCCCGAGTCAACATTTCCAAAACAAAAATTAAGATCCCAGGTAGGAGGAACAGCTTCCTGGGAGGTCTAATATTAAGGATACCTTTAAGAAATTGTTTCACCTCAAATCTAGCAGGTAAGGGAGGAGAAAAAGAAAGACAGACAAATAGAGACAGCTGATGGGTGAGCCTTAATAGAATAGGCCAAACCAGCATTGAGCAACTTGCGCAAATAAGAGAGAACCGAAGGGGCACCAACAGTAAGTGGGTTCAGGTTATGAGACAGACATCAAAAAGAAAACCTCTTCCATTTGGAAAAGTAGAATTTCCTAGTCATAGGTTTCCTAGCCTCCTGCAGGACTTGCAGCACATCCTCAGGAAAAAAGGTGTCTGCAAGGAATCAAAATCCTATCACCCACAGTGTCAGTTTAAGTATGAACAGGTAGAGATGAAGAAGACATCTCTTGTTTTGTGTGATTAGAACCACCCTGTGACATAACTTGTGATGACTGCCCCTGGCTAGATGCAGAAGAGGGAACCAGTGCTGTCATGGCCTTAAGGGAGTCACCAACAAGATTTTGGGAGCATCCTGTTGAATTCTGAACAGGACTTTCAGAATGATAGGAAGGGAGGGGAAATGCTAGCAACACCTCCTACCAAGAGAATGACATGGCACTCGCCTTCCATGCCCAGGACCTGGGACTCTGGCACAAAACAGAGAAGTGGTCTGTTCAGATGGGAGGCAAAAAGATCCACTTGAAGATTACTCCACTGGTGGATAATGTGCAGAAACACATCCCCGTGAAACACCCATTCGTGGGACTGAAGGACCTGCTAAGAGTGTCTGCCACAATGTTCTGACTGGAAGAGATATAAACTGCCTGAAGAGACACTTCACAACAAGATCCCATACTAGAAGTGCTAACCAGAAAAGAAGACAAGATCTCGTTCCTCCCGGTTTGTTGAAATACCACATCACTGTGGTATTGTCTGTGAATACCTTGAGAGGCTCTGAAGAAAACAGAGACTGAAAATGGACACAGGTATAAACAGACCAATGATGTAAAAGATATGTTCAGACTGGCGTCAAAGTTCTGTTTTTTGCAAGCCTGAACATCACCTTTATGCCCTACGTTATGCAGGGTGCATATGGTGACATTCAGCATACCTTTTAAATTCAGAAGTCTCTGGAAGACTGCCCAGATGTCGGGCTTCCGCATCAGGGAATCCCATGTAGTTAAGAATACTGCAGCAGTGAATGTATGGACATCAGAAGTATACACATTTCCCCATACCTCTCCAGAGCATGGCTGTCCTTGTCAGAAGGTAAAAGATAGGAAGAAAATAAATAGTTTGGATGGCTTATCTGTGGACATGGAAACAGCAGGAGCAGAGGAAGGATCTTTATACACATACTTATACTTATGATATTGAAGGACTTTATAAATCCTATCTAGCCTCTTATGGGCTGGAAGTTGAGAAACTGCTGCATATATATCCAAACGGGGTGCAGAAGTTCTGGGCGAGTCTGACTGCAGAGTTCATATCTCCTTTAAACCTCAGAAACCTAGGAACTGTCCCACTTGTGTTCCATCATATGGATCACTATTATCCCTAAAAGATAATTCTTCAAAAAGAAAATTGGGACTGGGAATCCTAAAGACTCCAGGGCAAGAGGAGAGTGGATCTGGGAGGAATATGTCAAGGAGTCTTCACCAGAATCCAACTCTTCATCACAAAAATCAGAATCCCTAGACCTCCCAGAAGGGATGGAAGACCAGGGAAGAGAAGCAAGAACAAGAGACATTAAAAAGCCCCCCCCCCCCCCCCGCAAGTGAAATCCTGTCATTCTTTGTGAAGACTCTCGGCCACAGAAGCCAAATGTTTGGTTTTCGGTTTCTTTTTTTTAAAAGGAACATCATCTTTAACAAACTAGGAGGCTCAGACCCCTGCCTGGATTTGACAAGTGTACCAGACACCTCTTCTCTAATATTTGGGGAGTTCCCCTAGGCCACTGGGATATAATCCGCTGTAATTCCTCCTCTACATCTGTACCAGACATATGCATAGCTTTGGCAGACATGCAGGTAGACATTTCTGTGTCAACCAACAACTGGTTTGTGGCAAAGGGAACTGGTGTCAACACAGGACGGTCCTCAGGTTTGTCATCCAACCAGAAGTCATCTGGTGGAGGCTGGACAGCAACAGGATCAGTGTGTGCCTTTTTAGCTTTAAGTAATGGCTGAACTTTGGGGCAGGTGGATTCGGCCATGGTACCCCTAGCCAAAAGCTTCAGATGTTGGCTTCCCAAAAAGAGAGAGAGGGATAAGATACTACTGAGGAGTGTCTTACAGACAAATGCAGTCTCTCACTTTGTATGGTTGTGTATACCACTCAAACAAAAAAGGGTACTTCTAATGTCTATCTTTATGGGCAATATGCCTCCCAGACTCACAATTTCCCTTCCTGGATGACAATGAAGACAAAGTATGAGGAGGAAAAAAAGAAAGGAAAGGGCCTCAATGGGGCATGCATCTCTGGAAGGCTCGGCAGATGAACCAGCTTGGTGAACTGCATACAGATCAAATTCAGAGGTAGCGTATGGACTGGCAACAAAGTTGTTCTGAGGATTAGGTGTCCTTACGTCACATATGAACCTTGCATCTTGTACTTGAGACATTTGAATGACGTACGATGCCTGGAAGGTGTAAAGGCTATGGTATGTTGGCTGGACATTCAGCTGTCCTCACCAGGATATCCCAAGAGTAAATACTGCAACAGCGATAAGAAACCAAATCAAATCAGGGATCCAAAAGGAAGTGGCAAGAGGATAATTCTTCGACAGAGAGCAAAGAAGGTTCCTTTCCAAAAAAGGATCAACCCCATGCAAAGGAATGACTAAGCTGAGTCACAGAGCACCCCTGCCCTCACTTCTCTTCCTCCCTCCCCAGGTGCTCTTTCAACCCTGCAACCTGGCTGCAATACTCTCAAACAAATGTATTCTGAGAGTAATCTGGAGAGGATAAACTTGGTGTATAGAAAATCCTTCCCCTTTCAGAAGTCCCCACAAACATCAGACCAAACAGAGATGTTTCTTCTAGTGCTTCATCACATGGTAAAGCAGTGGTCATAGAACCAATTCCTGCTATACACAAATGCAAAATATTTTACTCATAGGTTCATAGATGTTTACTAAGCTAATGACCACAAGGGTTGTTTTAAGACAAGCCACACATCCCAAATCTCTGACAAGTTATGGTACCTTTGATAAGTATAAGCAGGGGCTTGGGAGATTAACCACTTACAGGCTGCCTGTGTCCATCAGAGACATAGATGCCAAACCAAAGATGAATTTCCCATTTCCCATCCAATTGTCCAAGTTGCACTTGAACTGGGTTACAGAAGAACTCTGCTTCACATGGATAGGGAGGTTGTTCCAAAGAAAGGGTAGTCTCTGGGATATCTCCCCTCTCTCTCTCTCACCCCAGCAGGCCATGTTTATATCACAGGCAAGGTTTAAATAATTGAATGGGTAATTCTGGTGGTGTTCGTTATGCAGATATGCATGAACTCCATCAGGGTGAGGTCTGACTATGCTTTGTATGCAGGCATGGATCACCCCTCAACAGCCTGTAGGAGAAAACATAAAGGGATAGGGACAAGGGACACTTGTGTTGAACCTAAGTATAGTAATATTCCTTTATACATAACATTTAATGATGCTTTTGAAATTATTGAAACTATAATCAAAAGGAATTGGAACATTTTGGTTAGGGATAACATTTGGGGTCACTTGTTTCAAGGACAGATTAAATTTGTATATAGAAAAAGCTTGTCATTTTAAGGATATGTTTGAACAAAATAATAATAATAGAGACAGATACAATACTAGAACAAAAGGTAACTTTAGATGCGGTAGGTGCTCTGTATGTACACACATCCATTGTACAGGCACCAATATGGTTGTAAATGCTTGCAACATTAATATTAATGGACACTTTAATTGTTACACATCCAATGTTGTTTATCTTGCTTTATGACAAAAATGTAGGGCATTCTATGTTGGGAAAACTAGCAGGCATTTTAGGGATAGAATAAAAGAACATTTGTTAGATATTCAACATTTAAAAACAACTAATGCCTTGGCTAGACACATTATTAGCAATGCCGGACATAATTTTAAATTTTGTGTAATTAATCAAGTTATGTATGACCAACAGGGTAGGATTACACAATATGATTTGGATGTTAAAGAACTGAAATGGCAGATTCTTTTGGACTCGTACAATAAACCTGGTCTAAATGAATATCACACCATTACACTGTTATTAAAAATTAATAGGTTAAAAGGGACATAGAGGTAAAATTAATCAGGGTCGCATAGTTTACATAATGTATATAGTTTATTTAATACACATTGCATATAACAAATTGTTATCATTTATTAATGTTTCTTATTCAACATGGAATGACAACATGCATTTTTATACATTTTTTACACATTTTTTTATACATTTTTTATTGTATTATATGAAACATATATATTGAATTCATATATAGAAGTAATTTTTAACGTTACATATTGAGTTTTTATATATATATATATATATATATGCATATATTATATACATATTTATACACATACATTTTTATATATTTTTTTAGTATTTAAGAGTTTGCCATGAGTTGCATTAAATTAAATTATATTGACACATTATGTAGGAAATAATTTGTGTTTGACGCCTTATATTATATATTTTCTTTAATATATAACACAGCGTTGGGTTTATATTAGGTAGTTTTTAAGAGTGTTTTTTAGTAATGTGATTAATTAATTAACATAATATGTTATTTATGAGCCAGTTGACATCAATTAAGTAATTAACAGGGTGGAGTTTTATGCATTTAAGAATGTTTTACAGACTGTGCTTTGTATTCTGATGAAGTTCGTTGGTACGGACGAAACCTAGGTAAATACATGGAAAACGCTTTGGTTCAATAAAGGAGCTGTTTTAAGTTGGCAGTGTGCTTTTTGTGAGGAATCTACATACCTTTGGAATATTGGCAGCATTTGTGTTTCGGACTTGTATTTGCCGGTATTATTCTCCTTATTGGCTTGCTACCAGTTTCTTGCTTCAATCGTTATATAAAGGGATAGGGCTTTAAGGTGGTCTGCAAAGGACATATTACTTATGCCCTGAATTCTTTTAGTGAGGAACCTCTGTGGACATTCCAATTGTTAGATATGCCTGGTTAGGGATCTACCTGACTACGTCGAAACTGCAGAAGAGCGAAAATGACTTCACCGACGCCACAAGATTGACAAGGCAGAAGACCGACGGAGGAAGACACCGACGCTGAGAACACTGAGATGGGGAAAGGATGTGTAAGTATGCGGTAGTGACGGACGTTAGGGTGCGAGTAAGGTAAGTGTGCGATGTTGACGGTGTGTAGGGATAGGGGTGGGATAAGTGAGTTAGGGTTAGGGCGCGGGTTAGGTAAGGGTGCGAGTAAGGTAAGTGTGCGATGTTGGCGGTGTGTAGGGATAGGGGTGGGTTAAGTGAGTTAGGGTTAGGGCGCGGGTTAGGTGAGTGTGCGATAGTGACGGACCTTAGGGTAAGGGTTTGGGTTAGGGTTGTAGATAGTTGTGTATGTATGGGTTAGTGTTGGTTTGTAAGGATTTTGGTGTGCTTGTGTTGTGTGTGTGGGTTTTGGATAGGGGATTTGTTTTGTTTGTTGTTATGATTTGTTGAGTGTATGAGGTGTCGTATTTGTGAACTGTCGATTATGTGGTGTCGGTGAAGTCGTTTTCGCTCTTTTGGTGTTTCGAAGTAGTCAGGTAGATCCCTGGTTAGGTACATACACTGAGCTAATCAGAGGAAGGGCACTGAGCATATGATCTGTGATACAGAACATTAAGTATCCTGTTTTTTACTTATTTTTACATGTTATTCGTAGCACTTTTGTCTGTTGCATACATTTCTAGCTAGTTTCACTGTCTGTGAGGTATTAACTAGAAATTTTCTACAATTAAGCATCTGTTTGGGTTTATTTTTTCTGATTTCCTGCCAAGGAGTGTATCATATAACAATTGTTTGCAGTTAAAAGCATTCTCTAGAGTCTCCTTGCTCCTTTGTCTGTTTAAACATTTCTGCAGTTTTTTCTACCTAAGTAGTGTGGGTAAAGTTAGAGCATTGTCCATATTCAGGCTTGTGTTTTGGGCCTAGTTTGTTGGCAGAGGCTGTGTGTCTGAGCACATGTTCCAGGCCATCTTAGTTTAGCCAAAGCCAGTATAGCATTTCAGAGAGAGTGAAGCGGTTATGGTCATTGGCTGATTGAGGTTACCTGGACTACGGCTTGGAGTAAGCACCTCATTGGTTCTTTTGAGCTTTTTTTAAAGTTGTTTCAGGTTTCAACTTTGTTACTTAAGAAGTTAGCTTGTGAGTGTTTCTGCCATTTCACACTGAGCTAATCGGAGGAAGGGCACTGAGCAAACTGATTTGTGATATATAACATTAAGTATCCTGTTTTTTGCTTATTTTTACGTGTTATTTATAGCACTTTTGTCTGCTGCATACTTTTCTAGATAGTTTCACTGTGTGTGAGGTATTAACTAGAGATGTTCTACAATTGTTAAGCATCTGTTTGGGTTTCACAAACAGACAAAGGCACGATGTAAACACACTAAACTGAATAAACGAAAACCAGGACTAGTTGCTTCAGGCAGAACAAACAGACACTTTATTACGTCTGTCTGTTTGGGTTTGTTTGTTCTGATTTTTGTTTCCCCACCCTCCCTGCCTATTAGTATCCTGTTCTTATACTTGGTGGCTTTGCAGTTGCCCACCCCTACTGTAAATTTGATCTGGGACACTCCTCCCAGTCTAGTGCCATTACCTCATTCTACCTAATACAGGGAGAACATTTGAGAAGGCCAATACACTTGGTTTCTTAACCCTGAATTATCTTCTGCTCCTCCTTTCTCCCATTCCACTTTATCAAAAAAAAATTTCTAAGCTCGTTTCCTGCCTTTCCTATAAGTAGTTTAGTCCAGATACAGATTTACTGTAGCCAGGACTGTTTGTAAGTTTCTGAGACCCCAAGCCTTTCAGTGTTACAGGGAAGCCTTCTAGCTCATCAGTGGGAGTGATAAGCACTAGGTAGCTTATCTAAAAAACACTTTACGCATTGCCGCTTAGCTAAGGTTAAAGTATTCCCAGCACCATAGTCTGCTCTTCGAATTTTCACTTAGAACTAGCCAGTTTTAGTAAACAAATCTGTTTCTTTGAGCTCTGCACTTGTTCAGAAGTCGTTGTAAGCACTAAATAAGCTACAATTTACTACAGCACTAAACTTTCCTCACTTGTCTAGAGGAAAACAGTTTTTAGAACTTAATAAATAAGCACCTATCCAGGAATGTCTAAAGGTCAGCTCCTGGTATTTTCTCCCGTCTACCTGATGAATCTGGGCATCTTGGGGCAATGCAGCAATTCCTCATGTACACAGAGGACCCGCTCCTCCTATCCCGCCAACACTACAACCCATGAGAGATACACTTACATAGCCAAACTGGAAGCAAAGCTCTCTTCTCCCAAGACTGGACTAGACAGTCAAGAGGAGAAGGTAAACACTTGCACCACACCACACTCATCACATAGTCTCTCAAAACCTACACCACCAAAACACACACACAGAAACACAAAACGCACACCTACATTCGCAGAGGCTCTCAATAAAAATACGCCCAAGCAACAGGGACCTCTCCAAAGCAGAAATGCAAGCAACCTCCACCCTCAAACACAACCCAAAGGACACATAGCCCACAAACTCAGTGTGCCAATCAACCACAGCCAATAAGGCATGACGCACCCAACACTCTAGTCATAGGTGATTCTATAGTTAGGCACACCGATATTCCATTCACCAGGCTAAACAAGGAGAAAGTTACTGTCAGCTGCCTGTCGGGTTCCAGGATCCGCCACATAACGCACCAACTCGGGTCACTCCACAACAAGTACAAATATGACCCTGTCATTGTCCATGTCGGTGTGAATGACCGAAGACATACCTCCTTGGACTACATGAAAAAAGACATGGACGAGCTTTCCGATCTTGTAGCCCAGGCAGGTATGACCCTAGCCCTGAGTAGCATCCTGCCATCACCCAGAATGATACCACAGTACATGGACAAAATGATTGACTTCAACAATTGGCTAAGCTTCTGGTGTCATTCTAAGGGGATTCAGTATCTGTCTGCCTGGGAGAACATGATCGACAGACCAAGATGCTTTGCCAGAGATGGCTTGCACCTGTCACCCTTGGGATTCTGGATACTGGCCAAGGCTCTTGCCACCCCTATAGTGCCTTTTTAGGCAAGGTTCAAATGACAAATTCACCATTGTAACAGGTACAAGGAAAGCAAAATCCGAGAGTAATGCTACTCAATACTAGAAGTCTAAACCTCAAAATGCACTCACTCGAGGCACTCCTTAAAATGGAAACAGTGACAGAGACCTCACTCAAAGCTCCAGAGAGCACCCCTGCATTACCAGGCTATAATTCATATCACACCTTTCGGTCACCTAACCTGGACCGAAACACTAAAGATGGAGGCGTGTCCATATTTATTAAGAATATATCCACACCTCCAGGCTATTTGCTCAGCATAATGCATCCGAAATTATTCAAGTGCAATGAACTCTGGGCAAGACCGCAATCCAAATTGTAACTTGCTACAGATCCCCCACCATGCCCCAGCATTCAGACTCCTCATTTCTTGATACACTGGAAAATATTAGGGTACAACCCAACACCCTAATAATGAGTGATTTCAAGTACCCCACCACTAACTGAGAAAACTACTCATGTACCAACTTCTTTTGCTCAATGTTTTCTGGAATTCATAAATTCAAACGCCTTAGATCAACTTATCCACACTCACACCAGGGGCAGAAATATCCTAGACCTGGTCATTACCAACATGGGCAACTGGTGTTCCACACCAGAGGTCAGTTCCTCATTGGTCAGATCAGACCACAAGCTAATCACCCTAGACATCCACATCCTGCCCCCACCCCCCCATTAGGGAAACCACCATAAAACATTTCTCCAAAGCCAACTTCATGCTTCTTAAGACAGAAGTGGCAAACTTCACTACACCCATGCAGACGGACAAAAGAGGTACAACTGCTGAATCCTACACAAATGCACTTTATAAACACTTACACGAGTGCATGAATAGTGCAATCCCTAACAGAACCAAGATGCTATCCTCCAAAAAAAGGAAGCCAATCTGGTGGTCCTCTGCCATAAACAAACTCTACAACAGAAGAAAGAAACTGCTGCAAAAAAAAAAAAAAAAAAAAAAAGAGTAAAATCCCATGATTGGAGGAACTCCCTGGTCAGCCTCAGTAAGAAGCTGAGATCCCTCATAAAATCTTCCAAAGCTAGTGACGAAAACAAAATCACCACCGATTCTAAAGACAACCACAAAGCATTCTATAGCTATGTCAAGAATCTCAATGGCAACGCTCAGATCTGCTCCGAGTTACAGTACAATGGCACTAAATATACAAAACCAACTGATATTGCCAACATCCTGGCAGATAGGTTCAGAGCTAACTTGATTCTCCTCTCACCCCATAAAGGGCCCATCTCTATACCGGAAGAATGCAAAGTTCCTTTAATCACGACTGCACAGGTAAAAAACACTCTCCAAAGCCAAGAACACAGCATCCATGGGACGTGACAATATCCCAGGCTGCGTTCTACATGAACTACAGAACGAACTGGCACCCCACCTAAGTACCACGTTCAATCATAGCCTTACCTCAGGCTTTGTGCCCACTAAATGGTGCACAGCGACAGTCATCCCACTCCACAAAGGGGGAGCCACCAAAGACCCCGGGAACTACTGCCCCATTAGCCTGACGAGCCTGGTATGTCTCCTAAACCTAATCGACTTCTTTGAAGCGGTCACCAAAGCCGTAGATGAGGGTAAGGTGGTTCACACAGCCTATCTAGACCTTGCCAAGGCTTTCAACACCATCCCCCACTCTGGAATTATAGATAAACTCACTAAACTAGGTACAAATCCCTATGTCACAAGATGGGTTGCCAACTGGCTCACTGACAGAACCCACACTGTGAAAAGTAGCAGACTCCAAATCCGACTTCAGACCAGTGACAAGTGGAGTACCACAGGGTTCAGTCCTGGGTCCTCTTCTGTTTGGCATCTACTTCTCTGAAGTACAGGCTAACACAGAAGGTCTTTGGCTAATGAAGTTCACAGATGACTGCAAATTAGGAGCCATAAATCAAAACTCCTAATGATGTGGACATCCTACAAAAGGGCCCGAGACAGATGCCTGGTGTCAAAGCCATGGCCTTGAGCTCAATGCCAAAAAGTGCATGGTCATCCCTTTTGGTAAAAAGTCTGTACCCATGAACTACCACATAGGCGGTAGTCTACTTAACACGGAAAGTGTGATAAGAGACCTTGGGACACAGATGGACAGTGGTCTCTCCTTTGATAATCACATCACCACAGTAGTCAGGAAATCCTTCTACGTGGCACACCTAATCACAAAAGGTTTCTCATCCAGGAAAAGAGAGGTCCTTGTTCCCCTCTACTCGTTACTCATTAGACCCATTATAGAATAGAGTGCCCCTTTTTGGTATGTACCTCTCAAGACATCTACAACTATTGGAAAGGCCGCAGAAATACCTCACAAAGAGGATTAACGGCCTCAAACAGATGCCCTACGCAGACCGTCTCAAAAAACTCCAGCTTTACTCCATTGCATATCACCTACTTAGAGGCGATCTCTGCCTAACATACAAATACAAAGCTATGTCAAACCCAGAGCTGTTGGATATGCTCCACTTAAAGAAATCCTAATCCCTCTGAGCTACACGCTCTAGGGACCTACACCATGTCACAACACTAAACAGAACATGCTGGAAGGACAGATTCCTGTCCCAGAGACTTCCCATACTCTGGAACAAACTACCCATCTATATCAAAACGCTCCTCATTAGCACTCTTCAAGAAAAATCTTGATGATTGGATGGGAGATGGGAAATTCACCCCGGGGATTACTTCTGTGGCTCTGCTCGACAGGGGCACAGGAAAATAATTTTTCTTGGGTGGTGAAAGCCAGGGTACCTTTTTGGCTAGGCTTATATAGGCCCTAGGGCCAAGCCTATTACCTACCTATGAACCAAAGGGGGCACTGTACTCTATGTTATGTCTACTGAATGCCAAATAGAGTGGAACAATGACTTTCGTGGACCTAGATGCAAACCTTTCTTTACAAGTTGCACAACATAGAATGACTTCCTCACTACTGCAGACATGTGTTGGTCAAAGGATAGATTATTGTGTGTGTCCCCAAATCTCCCGACTACTAGGTCAACTCTTAGAGGAGTGTGTTGTCAACATACTTACCAAGGGTGGATGGCTTCACGAAAGATACCATTATGCATTTTCTGGCATTGAGTTTGTCCATGGCTCTGACACCACTTACTTGTCCATGTCAGCACTTTCTGAAGAACATTTGTGTTGGAGGATTCTGTGACAGCTCCTAATTTGCAATCATCTGCAAACTTAGTCAGCCAGAGGCCACTGACATTGGCCTTGGCTTCAGATAAGTAAATGCCAAAAAGGAGCGGTCCCAGGACCGATCCCTAATAGACTCCACTTACGAGTGGCCTCTTTGTATAGGCGGATTCCCCAATTCAGACTTCCTGGGTCCTATGTGCCAGCTAGCTATCCACCAGGTGACACAAGGGTTTATACCTAACCTCTTGTATTTGTCAATAATGCCAGAGTGGGGTACTGTGTCAAATGCCTTGGCCAGGTCAAGGTAGGCAGTGTAAACCATTTTGCCCTCATCCATTGCTTTGGTGACTTTCTCAAAGAAGTCCACCAGGTTGAGTAGTCATGACCTGCTCTTGACAAAACCAAATTGGGTCGGGTCCAGTGCCTGGAGGTTTTCTGTCATTACTTATTTCCATGGCTTTGCATACGAGGCTAGTGAGACTTGTGGGTCTGTAGTTTCCAGGATCTGTAGATGGCCCAACTTTGTGCAGAGGTATGACTGTTGCTGTTCTCCACAGGAGGAACATAGCATATTTGAAGGCTACAGTTAAATACCAATCCTAGAGGGCTTGATAGGTCATGTTTCATACTATTTAGAGGGCATCCTGAGATATTGTCTGGGCATATTTATGCAGTGATCTTGGCCTTAGAAAGGGCATTAAGGACCTGTACCTTAGTGACAGCAGGGGGAGTTCTATTTGATGGGGAAGGGGGGGGGGTAAAGTGGTAGCTGAATTTGTCGACTAGGTTTGCTATTATCTTTTTTTTTTTTTTTTTACAATTTCTCCAAGACTTTTAGGTTTCTAATACCATGACAGCAGTGGACCCCATTCCTAAGTCAAGGCGTGATTAAAGTTCATGAAATTAGTACTGTTTCACTCTGATGTTTGCAGGTACTGCAAACAGGCAACTCCTTCTGCAGTTCATACTGAGTTACATGTATCAGTGACATATCTAAATATGACTGTAAATTTATTTTCTTTATGAGACCCATTACCCCAACTAATATTGGAACTGTCTGGATATTCTTCCACATTGCCCTCTTTTCTGCCTGCAAATCCTGGTACTTTAGGACTGTGTGTCTGTGTACATAAGTCACTGTAATCAAGTAATTTCAATGATCAATGCTACTTTTGTCTTATTTTCATGGACTACTACATCTAGTTTTCTCTCATATTTTTTGAACTGTTGGTAATGGGTGATCTCATGTGAAATAAGCTTCAGCATGTTCTACAATGCTTTGCGGCACATGTTTCCAATGCTTCTCAGTTACTTCATTATAATGTTTGGTCAATCCCCAGTGCAACAGTCTTGCCACATTACTATGCCTTTCAATATACAGGCCTTCTGCCATTAGTGTATCATACCCAGTAACAAGACGTTTGACCATTTCCAATTCTGTTTTACAAAACCTGCATTTGTCTATTTCTCCAACATGTTCAATGTACTTTGTAAACGAATGTGTAAAGCCCACTGTCCTAGGCTGCCAATATTAACCTTTCGTCTTTTGGATTAAAATTTACCTCTTCTTAACCATTCCTGCTTCAGATCCTGACTGACATCAGGTTGTTCCAGGAGTTTCCTACACCTGCAACCATATTTATGCATTTTCCATATTTTCTACCTTTTCAAATGATCCTACACCTTATATTCTTTCTTTTGCATTTTCGCACATACAGTCGCTGCCAGATTCTTGTCTACTTTTGGTAAGATTTCCATTCCCGCTTGACACAGATGTGCTTTTGCTAAACTAAGCAGGTAAGTCATCTTAGACTCGTTCTGCTTATGTTTTAAAACTTTCAATATGTTTGGATCATGTGAGGTCAGCAGATATGTATGCAGTCATATAAATCCAGATATATATATATATATATATATATATATATACACACACACACACACACACACATACACATTATATATATATATACATATATATATATATATATATACATATATATACACACATATATATATATACATATACATATATACATATATACATATATATATATATAAAATCAATTTTGAGAAGGCTCCTTTAGAAAGGGAAATATATAATCTTGGTATACACGGATTTTTATAAATAATTTGATAAGCATAAAGCATTTTTCTCGTTTTCTTGTTCAACTGATCCAGTACCTTTTGTGGCCAACCAATCACCCGAAAACTAAGTTAGAAGAGGAACAGCAAATTAAATTTACAGGTTGGACTTCGTTTCTAGATGTCAAGGCTGTTTTCAGCATTAATTTTAGTCTCCCAAAACATTTCTAAGTTGTATTCATATTTGCTCATGTTTTATTGTCAATCTTTCTTTCAATTCCCAAATATTAATACACTCCCTCCTGCTCAAGTTACATTATACAACATTCCTTTCCCAGACTGATATCTTCTTGGTGCTGCAGCTTTCCTGCTTTAAAGGTTGCTTTTACACATTTATCAAGACCAAATTACATTCTTATTTTATTTATTTATTTTTATTTTATTTTACATTTGTTGACCGGGCTAGTCTAGCTGGAGAAATTTCCATTTTCAGTAGAGGCCCGGGGAGAAAAGCTCCACAGAGTGAGATACATTCAGAGACGAAAATAAAAAAAAAAAAAAAATGTACATACAAACAAAAATTGTCATACAAAAATGTAATAGCAGTACTCATTATAATGAAAATCTAAGAGTTAGTAATAGAGTTTGCAAGCAAACATTAAAAATAAAAGATAACATTTTTATATATAAAAAATCTACTACAAGAGTTAGTTACTATAAACACTCCATACAGTTCAATTCTCAATTAACAAGTTGGAAAAATATTGAATGGATTAATATAGAAAGGAGTGAGGGTAAGGAGAATAAAAAAGGAGGGAATAGAAAGTGGTGAAAGTAAAAGTGGATGCACTGCAGAATAGTAGGTAGAGAAGTAAGGGGAAGAGAAAAGAAAGATAGAAAGCATGCAGAGTAGAAACGAGAAGAGAAATGGTTTTATTAGTTAGTAATAGTGATAGACTAATCAGGTTTATTACAGGAGCAAAGCCAGTGATTTTGGAAATGCACTTTAATGTTTTGTTTGAAAAGGGGCAATGAAGTTATCTTTGTTATGCTAGTGGGTAACAAATTCCATTTTGTCCCAATAGCATTGGTAAATAGAGAGTCACCAGCATTATTATTTGACTTTGTTGAACTTGTCAGAAGTCTGCTGGATGAGCGGAGAGAGTTGAGATTTTTATAAGGGGTTATGAGTTGTGAGAGTATGGGGGTATTATTAGGTTGGTATAGTATTTTATGGGCAATGCAGAGTTGATGGATTAAAAGATAGTTCTGAAACTCAGGCCAGCCTAGAAGTTTTAAGTTGACGCAGTGAAGAGTTCTATAGGGATTACCAGTAGCAAAGCGGGCAATGTTATCATAACAGGTTGCCAGTTTGTTAAGGCTGTTTTTTTTGAGGTTAGTGAAGATAGGCACAGCATATAGAAGAGTTGAAATAAGATGAGAGTGAGCAATCCTTGTTCTGGTAGATGGTGTAAGAAAAGGTCTGATTCGATATAAGGATCCTATCTTTCTGTTAACTAACTTTATGGAGTTATTAATGTGTAGGTCGAAAGAGAGATTATTGTCAATTGTAATACCTAACAATTTAGTTGAAATGTCGGGTAAGATAACAGTGGCGCTGTTTGAAGAGATGGAGAAATGTAAGGGGGAGGTTCTAGATGTGGGAGTAAAAAGAAGAAGTTTGGTTTTTTTGGCATTTAGTAAGAGGAAGCGACTAGAGAACCATGTTTCTACTGTACTGAATACTTTTTGGGTGAGAGAGATTTAGTTCTGGGGTAGATGGAGCTGAGCAAATGAGTGTCGAATCATCTGCATATTGAATGCAGGTTGCTTGAGGGATTATTGTTTGGAGATCATTAATGAAGAGGGAGAAAAGAAGTGGGCCAAGGATAGAGCCTTGAGGAACCCCAATGGAAACAGGCAGGAGAGATGAGATGTGATTATCCCAGAGAACAGCTTGTTTTCTGTTAGTGACGTAAGATTTAAACCATTTAATAGCTGGGGGATCAAATGAGGTGGATTCGAGAGTATTAAGTAATAAGGGGTGGTTTACCATATCGAATGCTTTGGAGAGGTCAATGAAGAGGGCAGAAGAGAGTAAGTTGTTGTTTCGGTTCTGGTTTATAGTCTCTACAAAGGAAAGCAGGGCAGTGGTAGTACTGTGATATGGTCTAAAGCTATGTTGGCAGTTTGCTATTATGTTATGCTTTGAGAGATATTGTACAAGTTGAAGGTGGATACACTTTTCCATAATTTTGGACAGAGGTGAGAGGAGAGCAATAGGCCTATAGTTGGAGTAGTCAGTTGAGTTTCCACCTTTGTGAAGAGGGATTATATGAGATACCTTCCATACTTCATTCTTATATTATTTGAGAAAGTTTTGACCACTTGCAGTTGTGATTTTAGTTCATCTAATGAGCTATAGTTTCAAATCATCCACAAAAAGATGAGAAGTCTTTACACTTTGTTACTTTCTGGCAGCAAAACTGCAACCATGACCTAATCTGTTAAGTGGAAAGCTTAATAGGTTAAGGACAAGACAAACAGCAGCGGTGAGAGTGTCACCCTGGAATATCCCCCTTTGAATTTTTTTATCCCCGGGATAATAATTTGTCCTTTACCATAGCTTAGCTTCAAAACGGTTTGGCACTGTTTTATAGTCACTGTAATGTAATCGATCACTGTAGGTTGTATCTTATATATTTGTAGGCAGTCTTATCCATGAATCTGGGATGCTTTTTTGTGGTCTATCCATGTCATAATTATAGAATTTCTTCCCCTTTTTGCAATTCTCCATTATGACTTTAACAAATGATCCTTTGTTCATATGACAAACCCTTTTGTTCTATTGCTATAGTTGAGTTTTCTTCTAAATGACTATAAACTCTGCCAGCATCAATTCCACTGTATAGTTTATAAATTGTCAGAAGGTAAGTTATTGGTCTGCAGTTTTTAGGATAATTGCAGGTTCACTCCTAAGGACTACCATTTTTCCTACTGATAACTTGGTTGGTGCCTGTTGCTCGTCCAGTCAGGATAAAACAGACGAGCAGTCTTGGGTTCTGTTCAAGCAGCTTTACTATGTACAAACACATTAGGATTAAGGCGTAATAACTTTAACTTGGATAAACTTATAAAAAAAACTAGCTCTCAGACTCATACATGCTCACACTCTGGTTGTACTCAAAAATGGCACTGAAGCTAGCATGTGCATGCTATTTATATGCACATGCGGTCCTTGAAACACTTCTTAAAGGTACAAGACACACAAAATTCTACATCCTCCCTATTTCAGAAATAGTCATGCATTATTGACTAAATCAACTGAAATGCAATTTACACAAATAATTCTTTGTCATGCAATTATACAGCAGCAAATACATTGAGAATTATGTCCAGGTTGCTGTGCATTTCACACTAGGTTTGGAAATACGACCACAGTGTGTGACATTAAAATTAGAATTAGGTCTAGCAACTGGGACCGTCTCTGCTGAATGTTCAACCTTGGGGACATCAGGAATGGATATAGAAGTTAAGACATGTTCTGCAACAGGAACATTGTCTGGATTGCTCTGCGATCTATAGCCTGTATCTCAGAAAACAATGCTGAGATATCTAGTCTGATAAAGGAAGAAGAGGTCCGAGATTTCTCCGGTACTCCACATCCTCAGATTCTACAATGTAGGAACTCGGCTCGGCTGACCAATCCAGTTGAAACCTTTCGCCGTTTGTATTCGTTTGTATCCTCATTGTCTCTCCTTTCAATGGATGAAGAAATCTGCTTGATTTATCATACCAGGACTTCTAGAAAGAACACTTTCTGTATAGTTGGGCTCTGACTGTTCTGTTGTTCTTTGCTTTAGGCCACAACAAACTGGAACCAATAGGCAATGTCATTCTGGTTTGCCTAAATAGAAGTCTCTGAAGAGACAAGCTAAGTATATCGTTACAGGATATGTTTCTGAGACTGAGTAAATTCAAAAAGACATTGGCATTATCACGCTTTGACTCCTCTAGTAATTGCTTTGCACTCCGTACTGCACATTCCACTAGTACATTTGACTGTGGGCATTCTGAACTACAAGTAACGTACAAAGTCCCATTCTTTTGCAAATTTCTGAAACCTACTGGTAAATTGGGTACCATTGTCAGAAATAACTGTGTGGACTACTATGGACTGAGAAATGACATTTCAACTTGGTGATAGATTTACTACCTAACCTAACGTTCACTGCTATCTCAAACTAGCTCGAATAAGAGTCTACCAACACTAAGTAATGCTAATTGTTCCACTCAAATATATCAGTGGCTACTGTTGACCAAGGTAGTTCAGGATCTTGACTTAGCTGAAGTGGTTCTTTTTGCAAATGCGGTTTAGTACTATTGCAAATTGAACAAGAAGAAAGTATTTTATCAATCTGAACAAGAAAGTACTTTAATGCCTTTTGCTAAAGAAGGCTAAAATGCTAGTCTTCTCGCCCTTCTTTTGGTAGATTCAGAACCGGGGTGACCAAGATGTAAAATCTGGATATATTCACGTTGTAAGGAAGCAGGAACAATTCTCGGACCTTTGAAAACAATACCATCTTCCAACATCTCATCTCTGCAAGGAACATAAGTTTGCACTTCAGGTATACACTTGACTGTTATCCAACATTAATGTAGAGGCTGAGCTTTTGCAAAATTGGATCAGTCTTTGTATGATCTCTCAGCTCATCAAGTCTTGTGGTAGAAAAATGATGTACTTCCATAACATCAGTCAAAATTCTCTGCATTAAGCTGTCCCGTTGTATTTCTGGGTGATCTGGATAAGGTATCAGCCAGATAAAGAAGTTTGCCTTTTGTATAGACCATTTTGAAGTTGTACTTTTGCAATTTGAGTATCATCTTTTGTAATCTCACTGGAGCAGAATGCATAGGCTCCTTTAAAATAGTGACTAGAGGTTGGTGATCAGTTTCAATCTGAATAGCTCGACCATAGATATAATCATGAAACGCTGAACATGAAAATACTACTGCCAAAAGTTCTCTCTCAATCTGAGCATACTGCATTTCAGTTTGGATAACAGATCTAGATGCATAAGCTACTGGTCTGCCGTCTTGAAGAATAAGTGCGCCAAGACCAAATTTTGAAGCATCACAGGAAAGTTACTTGTTTACTGACATTATAGTAACTTAATGTAGGTGGGGTAGCAACTTTCTGCGCAAGGTCTTCAAATGCTCTCTGGTGTTGTTCCAACCACGACCATGTAACATTTTTGCGCGTCAGCCCTCTTAAAGGTGCAGTCAACTCACTGAAGTCTGGTATAAACTTGCCTAAATAGTTGACCATACCAAGAAAACATTGTAGAGCTTGAATATTATCTGGTGCCAACACCTCAAGAATGGCTGCTTGCTTGGATGGGTCTGGTCGCAAGCCAGTACTAGTAAATAAAATGACCTATATATGTAACTTCTGGTGGTCTGAATTTGCACTTCAGAGGACTGAGCTTCAAGTTCACTTCACATGCTCTGTCTAGATCTCTTAGGTTTCTGTCATGTTCTCCTTCACCACTGCCTCCAACCATTAAATCACCTATTATGGCACAAAGATGAGCCGAAAAAATCTGCTCCATTGCATGCTGAAAGACTTCACTTGCAGAATTTGTTCCAAGTGGCATCCTGAGGAATCTACATCTTCCAAATAGGGTACTGAATGTAGTCAGTAGTGAAGATTTGAGATCAAGCATCACTTGCCAAAATGAACTTTTTGCATCCAAGACAGAAAAAAAACAGTGGCATTCGGTATTAGGGTACAACTTCCTCAACTGTACGCATAGGATGAAATGATCTCTAATGCTGTGTTCAAATCTTTGGGGTCAATACATATCCTGACTTCGTCTGAGCCTTTTTTTGTGGGCTGCTACCATGGACGACATCCATTCAGTTGGTTCTGTAACTGGACAAATTACACCTTGCTGCACCATTTTATCCAACTGAGCTATGACTTTACTCAGATAAGCTATCTGAACTTTTCTTGCTGGTCTGACCACTGGACTGACTTCTGGGTCCAACTTCATAAAATACACAACTGGAAGTTTGCCTAACTTGTCGTCGAAAACATCAACATACTCTCAGAAAATAGATTCAGTAAAACTGGAACTATGATGTGTGCTTACATGATGAACTTCTTTGGTAAAGGAAAGCAGATTCATTCTCAAACCGAGACCCATCAATGACTGCACAGGCCTTAGAACTACATAATAGTAAGCTGTAGCAGTTTCTAGCCAAACATGAAAGCACTACTGAGCCTTCAGTTTGAATTTCTTCACCTTCATACGCAACAAGTTTCGTACAACTAATTTCGCACAACTAGCCACGTCAAGTTGCTCACCATCTCTCACCTTAGCACAAGTGTCTACTAACATAGCACTACACGTTGAACCAGTGTCTACTTTGAGCTCGGTGGATTTACCATTATCTGGGACAGTACAAAATACTTCATTCTTTGCCAACAAATTTACTGCAATCAACCTTTTCACCAATTACTGACACAGTATCTACATAGAAAGCAGAGTTGTAGCTCTCTATACGACCATCTTGCTTTTTAAGTGACCCTTTATAACTGTGTGAGGTTAACTTGATTTGCAAAACTTTTGAAAATGGTTCCATTTTTTGTACTTGTGGCATTGCTGACCAAATGTTAAGCACTTTTCTCTTTTAGACTCATGATTGGCACCACAATTGCGACAGTTAACAACGCTTGATTTGTTTTTTACTGACTCACCCTTGTACTGCAATGAACGTGTCCTCCTCTCAGAGCTTGTTGGAAAACTACAGGTTTCGCCTGGAAAGCCTGCAGGGGTAGCAGATGCCATGCGTTTAGGACTGCTTCTGCTAGCCAAGTGTTGCATGTTGTCTGTATTTGCTCTGGAGTCTGCTGAAACCATGATCTTATCACTTGCAAGCATACCTGTGTGCCTTTCTGTAACTCCATGGCTTTGACAAATCTTAATAGCTTTGCTCAGTGTTAAATCACGGTCATGAAGCCAAATCTTTCTCACTGCAGCACTATTAATACCACACACAAGCCAGTCCTTTATTAAGTCATCAAACCTACACATTTTAGCTTTGTTTCTCAGGTCAGTAATATAAGCTGCAAAGTTTATCCTTGCTTTTGATCTCGTGTAAAACAAATGCCTCTCTAATGTAACATTTGTCTGGGGGTTACACACTTCCCTAAATTTGCATTTTAAACACTCTGGGTCTTCCCTTGATTCAGCCTATACAAAAATATGATAGTTTTCACCCTCTCCCCCTCATATACTTCAGGTGTATAGACAAATGAATGCTCTGTTTCAATGTCCTCTGACCTAGCTAAGTTCAGCAAAATGAATGCCCTGGAGCATGCATCTTTGTCAGAATAAGCTACTTGTAGAAAAATGTCCTACTCTTGCTTAAATATTCTCCAATTCTCTGCAATATTCTGTTCAGACACAAGTGGTCCTAGTTTTCGACACGCCTCTGCCATACTAACATATACCAGTGAAGGCTTTTGCAAGTACGCACAAATACACACACATACATAAGCCAGAAATTTATGCCAGTATTTGTAACTATGTCCAATAGCACAACAAGTCTCTGAATACCTGAACTTTGCGAAATAAGTCTCCTGGGCACAATAATACTTTTGAAATCACTGTACTGTAAGAAATCACCCCTTATCAGTGCAAGAAGCATTTCAAAATAACTGCACTGTGTGAATAAACTGGGCAGAAGAAGCTCAAGAATAAAAAAAATATTTCAAAGTAATTGCCCTTTGCAAATAAAACAGTACACAGAAACTTTCCTAAAATGGCTGTACTTTCCTAAGTTCTTTACAGTGCAAGAAACATTCTGTAATGGCGGCACTCTGCAAATAGACACACCCAGCAGAAGAAACCTTTCAAAATGGCTGTACTTTGACTGCACTTTATGTAATAGTTGCATTTTGCACACAAACTCTTCGGAATCAATGCACAGTAATAAATACACATTGTATGCACTTTTACACACTGAGATACTTCAAATAACTCTATTTATGCCCTTGATAGCATCAGTCAATGCAAAACAGTTTATGCCAAAAAACATGCAGTCACCTTGCTTCATTTATGCTTAATATGCCCTTTTTGCCCTTTATTATACTCGTTTTGCTCTCAATCTTTTTTCATGCCCATTATATTCTTTTCTTGTACTCGTTTTACTCTAAAAATGGCCGTTTTACTTTAAACATGCTTTATTTTGCAATTCTGAGGCAATTCCAAACCCCTTACGTGCTTTTCGGATAATCATTTTATCAAATATAACTTTAACATTATGTTTAATTAAACTTTTCGTGCCTCTCGCTTGCTTAATAATGCGTTATGTGCCCTTGTAATGTTCTGTTTTAACTTTTTTTTAAAGTAAATAAATCGTTTGTGCATGTTTTCATTATCTTTGGCTCATTTCTGGCCCTTTTTTATACTCTGTTCACTTAGTTTACCTTCACTGTTAACTCTGCACCTCATAGCTCTCACAAACAGTCTCTGGAATCCTAGTTCTGACACCTTGTTGTTCATCCAGTCAGGATAAACCAGATGAGCATTCGTGGGTTCTGTTCAAGCAGCTTTATTATGTACAAACAGATCAGGACTGAAGCTTAATAACTTTAACCTAGATAAACTTATAAACTAGTTACCACACTCACATATGCTCACTCTCTGGCTGCACTCTCAAAATGGCACTGAAGCTAACACATGCTTGCTATTTATAAGCACATGCTGTCCTTGAAATGATTCTTAAAGGTACAATACACACTATTCTCCAGTGCCAGTTCGGGGTACACATATAAATTAGTTCTTACTCTGGGCTAAATCTTGACATAAAGATGTCAATATTTTTAGCCAGAAGTTAGGTACTGCATCTGGGCCTGGAGTTTTCTAGTTAGGAGCTTTTCTTAATTCTGACTCAGTATAGGTGGCTCCACCAACAATGAGCTCTGCATACAACTGGGTATTGCCTTTGAGGTTGCGGACATAGCTACAGAATGCCTTGTGGTTGCCCTTGGCCTGGAAAGCCAATTTTACTTCAAAAAGTGGCTCTAGTAGGCTATTTGTCCTCTGAGTTGTTTATTTTGATGAGAGTGCTTTTGTCCAGGTGAGTGCTGCAACCCCTAATTTTTGCCATGATTTTCTTCCTTCTGTTATACAGTCGACTGATGCTGCGAATCCACCAGGGTAGCTCGTTTGAGTTGGTTCTGGCAAGTACAGCTGACTCTATGCAGCGATTAACATGCTTGTATAGGGTTTCTGTGAACAATTCTGTGTAGGTAGCAGTACTGTCAGGGTTTATTGGGGCTTGAAATTTTGCCAGATTATCACTTAATAGTAGGAAGTTAGCCTTAGAGTAGTTTCAGGGTTAGTTGGGGTTCTAGCTTTTACTTCAAAAGAAACCATTTTGTGGTCTGACCTTACCGGAGAAGACATCACACTAGGAGGTGTGCAGCACTCTCCCACATTAGTGAAGACCAGATCCAGTATGTTTGCGCACCCGTGGATGGTGTACTGAAAATCTGGTCCAGGGAGTTTGTGTTTACAAAATCCAGGAATCTCTGTGCCTGTACGTCTGGGGTCGTATAGGATTCCCAGTTAACAGCGGGGTAAATAAAGTCACCCATGTGTATGGTATTGGTTTGGATGGTGAGAGTTTCCAATAAGTTTAAATATACATTATGGGTTTCTTGGGTCATAGAGGAAGACCTACAGCTTGCTAGAAAGTGATATGGAATTTTTCCTATGGTGATTTGCGCATTCTCAAGTGCATTGTACTGTTTGACTAGTCTTGAAGTATTAGTCTTGAAGTATATTTATTGTTTATGTAAATCGAGACACCTCCACCTTTAGTCCTTATCTGTGTAGTAGCTGGTCTAAATGTGTGGAAGGTATTATAGCTGGTGTGCTCTCCTCTGCTTTAAACCATGTCTCTGTGACTGCACAGACACCAGCATTCTCTAGGGTGAGAAGAGCTTGTAGAGTGGAATTTTTTGTTTAAACTCCTAATGTTAAGTTGTCATTCTCGCCTTCATTCTTGCTGGATGGGTTCGGAGCCGATCCTCGGCTCCGACTCTGCCTATACTATAGCTCGAGAGCTATTTTTACCAGCTCGAGGCAGCCCTATATCCCACAATACCATGCGCTAACTCCCCAGATCTTATTTGCCGCATCGCTGCAAGGTAGTCTGTTTTTACCGGCTCTGGTCAGTAAGTGCTTTTTCAGATATATATTCAGTCTCAGTAGTTTTTTTTCCAGTTAGTTACCCTTCTTTAGGTCCCTTCTAACTGCCTTACCCTTTTTGGTAGCCCTTTTTCCCTTTCTTTAGTTAGTTTTTTTATCTTGGGCCTACGGGCTTTTCCTTAGTTTTACCCCACCCCTTTCGGTGTGTGTGTGGGTTTTTAGTCAGTTCTCCTTAACTTAAATAAGTGTGTGTGTGTGTGTGTGGACTGACTGTGTTCCTTTTTATTTTTTGTCAGGATGTCAAAGGACCCTAAGGTTTCGGGATTCAAGAAGTGTGACTCGTGCTGTCAGAAAATGTCTCTGACAGACTGTCACACTTCTTGTGTCTATTGCTTGGGGCCTTTACACCTGCAGGACTCTTGTTCCGTTTGTCACGGATTTAGTTCAAGAGTCCTGCAGGAAAGGTGTAACAAAGCTCATCCTAAGGGGCTTGTTAAAGCCTGATGACTCCCCGTCCAAGTCTGGCTCGGGGAAGTCGTCAAAAACTGCCAAACCCTCGGCTCCAGCTTCTGAGCAGAGGGCTGGCGTTATCGAGACGGCTCAGACCTTGGTTCCGGCTGGCTCCGAGGCGAGCAAAGGGGTTTCCGCTCAGAAACATTCATCGGAGCCGACCCCAGCGCGCAAGCGCTCTAGGTCCCCTTCATTAGAGTCCGTCAGATCGGCTCCAAGGTCCCCTCTCCTATCGGAGCGGAGTCATAGGACTCATTCATCGAGATCATCCAGGCTCTCCGACCACGACATCGAGAGGGTGGTCAGTAGACTCAAAATCTCAGGCGCTGGCCCAAATGCTCTAGAGCCCATCTCACCAGACTGTGGCTCCTTCGATACAGCTATCCATTCCTCCTCCGACTCATCTCTCGAGCTCGGAGCCGGAGTTTGTCGGCTCCGACCTCTTCATTGGCTCCATCCGTGGAGAGGTCCGGGCGCCGAGACTCCATTGTCTGCTCCGAGGGGGCGAGTGGCATCGGACCCTTGTCCGACCCCGCTCTCCCTCTCGGAGCTTCGGCTCTGGTTAGTTCGGCCCCGACATCATTCTCGGAGCCTTCTCTGTCGGTTCCGGGGGCAGTTCCGGTCTCTTCAGAGCCGGTGCTACCTTTGGTATCTGATAGGGGAGCCTTCGAGGTGATGAGGAGTGTGCTGGACCCAGTGTCCACTCCAAGGTTAAGTTCTGCGGCTCCTCCCTCTGTAGTGCCTGTTACGGTCTCTGGCCATCGTCTTACACCTGACAGCAGAGATCCAAAGCGTAGGGTACCCACCTTGGGTGTCTCCTCCTCTTCCGAGGGCTCCCCTGAAGATTCAGGGGAACCCCCTAGGAAAAGAAAGTGCAAGAGGAAGCACATAGACTCCCCAGAGTCTGTTACGTCGGACACCGACTTGGATGAGTCGGAAGGTTCCCCCAGATCCCCCTCTGAGGATGTCTCCTTTTCAGACATCCTGGAAATCCTAAGACAGAGGGGAAATTGGTCCACTCTCAAACCTTCCGAGGACGGGTCTGTTTACCTTGACGCCTTTGGATCTCGCCCTTCCACCTCCTGGGTGTCTCCCCCTTTCGACCCACTAATGGAGGTAGTGGCTAGAAAGGCATGGGCAGCTCCTGATTCAATGGAACCTACCCCTAGGAGGCCTTCTAAATTTATTTCTGCACCAGATGACAAATCCTTTCTCACCAAAGGTGTTTCAGTTGATGCTATGGTGGTAGCAGCAGCCACTAAGAAGGAATTGGCTGATCCTTCTGTATGTTCATCCTCCTAACAAAGAGTCCAGGACCATGGACAGGTACGGCAAGCGGACCTTTGCTTCAGCAACCTTTTCTGTGCGATCGCTGAACTATTTATGTCATTTCACCCGCCTTCAGAGAGACTTCCTCAAAGAGCTGGGTGAAACGGTACAGGATCCTTCTGCTGCGGGGTTTAAGGACAAATAAACTCTCAGCTGGCTACCCTGAACTCCACTGTTAACTCCTCCATGCGGCTTATCTCTTATGCAGCCGATGGAGCGAGTAGGGCCGCTGGCACAGGCGTTGCATTGAGACGTCACGCTTGGATGCGACTCTAACTTTGCCGATCCCTTCAAGGCATCCATCACCAACACCCCCTTTGACGGTTCGGAATTGTTCGGACCTCAGGTGAAGAATACCCTCACCAGATGCGAGCAAGATGGTAAGACTCTCTCTGCCGTGGGAGTCCGTTTTTCCACGCCTTCTAGACCTTATCCTAAGGGACAGAAGGGAGGAAAGATGTGGTTCTGCAAACCTCAGGGAGTTGCGCTTGCCGCACGTGGCGAATTTCCCCCTAGAGGCAGAGAGGGAAATAACAGACGCCGCCCCAGGGGCAGAGGGGGTCCTCAGAACCAGGGCTCTAGGGAATCTTTTCCTGACCAACCCTTTCAGCATCCCTGAGAAGCTGCCCGACTGTCTGCCTTCAGAGGCAGTCGGGGGAATATTATCTCTGTACCCGGAAGCCTGGCAATCCCTCTCCCAAGACACATGGGTACAGAAGATCAAATCCGAGGGTTACACAATCCCTTTCACTTTCCCTCCGATACAACCACCAAAACCCCTACCAAACGTACCACCCGCACAAAGGGGTCAGGCACAGCTAGAAATAAAAAAGCTGTTAGAAAAAAAAAGAGTTATCCAGGCAGTCCCAGCAGATAATTTACTCCAGATTCTTTTTGGTACCAAAAAAGACAGGAGAATGGAGACCCATTTTGGACCTCAGCAGGTTAAACAACTCTGTACTAAAGACAAAATTTCAGATGGTAACACTGCAGTCCATTCTACCCTTTTTGGGCAGAGACAACTGCATGTGCTCGTTAGACCTCCAGGACACGTACTACCATATAAAGATACACAGGCGCTCCAGGAGGTTTCTCCGCTTCCGGCTGGGAGTCAGTCATTTTCAATTCAGGGCCCTGCCCTTTGGTCTCACCACAGCCCCCCGGGTGTTCACCAAATGTTTGGCAGTGGTCACGGCTCACCTGAGACAGAAATAATTCCAGGTGTTTCCATACTTAGACGACTGACTCATTTCCGCTACCACCAAACAGGATCTCATAATGGCCAGGGATTACACTATTCAACTTTGCAACAGTTTGGGTATTTCTATAAATTTTGCAAAGTCCTCCTTGTCGCCTTATCAATGTATAAACTTTACAGGCGCCGTATTAAACACCACAGAAATGTCTGCAACATTACCATCTCAGAGAGTGACAGACATAAGGCGGAATGTTCAGCCCCTGTTTCAGCCCAACAAAGTCCAGGTCAAGCTAGTATTGAAAGTGATGGGCCTCATGGCGGCGGCGATTCTTCTACTTCCATTGGCCTGCTTCCACATGAGGCTCCTTCAGTGGATGCTGTTTTCTCAGTGGTCCTTTCAACAGCTACCAATGACCCACAACATTTTGATAACCCCATCTTGCAAGAAACATCTCTCCTGGTGGATGGTTTCCCCTCAGCTTTTTCAGGGCAGACCCTTTGTTCTCCCCCCTCCAGTTGCCACTGTCACAACGGATGCCTCCCTGATAGGGTGGGGGGAGCATTATCAGGGCAGGACGGTCCAGGGCACTTGGCAACAGTCCCTGCACATAAATGTCCTGGAGATGAGGGCGGTACTTTTGACGTTGCAAGCCCTTCAGAGCTCTCTTCCCACGGGGACTATAGCAATTCACACGGACAATATGTCTGTGGTGTGGTACATAAACAAGCAGGGCGGAACAAGGTCCTATCCCCTCTGTTGAGAAGCACTCAGACTTTGGCAATGGGCGATTTCATCTCAACGGTTTCTGATAGCAACGCACATCCCCGGGAAGTCCAACGTCATAGCAGACAGATTGAGCAGAACTATCCTCATGCCTCACGAGTGGTCTCTAAATCAAGCGGTAGCAGACGGAATTTTTCGGAAGTGGGGCCAGCCTTGCTGCGACCTTTTCGCAACTCCCCAAAACAGCAAGTGCCTCGACTTCTTCACACTTTTTCCTCTGCCAGGCCAACCCCTCAGAGACGCTCTTGTTCACGTTTGGCCCCGGGGTCTTCTTTATGCCTTTCCACCTTTTCCGTTGATCCCTCAATTAATTCAGAAAGCAACCGCATTGAGATCCAAAATGATCCTCATTGCCCCTTTTTGGCCTTGACAAGTTTGGTTCCTGTCCCTGCACAAATACCTACTGGAACAGCCTTGGCATCTGGAACCCCTTCCGGATCTGTTGACCCACCTCACGGGCAAGCTGCATCAGTCTCTACATTCCATCAACCTCACAGCTTGGTTGCTCCACTTCCAGCCATAGCCAGGTTTCCCCTTATTTCTCCTCCTGTTCCTGATATCATTCTGGCCTCCCATAAGTCCAATACTAGGAAGACTTATGCGAGTAAATGGAAGCGTTTTTCACACTGGGCACAAACTAGGTCCTTAGATCCTTTCCATGCACCCATTCATGAGGTTCTGGACTTTCTGGCGGAGCTTTTTCATTCAGGGTCATCATCGGCCACTATCAGGGTACAATTAGCGGCCATTGCTAATTTTCATGTTGGACTCTCAGAAGCAAATATGTCCCACAAACTCTGTAAAGCCTTTCTCAAGGGCATCTTTTTGCTCAGACCTCCAGTCAAAGATCCACCCCCACAATGGGATTTGAATTTAGTTCTAACCTCACTAATTCTGCCCCCTTTTGAACCTGCAGCTTCTTGCTCCCTCAAACTTCTTTCTTGGAAAACGTCTGCCAGAAGGGTATCGGAACTTCAAGCCTTATCTGCCCATCCTCCTTATTTGGTTTTTCATAAAGACAGGGTAACTCTCAGAACAAACCCTTCCTTCCTACCAAAAGTGTTATCGGAAGCAAATCTAAACCACTAAAGTGATTTACCTTTTTCCCAGACTATACCAACAGGGCTGAACAAAAATTACATTCATTAGACGTTCATCGCCAGTTACGGTATTACCTAGACAGGACAAAACAATTCAGAAAGTCAGACCAGCTCTTTCTCTCTTATGCTGCAGGCAAGAAAGGGCTTCCGGTATCAAAGGTTACTCTTTCCAGATGGCTGACATCTATTATTACTTTGGTCTATGAGTTGAGACACAGGCAACTTCCCTCTAGGCCTAAGGCTCATTCAACTAGGGCACTATCAACTTCAACGGTGTTTCAAGCAAGGTTACCACTAGATGCCATTTGTGCAGCAGCTACATGGGCTTCCAAACATACCTTTATTGCCCATTACAAGCTTGATTTAGCCTCCAGAAATGGAGCTGATTTTGGTTCCACTGTACTCAAGAGTCTGTTTCATTGAGCCACCCAGGACTAAGATGCTAGGGACGCTGTCCCATCCAGCAAGAATGAAGGCGAGAATGACAACTTAACATTAAGAAGTTATGTCTTACCATAACGTTCCATGTTAGTTGTCTTCTTCTCGCCTTCTTTCTTGCGTCCCTCCCTCCTAGCCTGGATAGACTCGAGGTTCTGAGTCCTTCCATTTCTGGAGATACAATATGTTGAGTCTTTTTCCTTGTATCCTTAGTGTTACTAGCAGGTAATCTATTCTCGTAAAAGAGGATTATAATATTATTATTATAATATTATTATTTATACTATGTCTTAGCTTCCAAACGAGATCTGGGGAGTTAGCGCATGGTATTGTGGGATATAGGGCTGCCTCGAGACGGTAAAAATAGCTCTCGAGCTATAGTATAGGCCGAGTCGGAGCCAAGGATCGGCTCCGAACCCATCCAGCAAGAAAGAAGGCGAGAAGAAGACAACTAACATGGAACGTTATGGTAAGACATAACTTCTTATTATTGAGCAGTAACACCTTTAGCAATTCTTGGTTTTAAGTTGCTATATCAGAAGAACTTTCAGTGCGACATTGCCTAAACTGGGGCTGTGGGGAAGACAATGTGTTAGATAATATTTGAAAGCCTTGAGGAGAGAGGTGCAGACCATCCCTTATAAATCAGCTTGGTCTGGTGATCATCATCTTCCATGCTGACAAATACTGCACCACCTTAGAATGGATCTTAGAATCTTTTGCACCAAAAAAGGACCACTCCTGGAGAGCCGTCCTAGATTTGTCCTTTCTAAACACCTCTGTAAAAGTTCCAAAATTCAAAAAGCTCACCTTATAGTTGGTCCCAGACCACTGTTTCATGGTGAACAGATCTCAAAGAAGCTTAGTATTATATTACTATTGCTCCCAATTTTAAGAAATGTTTGAGATTTGCTGTGCCTGGCTTACATTACCCAAAAGGTAATGCAGAAAAGTGATTATGTACTGCACCCTGAGGGTTTACAAAGTATCTGGCACCAGTAGGTGCATAGGCATCCACATTTTCTTTATTTAGCCGACTTGCTGATTTGTGCAGATTCTGCATCCCGGTGCTTGCAGTCCTTAGGGTCAACATCCCTCTTTTCTACCTGGGATTCAGACTGAAGCTTTTTCTTCTAGGGTGTTGGATAGACAAAGTAAAAAGGATGTCCTTCCTGCCAGGAGATAAAGTTCTGACTTATCACAAACTTTTCTTGCATTTTTTCCTTTCTAAACTTTGCCTCAGCAAGACAGTTCCTCAAAACTCTAGGCCTTGTGGTATCAGTGATCCTCATGACACCACTACCTAGACTACACATGAGAAAATTGCAATGGTTCTTGAAGACCTGTTGGTCTCGGCACCTTCATCTCTTGTATTTCCAGGTACTGGTAGCAAGATTTGTGAAAAAAGCAACTGCAGTGGTGGTGGGATCAACTGTTTCTGGATCAAAGACTCCCTTTTCTCTTAGCCCAGTGCAATCTGTCCAGACAGTCTCTCCAGATTTTGCACAGGGAGCAGTGTCCATCACAGTTCAAGTGCAAGGCTTGTGGGGCTCTCAGAACAAGCCAAAACACAGCAGTAAATGATACTGGAAGTGATTCATGCCTTAAAAGTTCTTCATTAGAAGAGGATCTGGAGTCCATAAGTGGTTCTCACATAACACTACAGTGATGTGGTATCTGAACAAGCAAGGAAGTACAAAGTCAAAGCTTTGTTGGTTTGCAATTATAGCCCGTGTGCTTACTCTACAGCATTCTCGGACTCTTCAGGCTGCATGCATTCCATCAGAGCAAAACAAAGTGGCAGAGAGACCAAGTATATCCTGGACAGACCCCTCACGAGTGGAAGCACCTTGTAGAGGTTTTCCAGTATATGATCCAGACAAAAACTGAAAAAAAATATGTTCAAGACATCCTTAAAGCCATGTCTGGAAGAAAGCAGAGTCATTCCCACAGTTGGGAATGTTCCTCTATGCATTTCCACACTTACCAATGATTACCATGGTGCCTCTAAAGATTCATAAAGAATTTCCAAAGATCATTGTGGTAAACTCCTTTTGGCCAAGGCAAATTTATTTTGCCACTTTAATGGAAAAGGCCAAGGGCAATTACCACAAGCTTTCTCACAGACTGGATCTGCTCACACAGGATCAGATGCAAAATGTGCATCCCAAATTAGAGCATTTACAACAGACAGCCTGGATGACTATTTTTATAACTTTTAGGCACTTGAACCTGAATGGACAGCAGATATGTAAAGAGGTAAGAAAAACCTGCAACTAGACAATCTTACATTTACAAGTGGAAAAGGTGTTTTATGTGGTTCCTAGCCAGTAACAGAGGTCCTGAAAGGGTTGACACCTCTGGCTTTGAAATACTTGTGTGAGCTACTTAAGAATTGGTTTGCCATATACTTCTATCAAAGTGCATCTTGTAGCCATCTCAGTTTGTCTACCCATGCAGCCCCCTTTTTGTCTCTTTTTGTGTCGGAGTTTATGAATGAGTGTTCCATGTGAGATCCCCTTGAAAGCAAATTCCTCCTGCATGTGATCTCAACTTTGTTCTTGAAAACTTGACTTTACCTCCCTTTGAACTCTGCAAGCTCTCATGCTGGGGTTAACTATTTGATTTTTCACAAGGACAGTGTTGTGTTACGCAATGGATCCAACATTCATTCCTACAGTTTTTTTGAATTTGCCTTGAATCAAGCCATCTCAAGTGTTCTATCCTGAACCCAAAAACAAGGGAGAAAAGAGTCTATATATCTGGATGTGCACAGGAAGCTCAGGTGCTTCCATGACGGAACAAAGCTCTTTAGGAATGCTGAATGGCTGTCTGTCTCTATACTGGCCCACGAAAGACCTGCCTCTAGCAAACTACTGCAAGATGGTTGTCCTTTGCTATTGTTTTAAGTTACTCCCACCATGGTAAATCTCTTCCAGGCAAGGTTAAGGCTCACTTGACTAGCGCGTTTTCCTCTTTGATGGTATACTGGAAAGGGGTACACACTCTAGAAGCATTCTTGAGGCAGCAACCTGGTCCGTTGTTCTTACCTTCATAAAGCACTATAAACTGGGTTCATTTTCCAAGAACCAGAGCAGACTTTGCTACAGCCATTCTCCTGAAGCTCCAGGATCCTTATCCTTCCACCTCCCAGGTATGGTAAGCCTGGAGAATCTACTCAAAATACCACTAAGACAGGTGGAAGATGAACATAGTACAGTTACCCAAATCCTCCTTATCTATTAACAGCAGATGTTTGAATACTTCACTGCTTCAGTGGCACCACCCACTTGCCAACCTCTGATTTGGCTGCTGCTGGTTTTGGTTTTTATATGATGATGTGACTGGCTGCAAAGTTAGTCTTGCTAGAGGATTCCAGCTTTAGGTATTTTCCTCTCCTTTGTGGAAATGAAAAAGCCTGAACACTCGCTCCCTGTCACAGCTGAAAGCTTCACTCTCAGGATTTGCTCAGCAAACCAGCTATCAGAGGAAGAGAAAGGGAGGGGAGTCTGAGCTTTTGAAAGCTGGCCACTAATGGATTATCCTGGCAGATAAACCAAAATGCTACTGAAGCAGTGAGGAATTCAAACATATACTGTTACAGGCAAGTAGGAATTGCATAACTGTATTTTTAAACGAGGGATGAGAGGTATTAAGGTTTGTACTTCGAACTCTGGAGCTTTCACAAACAAGTAAAGAAAGGATAGGTCGAGAACTTGTCTCAAAATGGGGTACTTTTCTGGCACCAGAAACATTCTTCAGGAAAACACCCTCCTCCACAGCTCTGGGGGGAACTAGCTCTACAACTCCCTCAGTAAGCATATGGTTGATGACTGGAGAGAAATGGTCTGAGGGGGAAATAACTTGAAAAGGAAGGAGGGTTTCCCACTGCCATCTGTAACCCTCCTGAATAATTTTTAGGTCAAACACTTTTCTGAGAATCTGACCCTAAAAAAAGAAAGTGAAAAAAAACAGGCTTTGGGACAGTTTTGAAGAAATGGCAGGGTGGGGGGATGCTGGAATAGCCATTCCATATTACAGAACTGTCCCTTTTTCCTGGACGGTCCCTTTTCTTTTTTTGTACCTTCTTGCCACTTTTTCTCATACATCTGTTTGAGGCCTGTTTATTTTGCTTTTTGTAAAAGGCACGTGAACTTGAAGCAAAGGCTTTTAGCAAACTTGGAAAAGGATGGCTGAAAAATATACGAGCGATCCCCTGGTTCAAATTTCCTTCTTTCAAACTGTTAAGCATATGAGAGTAGGAGAAGAACCACATTTACATTTTCAGATTCATCATCTTCAGAGTCAGCACAATCAAAAGAACATGAGAAAAAGTTCAGTTAAACCAAGATACAGAAGCAGCTAAAACTATAAAAGAAAACTTACTTTCTGAAGAAGGAAGCTTGTCAAAAGAAGCTATACTATTAACATATGCCTATTAACATGTGAGCCTGATAATTTAAAATTCATAAGACTAAAGTTTCAGAAGAATTCCTCTACACAAATCTATCAAAAGCTTCCCCATCCTTATCAGAAAGAGAGGGATTATCACTGACTAAGTTTTTGTTGCTGCAGATTTAACAGAGAAATAGCTGCTGGATGAGAAAACAAATACCTGCAAGACTGGGGAACTTTATGAAGTCTGCCTGCCTTGTTAGGGGCTTGGAGGTTGACTGTTGGGCATATTTGCAGGCAATATCAAAAGCATTTGCCAAAGCTGGAAATAGAGGGGAAATAGCAGCAGGTTGTGGAAATTCAACTTAAAATAAATCATAGTATTTCTTTAAATAAGGTAGAATATCATTTGTTCCCACCGCTACATCTTACTCATCACAGAAATTGTTTCAGAAAAAGGAGCATCTCCACAGGAGATTCTGAAGAAACACCTTCCTCAAAGTAAGAACCAGAATCAGGTACTCGGGCAAGAAAAAATTGGAAGATGCTCTTTCCCAAGGGAGTTAAAACTGTGGGACTGGTACACTGTTTCATTTTTCTACAGAAAATGTGAGACAGATTTCTGGCTAGCACAAGAATGAGCCTGTGAGAGGTAAGCGGACACAAATAGTGCTCATAAGCAAAACACACAATGACACTTCCAAAACATACTTGCCCCAATAATGCACAGTAAGTCACACAAAATTAGCACAAGTTGATTCATAAAAAGTGCTTACAATAAGCACTGTGATATAGAGAAATATTGCCAGCCCAGCTATCTGGAATTTTGTAAAGAACTGGGTGTCATTTGTGAATATTGATATGATTTATACAGAACTGTATGTTATGTACTGAGCTAAAATGTGTCCATAGTGTACCCTGCTGGAACATAGAAGATTAATCTGCAAAACTTAACAGTTGAGGTTAAGTTACTTTATAGCTGCACCATAAACAAAATATGTTATTTCTCAGTTTCAGTTCAGTAGCAGACAATACCTACAGCTAGAAGGTTTTGTATCGTCTTGAAAGAGAAATAAATTACTAGGTTTCAAATGTAACAGTGTTTTTATAGTTTTATGGTTTTCAATTTTAAGCAAACATCTGAGAGAGATGCATATTTTTAACACAAAGATGTTAAATTCCATTAGTTTCTGTTTTAGCCTGGGAACTGAAGTCAGGTGACAAAAAGTGAGGTCATCCAAGCTAACCCAGCAGTAACACTTGACATTGATTTAAGAACTGACTGGGCATTTTGTATTTTGTCTTGGACCCAGCAAGAACAACCACTCATCATCACCATCATCTGCAGTTGCCTTGCTGTACACAAGATTTAGGGCATACAATCTCTTTTAGATGTCTTTTAGATATAGATAGGAATATAGTAAAGATTAGTTTAGATGTTTTCTGTACTTGAGGCTGCCCTGCAATGCTGTTTTAAAATATTTCTTGTGATTCTGAGCTCTGAAATTACTGTGTTGATGTACTGAGTATCATTTTGTTATTTTATTACTTATTATTAAATATATTTAAACCTATTGTGGTGGCTGAGATTTGTGAGACATATTTAAGCTCTTAAGAGTACTTGCATATGTATTTGGTGACACTGTACAGGCCACTCGTAATAGCCTGGTGCTTGGTCAAAACTACCATTTGGATTTATAGTAACATTACACAGGATTGGGCACCCTTTAAGGGCCTTAAAAGTAGCCGATAAGAGTAGTTGGTAGCAGTGGAAACTACCGCATACTCTGGGCAGAAGGGGGCATAGCTAGTAAACCTGTGCCAGCCTTTCCTAGAAGTGTGTGTGTGTGTTTGTATAGAAATCAAACCTCAAAGAGTGTGTGCGCATGTCAGCTACTTGGGTAGGGACATGAAGCACTTGGACAGAGAGGAAGCTGGAGGTTTTGGCTTGGCCACTCAGCTGAAATCTCAACCATATAGCTGTGCCAGTGGGAAGTCTTATTGGGGAGCTGGAGAAAGAGGGAGAAACTAGCCCCAGACTGACTGTGGTCTCTGTGTGCTCTTAAAGGAAATTGTACTTTACTGTGTGAGTGTACTTGTCATCCTCCAAGTATGCATGTCCCCTACCTGGTGAGGATCAAGGCTCCTCGATTACTGGGCCAGTGCAGGGGCATCACAAGCACAAAAAGTAAAAGTTAAAAGGTAAAACCATTTATCAGACGAGCCAGTCTTGCGACAGTCCTATAAAGCACACACTACACAAAAAAGCTCTAATTTCTCGGATAAATCAATACACATCTTTGAAAAAATATCATGTATCCACTCTGGTAGTGTAGAAGGAGAAAGCCCCGACTGTGTTCTAGGGAACCAGGGCTTGATTAGCAGCTCATGTGTCTGAAAATGACAGGAAGGAATGGGTGTTACCAACGCTGGTCGGTGGTTTGCAGGGCATCTCTTGTGACGATCCCTGGTAGAAGCTGAGAACATCACACTAAAAGGAGTAGGAAAAATGGGTGAGGACAAGGTTGAGCTGCTGGACAGTGTGAAAAGGGGATGTGCATTGTATTGCCCCTCTCAGCCTCTGTCACACCATATGGAACCAAGGAAGGGGGGGGGGACAACAGCGTACATCATAAAATTATAAAACCATCCTACTAGATGTGAACCATGATCACCAGGATGCCCTTAAGTTCCACTTCAGCCCAAGCCCTTACGGAGAGAGTCCTGTGGGGATAGGTAAAGGAGGTGTCTAGCAGATCTGGCAAGGGACATGGGGCATCTGGTAGGTTGCTGTAGAATGATGCAGGAGGAAAAAAAAAAATCTTCAAAAAAATCAGAGAAGGTTTTTCCCACAGGAGATTTATCTGCCCAGCAATGGATGACTACAGACACCCAGCTGATCTTCTAAAGCCTGCAAGAGCAGCACTCTCCAAGGGCAGCAAGAAAGTACTGAAACTTTTGGTGATCAGTCTGTTTTTCTCTCACATAGGAGTTTGGGCAACCGGCATACTGAGTGTATGTGGAAGAAGCTCCAGGCTTTGGGAGACTGTCCAGCTGTTATATACTTGATAGGATTTAACCCACACAGATAATTCCACTGCAGCAGTGATTTGATGAAGTGGTGCTCAAAGGACAAGATGCTGTGGTTCTCTCCCAAATAATAATAGGTGCAAGTACTAAACTTTTGTTGCAATTCCATTTCCACAATTGCACTTATCAGCCTTTCTGGTTTTGCTGCAATTCCATTTCCACAATTGCACTTATCAGCCTTTCTGGGGATACGTCCGACCTCAAATAGTCAAACATACAATTCAAAGGCCACAGCATTATGCAAATTTTTTCAATTAAGAGTCAATTCAAACAATTACAAAAAATTCCAATAGTTGCTTACTTAATAATGCTTACCAAAATTTATGTGAAGGATAGGCTTTTGACTGACTTGTTTCTTAAGCCAAAAAAAAGTACTGAAAAAAATCTTAACTGGTCTTACTGTCACGCATATTCCTGGGGAGAGCAGCTTCATTATGGGACACTGACAAGAGATTTCTACATCAGATGCAAAGGGTGTACCACCACCTTGTAATAATTTCTACTGAATAAGTAATAGCAGCAATTTTTTTCGAGAATCGTATGGCTTTGATCTCATCTTAAAAATGCCTAAAGTACTAACTGTCCCTACCTCACTCCATAGGTTCATAGAAGGTTACTAGGCTAATGGTCCTAGGGCCTTTACAAGCCTACCCGTATAATACCAGTGTGTTTCCTAATTGACCATTGTTATATGGTTTGAGTGTTTGCACAGTGAATCTATGATCAGAATCAGCTGCCTCTATCCGTGAAGTATATAGGGATAAATTTATGGTCTGTCATCCAGTTCTCCAGGTTGCACTTAAATAGGGTCATTGAGGAGCTGCGCTTAACATGAACTGGGAGTTTATTCCACAGTAGCGGCAGCCTGAGAGACATATCCGTCTCCCCGGCATGTTTTGTCACAGGCTAGGTTGAGATCTCAGGAGCGAGTGACTTGTCCCATCTGATTTGCATATGTGCAGCATTTCCTTTAGTGCAGGGTCAAACACTGCTCTGTAAGCCAGGCACAGGTCGACTCTCAGCAGCCTGTAGGACACAGTACAGCGGACAGGGCTTTCAGTCTTCCATTTAGGTCATGTGTTGGAGTGCTGAATTCCTTTGGTCAGGAAAGTCTGTGGTCTCTCCAGCTGCTGCAGGTGTCTGGTGAGGTAAATGCAAAACAAAGCACTGTACTCTATTAGTGGTCTAATGAGGGTGGAGTACAGAGGATTTATAATATTTGGTCTAGGATGCAATGCCTTTACTTATGAGGTGCGCAACATTAAAGGCTTTGCTTACCACTGTGGACACATGGTGACTGAAGTTTAGACTGCCATCAACTTGTGCTCCCAAGTCACACACCACTGGCATCCAGCTTAGGGGGGTACTGCCTATATTGTAGTTTGCAGGGGCTAACTCTCCACCAAAGGGGACTGTGATGTTATGAGATAGTGCCATCTGTGGCACAGAAAGTAATGCAGTGCATGTGTATATATGCCAGCATAGCTATCTGGAAGTTTGTAAAGAATTTTATATAGACTATCACACTGATATGTACAGATTTTGAGTTAAAAATATATTTGCAAAGTTACTTGGGTTAAAAATGCATCAAGAGTAGGTCCTGCTGGACAGAAAGACTGCATGCATCTGTATTAGGCAGTACTGTTGCAACTGAACAAATGTGTATGTTTATCAGAGAACCTTGGAATGGTGGAAAGTTTGGAATTGTGTTATAGCTTTCAGATGCTGCCACACATCTTAGCAAAGCTTTGTAGAGTGTATTGTACCAGAATCATGTGACCAGAGGTGATATCATCCTCTAGCCAGTATCTGGTGCCTTTGGAACCCTCGTAGCAACACTTTATAACCTAACAGGAAAGATTTCTGATCAGATATAAATCTCACATAGCCACACAGACAGACAGCGAGGTCATCTGGCTTTTGTGTGATAAGAGATTCCGCACACATCAAAAGCAGAAACCAGAACCAAATGTACTAATAAGCCAAAAACAGTGTCTGGAAAAATGAAGCAGGAGTATATGAAAATTTTTCAGTCCTTTATTGAGCCCAAACGCCAGTATAAAATAACACCACCATAAACGCCTTAAGACATACAAATGCGTTTTCGTCAAAAACACTTCGACCTCAGATGACTGAAGCCATTTGATTCCTCATATTTATATGATTACCAATTAATTAAGACCATTTAATGTGCTTCTACAAATTTAAAACAACCAATTATATTGATGCCATTCTCTTCATTTAAATATTTCATGAATAATTCATTTAAGATGAATCCCTACCTATACATTATAAGACTTTATGTTTCCATAAAACCAATCTAAAAACTGTGATTCCTTAAAAATCAATATCCTTCATTTTCCAATTTAAAAAGTTTTCCTTTTTTATATGAATGCATAATTAAAATAAAAATGAAAGTAAAATTAAATTAAATTCAGTTGCCTGATCTGTTTACTCAATATAGTTGTCTTTACAAACCAGTGCATTAAATCAGGTTTTTATACAATACATTTTTCCTTTTCCTATAGAATATTACGATACAAGAAGTTAGTCACAATTTAGCTGTTCTTAACTTTAGTAAAGGTAAAATTGAAAGGTACTCATTCAATCCTGGGGGGGTTTCCCTGCGTTCAGGGTCAATTGCCATCACAATTCCCTGAATTCAATTTTTTCTTCCCAGGGCCCCCCCCCCCCACCCCCACCATCAATTCTAACTTGTTCCAACAGCAAAAAAATAAATTTTGCATCTGGGCATTTTTTTAAATGTTTAAATAAAGCGTTCGTGTCTTTACCTGTTGCCATCTCATATAAATGTTCGTATATCCTTCTTTCCAACATTCTTTCAGTTTTTCCTACGTAGAAGGATTTACAAACTGTACAGGAAGCCAGGTATACTAAGCCCTTGGATTCACAATTGTAAAGGCCACTGCTCACCAACCATTTACCTCTACTTTCCAAATAAAACCTGTCAGTATTCATAAGGTGGTTACACTGGTTACAGTGACCACATTTATAAGTGCCCATTTTCTTTTTATTACTCATCTTTTGCTTGTTCTCCAAGATAATCCTTATATTCTGAGAATTTTTATGTCACTTTTTGGGGCATTTTAGATATTTTATCTATATCTGTAATAGCTATAAACCTTTCCCATTCTTTCAAGAACTTCTTTTTAATAATATTGTTTATTGCATTATATTCTAAAACAAAAACTTGTTCATAATTAGAACCATTACTATCTTTGTTAACCTTTTCTATTTTATCCCACCCACCGTTATTTAAAATTGGTTGGAACTTATTAATTCTATCTTTTTCCACCTCATCCCTTATATCCTTAATAAACTTAAAGGGATATCCCCTTTCAAGGAACATCGACTCCAATAGGTCACATTCTAACTCAAAGTCTCCATCTGTACTAGTCATCCGGCTCCCCCTCACAAACTGGCCCTTCACAATATTTTTCTTGCAGTGTAGGGGGTGGGCACTATCATAGTGCAGAAAGGAGTTACAATAAGCTTCTTTTCTAAATACTCTAGTTTCCAACTTATTATTTGCCTTATAAATTTCTACATCCAAATACTGCACATTTTTATCAGAAATCTTATGTGTAAATCTTAAAAATGTTGTAGTTTTGTTTAGATATACTATGAACTCTTCTAGTTTCTCCCTTCCTCCCCTCCAAAAAAATACGATGTCATCTAAAAGCCTATGATATAGCTTCCAATAGTTTCTAAATTCTGTGTGGAGAATATGTTTCTCCTCCCATTTAGCTAAAACCATGTTTGCAAAAGTTGGGGCACAAGCTGCTCCCATAGCTACTCCTTGGGTTTGTTGAAAGCATTCACCCTTCAAATATAGAACATTGTTATTCAAAACCATTTCCATTAACCAAGTATTAACTAATTTTTCTTCTTGGGATAATTCCTGATCTTGATAAACTATTTCTTCGAACATTTCCATACCTTCTTTCCAGGGTATGGATGAAAATAAATCCACTATATCTATAGTTACGAATAACAATTCATCCTCGTACAAATCATAGGAAATGGCTTTCAACAAATCCCAGGAGTCTTTCAAAATAAACTCTCTTCCTACCCAAATTCTTTTTAATTTTGTGTCCATGTATTTAGCTAGAACCTTCAGCAGAAACTATGGGTCTGAAGGGTGGGTCAATTTCACTTTTGTGAATTTTTGGAATCCCAAATAGGGAAGGAATCCTAGGTTTGTCCACTTTTAAATACCTATAGGTGTTAAAATCTATGAGCTCTTCTTGTACCATGTCCCATAGACACGCATCAATTTTGTGGTATTCAATATTTACTTCATTTTTTGAGACACAAGAATATTTTCCATCGTCCCATAAAATGCTATTCATTTTAATTTCATACTGAATGTTGTCCATTATTACCCCCCCCCCCCCTTTATCGGGCTTCACTACCCTGATTTTGGTATTGTTCCTCATTTCATACAAACATTCTTTTTCTTCTTTGCTTAAGTTGTCTTTATATCGAATGTTTTTTAGTTGTTCTTTCCTCACTTCTTGCTCTACTATTTTCTCTAGTTTTTTTAAATGAGGATGAAGTGGGGGGTTGTAGGTGGTTTTCCGCCTCAATTCCCCATTGTTCATATTAATTGGGGTTTGTATCACAATATTCAGATTAACCTTCCTTAGGAACATTTTTATATCCATTAGGGTTTTAGCAATATCTCCCTTTTTTATAGGGAATGAATTTTAAATCCTTGGAAAGTAATTCAAAATGCCCCTTCTTTATGTCAATACCACTAAAATTGTATATAGAAAAATTGTTAAAAGCATTTTTGATCCCATTTGTAATAACTATCTCATTATTATGTTCCATGGGGGGTTGGATATCCATCAAAATCTCCCCCCCTCCCCTCCTCCACTGAAAATTTGGTTGTGATCATCTCCTTTTATTCAGAAGTCTTTCCGATCTCCTTAGCGGTGGATATTCTTCATCATAATTTTCATTCTCCTTTTCAAACTCATTTTCTAAATAGGGACCCTCATTTCCCCTTTTATCCTGTTCAGTGGAGCCATATATTTGCCTGTCTCCACCAAAATAATTATTGTTTCTGTGTGAGGGTTTGGGATAACTAGTGTAATTGCTGTAGTCTTTAATATCTCTCTCCAATTTTCTAAGCTTTCTGTTTACAACTTCACCACACTTGAAATCAATATCCTTTCTTAACTTAAAGTAGTTATCTTTTTCTTCCTGAATCGTAAACATCAAATCATTCTTAATGCACTGGTCAATTTTGTCAATGACTTTTTGTATAATTTCTAAACACCTTGTGTTTTCTCTAATCATTAATCTCAAAACATCTAAGCCACAGTTGTTAAAAACAGTCAGCAATTATTTATGGAACATCGACCCACCAACTCCACACACATCAGCTTGCCTTGATTTAGTAAGTAGTCAGGGAACAGTGATTCTTTAGTCAGTCAGGGACATTTAGTGAGAACAGTTTAGTATTACTTTCTGCATCTGTGCGAAACTATCTGACTGTATTATTTCTTTTATATCTCTGTGGTTGAAACTCTGTGTTCTCCTGTTTTTTGTTTATCATTAAATATTTTAATACCATCCATTGTGGCTGGTCCTTTAGAGAATGCATTTAACATCTTGAGAGTACTTACGCTTGTTTTAGTGACACTGTGGCTGCTTCTGAAAGCTTTGCTGCTTTGATCACACCCTACCATTTGTATTGGTATTAATTTTACACTGTATAATTGGGTACCCTTTGTTAGAGCCTTAGGGTAGCTGGCTTGTGGCAAATTGATTCCCTCAGAGTCTGGCAGAAAGGTGCACAGCTAGTAAATCTGCCCCAGCTTTTCCCATGTGTGTGCGCGACTGGGAACAGGAAAGTACAGTTGTGTACACTTACCATAAATGTAGATGTTAAAGTGTATTCACTGTTGCAGTCATCACCTGTAGGGTTATCCCTGCTGTGGTACCCCTCGGCAGGCCCAAATACCAGAGTCAATGTTTTTCTCAGTCAGCTGCTGTCGCTTGTAGACTTGTCAGGTCATCAGTGCTATAAAGCAAGGCAGGTGACGCCATTACATCAGTTTTTCTTGCCCTAACTACTCAGAAGCCCAAGGAAATATGTCAAAGTGGTCCTGGTGGTTAAAAACTACCCTAAGAAGCTTATATCTCCCTAAGGAAAGAGGATATAAGGGGAAGGAGGGGGAGAAACCAGGACTGCAACAGTGAATCCACTTGAACTTCTACATTTATGGTAAGTGTACATAACTGTACTATGTTCTTTGTGTTTCACTGTTGCAGTCATTACCTGTGGGAGGATTCCCAAAGCTGAGGAGAGAGGTGGAAGGATTAGTTAGAGACCTAGGAATGGGCAAGCAAGCCCTGCAGAACTGCAGAGGCAAACACTGTCCTAGCCTTAGAGAAAAGACGAAGGTGGTAATGCTTTGTAAAGGTACGGACCGAGGTCCAGGTGGCAGCTTCCAAGATGTCTCTGGTGGGAACTCCTCTGAGGAATGCTGTGGAACTGGAGGCTGCCCTAGTGGAATGGGTATGAATCAACTTAGGGGGTGGTTTCCCATGTAATCTGTAGCAGAAATCGATACAGTGCGATATCCACTTGGAAATGGTTGCTTGGAAATGGGCTTCCTCTCTGCCCCTGGGGCAAAGCGGACAAGAAGTTGGCCCATTTTCCTGAAGGATTTAGTACAGTCCAGTAGTATCTGAGCTGTCTGTGCATGTCTAGTGAGTGCAGAGTTCTTTCCCCCTTGTTTTGAGGGTTAGGGATGAAGGTAGGCAGATGAATGGCCTGGTTGAGAGTCACATTAGATGTCACCTTGGGCATAAAGGAGGGGTTAGTCTTAAGGGAGACCCTGTATGCATGGAAAATGACAAAGGGCTCAATGGCCATCAGTGCCTGAAGTTCTGAAATCCTTCTGGCTGAGGTGATAGCTAGTAAGAAAGCAGTCTTACAGGAGAGGCATTTCAGTTCTGCTGAAGCAGCAAGTTCGAAGGGTGGTAAGGTTAGTTTTTCCAAAACATAATTCAAGTCTTGGGCTGGAGTGGGTGGCCTTCTGGGAGGTCTGATATTAAAAGCCCCTCTGAGGAATTGTTTAATCAAAGGATGTCAGAACAGTGCCTGGTCTATATCAAAATGAGCTGAAATGGCTGAGGTGTGGCTTTCAACAGAAGAGAAGGAGAGGCCACTATTGAGTAACTCCACCAGACAGTCCAGGATAGAGGGACAGAAGGTTGTGAGGAACTGGCCCTTCTGGACTGGCTCTAGGAGCAGAATCTTTTCCATTTCCCTGCATAAGATTTTCTGGTGCTGGGCTTTCTAGCCTCTGTTTGCTTAACAGGTGCCTTTAGAGTATTACCCAACAAGGCTTAACAGGTGCCTTTAGAGTATTACCCAACTTGCCTTTAGAGTATTACCCATACTGACAGTTTGAGTGTCTGCAAGTCTGGCTGCAGCATCCCCCCCCCCCCTACTTGAGTCAAAAGGTCTGGGATCAGGGGAAGCTGCCTGGGAGGCTGTGATGTCAGGCTGCGCAGCAAGGGGTACCGATGCTGTCTGGGCCAATCTGGAGCAATGAGGACGGCCTTTGGTCCCACCTCTTGATCAGTACCTTGGGAATAAGAAACCAAGGAGGGAATGCGTACACAAAGAGGGAGTTCCAGGGGAAGGTCAAGGCATCCACCTTCCATGCTAGGTTGTGATGCTCGCAGGTACAGAATTTCTTTAGCTGGTGGTTGAGGTATGAAGCAAAGAGATCCACCTCCGGATTTCCCCACTCCTGAGTAACTTGCAAAAAGATCTTTCTGTGGAGCTGCCATTCGTGGGGGTCCAGTAAGTTTCTGCTTAAATGGTCTGCCAGGGTGGTGTTGATCCCTGGTAGGTATTGGGCTATTAGGTGCAATCCCATGGAGGAGACCGTCGGCCAGAGGTTCATGGCTAGCCTGCACAGAGGGTAAGATTTGGTCCCTCCCTGTTTGCTGATGTACCACATTACTGTGGTGTTGTCTGTTTTGATAATGAAAACTCCTGGCCTAAGATGGGGTTGGAAGGATGTCACAGCCCTTTGTACTGCCATCATTTCCTTCTGGTTGATATGTAAAGGAAGGTGCTGGGCATCCCAAAGCTCTTGGGTGCACCTGACTGCTAGGTGAGCACCCCAAGCAATGTCTGAAGCGTCTGTGCTGATGGTCTGCCCGGTAGGGCGGAGAATGAAGGGGAGACCCTTGTTCTTTGCAAAGGTCCCTGCCCACCAGAGAAACTCAGCCCTTATACAGGGGATCAGAGGGAGAGAGGTCTCCAGAGGCTGTGAGTGTTGACACCAAAGGTTCTTTAGATACCACTGAAGCTTTCTCATGTGAAGCCTGGCCAAAGGAATTAGAAAGATGCAAGATGCCATGTACCCCAAGACTTGCAGGAACTTCCTTGCTGTGAGGTGACTTTTGGATGCCAGATGGGTAAAGTAGAGAGAGGCAGGACTCGACTTTTCTGGGAATAGGCAGGTCATTTGGGATGCAGTGTCCAGCAGTGCTCCCAAGAAAACGATCCTCCTGGAGGGTGTTTGCTTTGATTTCTTCTTGTTGATGGTGAACCCTAAGGACATTAGGAGGGTTTTGACAAAGCAGACGTCCTGGAGCAGCTTTTCTTTGCACTCTGCCTGAATGAGGCAGTCATCGAGGTAAGGGTAAATCTGTATATTTCTCTGTCTGCAAAATGCTATGGCCGGGGCTAAACACTTGGTGAATACCCTGGGAGCAATAGATAAGCCAAAAGGAAGCGCAGAGAACTGAAAGTGTTGTGAGCCTGCTCTGAAAATTCCCGCAAGATTCCCTTATAGGGATGTGGAGGTAGGCATCCTTTAGGTTTAGGGTCACTAACCAGGGATTTTTTTGTCAGCACAGGCAACAGCTGCTGCAAAGTTAGCATTTTGAATTTGGGGACCACTAGGGAGGTGTTCAGAATGGATAGATCCAGGATGGGGCACGAAGTGCCCTCCTTTCCGGGAACAAGGAATAAGCCTGGAATAAAACCCTTTGCCTGTTTGATCTGTGGAATAGGTTATACTGCCCCCTGGGATAGGAGAGCTTGGACTTGTTTTAATACCTCGGCCCACTGATTTGGAGGCAAGTCTGGGTACCCTCTGGGAATTGGGAGTTCACTGAAAATGAATTTGTATCCATGAAAAATCATCTTTAAGACCCATTTGTCCATTGCTACAGACAGCCAATTTTCTTTGCAGAGGGAAATCCTTCCTCCTAGCTTTTGGTGGGTGAAATGAGGGCAGAGGGGGAAGTGGGAGTTATTGAGAGTTTTTGCCATAGATGGCTAAATTAGAACTCCCTGCCTTTGGGGTGGAAGTGGTCCACTGTTCGGTTCTCTGCTGTACCTGGGATAGGGGCTCGGGTGGTCTGTCCCTGCGGTGCTTACCTTGCCCCTATCTGCTAGGTGCAGGAAAAGACCAGTGCTTAGAGGAAAACTTCCTGCTGAATCTGAAAGAAATCTTTTACTGTTTACATTGAGTTTGCTTTGTCTTCCATCTTTTTAAGCACCTCTTCTGCTTTTTCGCCAAACAAGCCGTCTTTATCCAAGGGTGCATCAATTAATTTAGACTTGACATGATCAGGGAGAGGTTGTTCCTTCAACCATGTACGTCTCCTAATGACAGATCCACACATTGCTGACCTCTGTGAGGCTTCTAGTGCATCATATCCACAGTATAAGAGTGTTTTGCCACTTGACAAGTAGAGTGCAGTAAATCTGCTAACTCTTTAGAAATGGCACAATCAAGAAAGGTAGAAATCTTTTTCTTTAATAATTCCAAAGTGTGTTGTTGATATTGTAACATATGGAACTAATATTTGAGTGCTCTGATAGCTAAGGTTGCAGAGGTGTAAACTTTTTTACCCCATCTGTCCAGAGCTCTGGCATCCTTGTCAGGAGGTGTAGGATTCTTTGCAGAACTAGCCCCAGCTCCTTTACGTCCCAGTGTAATGACCTCCGGGTCTGCAGCAGGATTTCTGTACAGGTATTTGTGAGAATCCGGTACTCTGTAATACCGGTCAGGTTTACTGGGAGGAGGTGGGAGGGCATCCGGGAATAAGCTGGATTCATGGAAAACATCATCCACCACTTCTAAAATAGGGGGATGTCCAGGGGTCTGTGCTGGGGCAGGTCTAGAAAAGTACAGTTGTGTACCTACCATAAATGTAGATATTTGAGTGTATTCACTGTTGCAGTCATTACTCTTGGATTATCCTGCGGGCAGGCTACCTGCAGTCGGCCCGAATTCCAAAGTCCTGGTCCGGCGTCGGCTGCTGTCGCCTCTTCCCTGACATCAGTGCGCCAGGGGTATAAAAGATGCAGCCGACGCCATTTTCTTCAGTTTTTCTTGCCCCAGATGTCAGGTGCCCCCAAAAGGGTAGGCTAAATAGATTATGCCAATAAACATGCATGCACTAAAGTAAACATTTCCTTCATCTACAGGCAAATACACCACATAGGTTGTATAGAATAGAGAAGTACAGATAAAACCCAGCAAATGAAAGGGGGACGGTGGGAGGGTAACCTGGACTGCAACAGTGAATACACTCTACATTTATGGTAGGTACACAGCTGTACTATGTTCATCGTGTTTCACTGTTGCAGTCATTACTCTTGAGTTGAATCCCAAAGCTGAGGATGGGTGGCTGAGCTAAATAGAATTAGGAGAGGCTATGAGGCCCTGCAGAACTGCAGTGGCAAAGCCTGCTCTGGATTTAGAGTAGAGAGGTAAGTGGCAGTGCTTTGTAAAAGTGTGCACTGAACTCCAAGTTGCAGCCTCTAAGATCTCTTTGGTTGGTACTCCTCTGAGGAAGGCTGCTGAAGTGGCTGCTGCTCTGGTAGAATGTGGCCTAATGCCCTTAGGCACTGATTTGCCATGCTGTGAGTAGCACAAACGAATGCAATGACCTATCCATTTAGAAATGGTCTGTTTTGAGATAGCCTTTCCTTATGATCCTGCAGCATATGCCACTAAAAGTTGCTCAGTCTTTCTGAAAGCTTTAGTTCTGTCCAAGTAGAAGCGTAGCTGTCTGTGCATGTCCAAAGAATGCAGAAGTCTCTCATCCTTGTTCTGTGGGTTTGGATAAAAGGTAGGCAAGTGAATGGTTTGGTTGAGGGCCACACTGGACACCACCTTAGGCATAAATGTAGGGTTTGTCCTTAGAGAAACCCTGTCTGGATGAAAAATGACAAAAGGTTCCATAGCCATGAGTGCCTGTAACTCCAAGACTCGTTTTGCAGAGGTTATTGCTAGGAGCAGAGCTGTTTTCCAGGATAAGAATTTTATATCAGCTCTTGAGGCTGGCTCAAAAGGAGGCAGTGTGAGTTTTTCCAAGACATAATTGAGGTCCCATGCAGGTATTGGTGCTCTCCTTGGAGGCCTGATGTTTTTGGCCCCTCTTAGGTACTGCCTTATTAAAGGATGAGAAAAAATAGGTGGTTCTGTATTGTAATGGGCTGAAATGGCAGAGGCATGGATCTTAAATGATGAAAAGGAAAGGCCTTTGCCCAGCATCTCAGTTAAGTATTGTAAAATCTGAGGAATATTTGGTACATACGTGTCAATGCCTTGTTCCTGGTTCCAAGCACAGAATCTCTTCCATTTTTTTTTGCATAAGATGTTCTGGTACTGGGCCTCCTGGCCTCCAAGATAACATCCATAACAGCTTTTGAAAGAGGAGTGTTCTGAATGGCTACATTATCCACCATGCTGCCAGATTTAGGGTCCTGAGTTGGCTGTGCAGGATCTGATTGTCTTGTTGGGTCAGTAAGTGAGATGTTTGAGGCAATGTCCATGCTGGACTTTTAGACAAGCTCTTTAGGACTGGGTACCAGTGCTGGCGTGGCCAGTCTGGGGCAATCTGTATCATTTTTGGCCTCTCTTGTCTGACCTTTAGGAGTACCTTGGGAAGGAGAGCAATGGAAGAAAGGCATATACTGTTAGGTTTTTCCAGCTGAAGGATAGGGCATCCACTTTCCATGCTTGCTTGTGATAAATCCTTGTGCAAAATCTCTGTAATTGGCAGTTGTGAGGGGAGGCAAATAGATCTATGGCTGGGCATCCCCATTTCCTTATTATCACACTGAAGACTTGTGGATCCAGTTTCCACTCGTGGGGATCCATAAGGTTTCTGCTTAGTTAGTCTGCCAGAGTATTTATTTTTTCCGGCAGGAATTGTGCTTGCAGGTGAACTTGATAAGTCAAAGCTGTGTCCCACAAGGTCATTGCTTGTCTGCAGAGGGAGTAGGAATGTGTGCCTCCCTGTTTGTTTATGTACCACATGACTGTAGTATTCTCCGTCTTTATCAGTAGTTGTCCTGAATGAAGTAGGTCCTTGAAAGGTCAGGGCATTCTAAACAGCTAGCATCTCTTTTTGATTGATATGAAGATGCATCTGACTTGTGGACCATGTGCCCTGAATACATTTTCCTGCCATGTGGGCCCCCAGGCATAATCCAATGCATCCATTGTTAGTGCCCGTCTGGCTGTGGGTACAGTGAAAGGCAGACCCTTGTTGTGGTGACAGGCCTGTGCCCACCATCGAAACTCCTGTTGCAGGCAGGGAATGAGGGTAATTAATGTTTCCAGGCTGTGGCAATGTTGAGTCCAGTTTCCTCATATACAGTCTGGCATATGGAATTAGAAGAATGCAGGATGCCATGAAGCCCAACGCCTGCAGGATTTTCCTTGCAGATAACTGGGTCTTTGTTGCCAATTTTTTGAAGTAAAAAGTCAGTTTCCTTTGTTTGTCTGACGTGAGATAAGCCATCTGGGCAGTTGTATTTAAGCTTGCACCCAGGAATATTATCTCGAGGGTACTAGTTTTGATTTCTTTTCATTTACTGTGTACCCTAGGCAAATTAGTAATCTTTTTACAAACGCCAGATGCTTTAGAAGAATGTCTTTGTTCTCTGCTTGAATAAGGCAGTCGTCCAAGTAAGGATATACTTGAATTCCTCTTTGTCTGCAAAATGCAATTACTGCTGCCAGGCATTTTGTGAAGACCCTGGGCGCAGTAGATAAGCCAAAGGGCAGTGCAAAGAATTGGTAGTGCATTGAGCCAGCTATGAATCTGAAGCATCTTCTGCAAGATTGTCTGATTGGGACATGCAGGTATGCCTCCTTTAGGCCCAAAGTTACGAGCCAAGCCTCGTTGCCCAGCATGGGCAGTAGCTGTTGCAGAGTCAACATCTTGAATTTTGGAACATCCAGAAACGTGTTTAGTATAGACAGGTCCAGTATTGGTCTCCAGGCTTTGTCCTTTCTGGGCACCAAGAAAAGTCTCGAGTAAAATCCTTGCCCCTGCTCTTGCTGTGGTACTTGCTGAATGGCCCTCATATCCATGAGGGATGTAATTTGCTTCTGTGCCTCTGCCCATTGATTGTGTGGCAGGTCTGGCATACCTTTTGCCCTTGGCAGGTTGCGAAAGTGGAACCTGTAGCCCTGGGACACTATGTTCAAGACCCATTTGTCCAGGGTAATCATTTGCCAATTTGGTGAAAAAAGTGCTAGTTTTCCTGCTAAGGGGGCTGCCAAAAGATAAGTGCTTGGATCTGGCAGAGTAAAGTCATTGGGATTGTTTCCTGCATGGTTGTGATTTGTCTTCTCCGCTTTTGGAGGTAGAAGCACCCCATTGTTTAGGCCTGTATGAGCCTTGGGGCTGAGGTCTGCCACTGGGACGTCTGTATCTGCCTCTCTGTGGCCTGCCTGACACTGGAAAGGACCAATTCTTTGTAGGCCAGTTCCTGCTAAATCTGGGCGGCTGCACCTGTAGGAAATCCTTAACTGACTGCATGGATTTTGCTTTATCCTGTCTGCATGGATTTTGCTTTATCCTCCATTTTCTTCCACACCTCTTTTCTGCCTTAACACCAAACAAAGTATCATGCTGCAATGGAGCATCCAATAATTTTGCTTAAACATGATCAGGCAGATTCTGTTCTTTTAACCAAGCATGCCTTCTAATGACAGAACCCGTAACAGCGGCCCTGCAAGAGGCCTCCAGTGAATCAAAACCACATTGCAAGTATGCTTTCCCACTTGCTCAGCTGCATGCAATAAATCCTGCATTTCCTTGTTATCAGAACATTCAGAATTTGTCAACATTTTCTGTTTAAGCAGTGACATTAAGTATTGCTGATATTTAAGCATATGAAACTGACAATTTAAAGCCCTTCCAGCCAAGGTAGCAGAAGTGTAAACCTTTTTCCCCCATCTGTCCAGTGCCCTAGAATCCCTATCAGAGGGGACAGGCTTTTATGCAATGGAAGCCTTGACCTCTTTGGGACCCTGAGATATAGTTTCTGGGTCAGCAGCGGGGTTTTATATAGAAATTTATGAGAGTCTGGGAACCTGTAGTATCTGTCTGGCTTAGCAGGTGCAGGGGGTAAAGAGTCAGGAGACAGGCTGGACTCTGAAAATACATCATCTACAATGTCTAGAACATGTGGAATAGCAATAGGTCTGTGCTGAGGTAGTAAGAGAAAAACTCTGAGCCTTTCCTTAGATTCTGAGTAATCTTGGCTCTCCCAGTGAAAATGCTCCCTCATGGTATGCAGGGTTTCCCCAAAAGAATAATTCTCAGGAGGAGATGCTGAAGGAATGGATTCTTCAGCGTCAGAATCCTCATAGGAAGGAAAAGAGTATCCCTGTTCAGAAGAGGAATCAGAGGAAATTGAAACCTGATCAGAAGAATCATATTCTGTCTCTTGCCTAGGCCTCTTATCAGGAGGGGGATGGGAACCCCTGATCAAAGTAATTAGGTCTTCGGCCATTTTAAGCATCTGTTTTTTAGGCATGGTAGTCTGAGTAGAAGAATGCTACACTTGTTTCTTTGTCTTTAGGACTGCTTTAGTCTTTGCCTTTGAAGCTGAAGAAGGCTTAACATACAACTGTGTAGGTCTGAAGACACCCTCAGAAGCGGAAGCCTGCTCAGCGGCTCCGGATCCATCTCTGAAAATGATTTCCGAGTGTCCAATACCTTGAGTATCCAGAGGCCCAGTCGGCTCCACGTCGGAGTTGGTAGCGGCCTTTGGCTCTGAGGTAGCGGGCGTCAGCGGCTGTGTGAAAGCGCCTCACTGAGAACCGGCGACTGGCCTAGCGGAGGCCTCGTCGTCTGTTTTGGACCTCGGATGCCTATCCTTTTCCTTGTCCTTGTGTTTTTTGTAAACTCCGGTCATCGGCTATTCCGACGGCATTATATAGTTAAATCTTCAGCCAAAGTAATGAAATGCAAAATCGAACCGATGCTTAATAGTGCGTTGGTTAAATCTAGCACAAAACCGACAGCTAGCAACGTCGTGGTCAGGGCCTAGGCAAGGAATACAGTAAGAATGAAAATCCTTATGAGGTATTTGCTTCCCACAAGAAATACAATTGTTAACTTTCTGACATCGGTCTGGAGCAAGAAAAAAAAAAGAGTTTCTCCAACAGGGTACTTGGCTTAAATGAAGACTTCTGAGATTTTCAAATCCGAATTTCAGAACCGGAGTCTGCCTACCGGCACTTGCGAACTGCTTTTGCTTCGGGCACCGCGTGGCAAGAAAGACTGAAGAAAATGGTGTCGGCTGCATCTTTTATACCACTAGCGCACTGACGTTAGGGAAGAGGCGACAGCAGCCGACGCTGGACCAGGACTTTGGAATTCGGCTGACTGTGGGTAGCCTGCCAGCAGGATAACCAAGAGTAAATGACTGCAACAGTGAAACACGATGAACATCTCTTTTAGCCTTTTCTTAGACTGAGGGAAGTCCTGAGATTCCCAGTGGAAATGTTCCTTGAAGGTGTGAAGGGTTTCCCCAAAGGAAAGGTCTTCTGGTGGGGAGGCAGAAGGAATGGATTCCTCTTCATCTGAATCCTCAGATTCCTCAGAATCCTGCTCTGTCATTATTTCAGGAAAAGGGTGACTTTTCCTTTTAGAAGTTGTGGCCTGACTGCCCCTGATAAGGGAGCCAAGATCCACCGCCACTTTAAGCATTTGGGCTTGGGGTGGTGGAGCAGGAGTAAGATGGTGGCTACAGGTAGATTTTCTAGGAGTGGCCTGGCTTCTAGGCCTAAGAGTATCCATTGGTCTGAGAGAAATGGCAGTCAGATGAGAAGACATCGTACTGCGAAAGGCCTCCTTGGAAGCCGGTGCCATTCGCGGCTCCAGACCCAACCGAGGCAGAGACAACCAAAGGCCTGGAAGATTAAGATTTCTGCAGCATACCGGACTCCGAAAGGGTTTCAGTAGAGGCCTGTGTAGATATTGTATCAGGCATCAGGGGCTGCGAAAGCACCTCACTGAATTCCGAACTGATTACCTGCTTGGCGGTAGAGTTGTCAGAAGGCTTAGCCTTTTGTGGTCTGTCTCTATCCCTACACTTTTTCAGAATGTCGACAGATTGTTGGCTGATGGATACCATTTGTGAAGATGTAGGACGAAAATACCTGTCTACAATAAGAACTCTACAACAAATGGTTCTCGTGTTAAAGAGGACACAGAACTGGCAATGGGGGACATTGTGGTCTGGGCCTAAACAAGTAACGTAGTATGAATGGAAGTCTCTGTGTGGGATCTGCTTTCCACAGGAGAGACAGTTGTTAACTTTTTCAGACACTGGTTAGTGCAAGAAAAAAGGATCCCCAATGGGGTACTTAGCTTTAGACATTTTCAGCTGTAATCCGAGCTCTGGTAGGGACCAACCAACACACTTGCGAACTGCTTCTGCTACAGGATCCACGGCAAGAAATACTGGTGCAATGGTGTCACCAGTCTTGTTTTATAGCACTGACGACCTGACGTCAGTCTACAAGCGACAGCAGCTGACGCAGAAAAACACTGACTCTGGTACTCGGGCCGGCCGAGCCCACAGGTGATGAATGCAACACAAACACGAAGAACATCACACAGCTCCAGACTGGGACAGTGTGGAGTTTTGTATGGGTCTGGAGTGAGAGGAGTCCAGCCCCAGGTCTGGAACCTGCTCCGTGTGTGCTCTTAAGGGAAACTGTGCTTGGTGCAGGGGGGTTGCATATGAAAATACTGTGCAAATCCATCTTTGCTCTTAGTGACCATTCCTCACCAGAGTCAGTAGTGACGACTGATTCTCCTTGACTGCTGGCTTGGAGAAGGGACCTGTCACTGGGACAGAGGTGCATTTTTTTTTTGCATTTTGTTTTAGACCATGGCTTTGGCACCAATCATTTGTCTGCATTAACCCCTCCTGTAATATACTAATATCATTAGGGGACTCAATGATTGCTCCCAGTTTGCAGTTGTCTGTGCACTTGGTAAGCCACAGGCAGTCTAATTTCACATGGACTTCCAAGAAATAGATTCCAGACAGTACAGGACCCAACTCAGAACCTTGTGGTACCCCACTGGTAACTGTTCTACTGGTGGATGTGGACTTCTCAGCTCTGACTGTATGGGTTCTGTCGGTGACCCAGTTGGCTATCCATCTAGTGACATATGGGTTAATCCCCAGTTGGGAGAGTTTCTCAATGTTACCAGAGTGAGGGATTGTGTTAAAAGCCTTGGCTAAGTCAAGATAGGCAGTATGTACTGCTTTACATCCAGGGCTTTGATGACATTCTCTAAGAAGTTCACCAGGTTTAGTAAGCATGATCTACCCTTAAAGCCAAATTGGGTTGGGTTGAGAGTTTGAAGGTTGCCTATCTCCTTATTGATAAGGTCCACCGGATCATAGGAAGTTACTAGGCTATTGGCCCCAAGGCCCTTACAAGCCTAGCCAAGAATTTAGCCCATATTCCAACAAGTCAGAACCCTATGCCACTGTCTAGCAAGGACATAGGTGGAACCTCAGGGGTGTATTTTCTGTTCCCCATCCAGTTATCCAGGTTGCTCTTAAAAAGGTTTAATGAGGTACTCTGCTTTACGTGGAGAGGGAGTCTGTTCCACAAAAGGGGGAGTCTCTGGGATACAAATCTGTCCCACCAACAAGTCCTATTGATGTCACAGACCAGGTTGAGGTCTCGCGTGTGGGTTACTCGAGTGGAGCTTGACTTGCAGATGCGAGGTACATGCCGAAAGGGGCATTGTAATCAATAACCAGTCTTATAAGGAAAGAAAAAGGTTTTATTTTATACGAATGTATTTGTCTAGGTCTAATGTGATAATTCAATAAAAGTGTCAACCAGACTATGGAATACCTTTTCCCTTCCCATCAATGGAATGAAAAACAAATTCAAAGCTCTACTAAAATCTCATTTCAGTGCATCTGGATCTGCCACTGTTCTTCCTTCCAGGGTAGACAACATAGGTTCTTCGTGTTGTACTGTTGCAGTCATCACATTTGGGTTATCCATGCCAGGGTAGCCCTCAGTCGGCCCGAATACCAGAGACTTAGTATTTCTGCATCAGTTGCTGTCGCTACAGGACTGAGGTTATCAGTGGTATAAAATATGGCAACTGATGCCATTACACCAATCTTTCTTTCCGAGGAGCCCAATGCAGAAGCAGCTTGCATGAGTGCCGGTTGGCCACTACCCGAGTTTTCCATTTCTGAATTGAAGTTGAAGTCTTCTAAAGCTAAGTACCTCATTGGGGATCCTTTTTCTTGCTCTAACCGATGTCAGAAAAGTTAACAATTGTTTCGCCTGTGGAAAGCAAATAGCACACAGAGACTTTCATTCTTACTGCGTCACTTGCTTATGCCCAGACCACGACGTCCCCCACTGTCGCTTTTGTGCTTTGTTCAATGCCAGAACTATACGTCTTCGGGCCCTTACTGTAGTTAGATATTTTGCACTCAGTCCTCGAATTCCAATATGGCTTTGGTAAGCCATCCAACAGCAGATCTTCCAAAAAAAACGTGAGGATAAAGACAAAGACAGACAGCACAGGTCCAAAACCGCCGACGACGCTTCCGTTTAGCTAGTCGTCAGTTCTCCAGTCCACAGTGAGGCACTTTTGCAGCCCCTGATGCCCGCTTCTGTGGATTTGCAGGCCGCTACCGAGACCATTTCGGAGTCCAGTATGCCGCAGACTCTTCATCGACTAAGGATCCTACAGATGTCTCTATGTTGGATGGGTCCGGAGCCGCTGAGTAGGCACCGGCTTCCGAGGAAGTACTTCGCACTACCAATTCTCTGCACAGACAGACTACTTCTTTCACACCTACTGTTCTTTCTAAGGCCCAGGGTATGAACCACATCCAAACAAATGATGACCCAAGTTCAGGCACCTGCTTCCTTGCCTCAGTCTCAAATGCTTAAACTGGCGGAATACCTTATAATGCTCATCAGGGGAAGCCAGGCTACCCCTTCCAAAAGAAAAAGAGATTTGTCCCCAGTAGTTTTATCTGAACAGGAGTCTTATGACTCTGATACAACTGAATATGAAGATAGGAGGATCCTGATGCAGAGGAATCCATCCCTTCAGCCTCTCCACCCGAGGACTTTTCCTTTGGGAAAACCGACATACCTTAAGGGAGCATTTCCAATGGGAATGTCAGAACTACCCTCAGTCAAAAAAAGAGACTCCGAGAATTCTTAGATCTTACACAGCACAGACCTCTGTCCATTCCTCCTGTCCTGGATGTTGTGGATGATGTTTTTATACAATCCAGTTTGACTCCTGACACCCTCCCCACCTGCTCACAGAAAACCTAACAGGTACTATAGAGTCCCCGATTCTCACAAATTTCTTTTCAAAAATCCTACCGCTGACCCCGAGGTTCTCTCTCAAGGACCTAAAGGAATTAAAGCACCTCCTGCTAAGAATCCCACCCCCTCAGATAGGGATTCCTGAGCATTAGACAGATTGGGTAAAAAAGTATACACCTCTGCTACTCTTGCTATTAGAGCACTAAATTGTCAGTTCCATATGCTGAAACATCAGTAACATACCATGGAACTCTTCAAACAAAAAATATCTTCTTTTCCTGCTTGTGTAGAAAATAAGGAGTTACAAGAGTTAATGTATTCTGCAAGCCAAGTAACTAAGCACACCTTACAATGTGGTTTTAATGCCCTAGAAGCATCTTGCAGGGCAGCAGTCACTGGTTCCATCCTTAGTAGGCATGCTTGGCTTAAGGAACAGCCCTTACTAGACCATGTCAAATCCAAATTATTGGACGCACCCTTGTACAAAGAACTTATTTGGCAAAAAGGCAGAAGAGGTCTTAAAAAATGGAAGAAAAAGCTAAATCTATGCAGATAGTTAAAGACTTCTTGCAGGTCCAGCCACCGAGGTTCAGTAAGCATTGTCCCTCCAAGCACTGGTCCTTTCCTGCACCCTCCAGGTCAGCTCAGCCCAGACCCCCGGGGAAGCAGGCCCCCAGACAACAGCCACAGGGAACACAGAGATCTAAGCAATGGAGTTCCTCCTCTTCAAAACCAGGGAGTGCTAAGCCACCCCCTCATGGTAAAAACTCACAATGACTTTACACTTCCACCCCCTCCCTCTGCCCACCTGCTCTTGCCCTTAGGAGGAAAACTCTCCTTCCATGCAAGCTCTTGGGTCACCATTACCAATGACCGCTAGATCCACAACATAGTTTCCCAGGGATACAAATTTTATTTCCACACTCTACCAACCCCAAAAGGGTTCCCAGATCTTCCCCCAAACCAGTGGGCAGAGGCCAGAAAGCAAGTCCTTTCATTGCTCTCTCGGAGGGCACTAGAATATGTTCCTGCAGAACAGATAGGTCAAGGTTTCTACTCCAGATTCTTCCTGGTACCCAGAAAAGAGGGCACATGGCACCCCATCCTCGATCTATCCATTCTAAACACCTTTCTGGTGATATCAAAATTCAAAATGCTCATCCTCTAGCAACTTCTACCTATGCTCTCCAAGGATGCTTGGTTAGCCACCCTAGACCTAAAAGAGGCCTACCTAAACATCCCAATCAGGGAATCATGCAGGAAATCCCTATGTTTCAGGGCAGGATCACTGCACTTTCAGTTCTCTGCACTTCCATTTGCTTATTCACTGCTCCCAGAGTTTTCACAAAATGTCTGGCTCCCACCATTGCTTGTTGCAGACAAAGAAATATTCAAATTTACCCATACTTAGACAATTGCCTGATTCCGGTAGACAGTCCAGAAAAGCTGCTAAAGCACCTGACCTTTGTAAAGGACCTACTGACCTCCCTGGGGGTATACTATCAACGAAAAGAAATCCAGATTTGTACCCATACAAAAAATTGTATTCCTGGGAGCAAGCCTGGACACAGCATCCCAGATGGCATTCCTTACACCAGAAAAACAAACCTACCTGACAGCCTACTTCTTCCACCTAGCCACCAGACCCCAGTTATCCGCAAGTAAAATCCTGCAAGCTCTGGAGTTCATGGCTTCTTGCATTCTACTCATTCCATATGCCAGACTGCATATGAGGAAACTACAATGGTACCTAAAAAGCCTTTGGTGTCAGCACTCCCAAGACCTGGAAACGCTTATACCAATGACATCTTGTTTAAGGAAAGATTTTCTTTGGTGGACAGCAGCATGCTGCCATAACAAGGGACTTCACTTCTCACAACCCCAAGCCGCCCAGACCCTCACCACAGACGCATCAGATTTTGCCTAGGGTGCACAACTGGACGGCAGGTGCATTCAGGGCCAATGGAGTCCAAATCAAATTTATTTATTATTTATTTTATTTTACATTTGTTGACCGGGATAGTCCGACTGGACACATGTCCGTTTTCAGCGGAGGCCCGGGGAGAAAAGCTCCAATCTTACAAAGCAGATGACAACAATATAAGACAGATATTTATGGTAATAGTTTAACCATTTCATACATCGATGGAAGAAGAGAAAAAACAAAGATCACAAATACAATAATATGTAATATAACAATTGTAGAGAAGAAGATGAGACCTTAATGTTATGAGATTCAGGTAAAAAGTAAGTGGCTTTTTGCCTTGGAGGAAGGTACTGATGAAAAAGGACTGGGAAAATTACTTAGTCTGGATTAGAACACTGGCAAAGCCAGTGGGATTTGAAGTGGTTGGTGAGACCTTTCTTGAATGTATAGATGGAGGTGGAATTGGTGAGACTGGGTGGAAGAGAGTTCCATGTTTTACCCACTGTGTTGGAAAACAAAGAGTCACCTCCTGTGTTATGGGATTTAAGCGTCTGTACAAGTGATCTATGAGATGATCGAAGTCTGTTTTGGTTTGTGTATGGGGTGAGTAATCTACTCAGACCAGGGATGTTGTCCGGTTGAGAAACTATGAGTTGTTGCTGTAGGATTAGGTTGGGTAGTTCTATCCAGTCTAGGTTCTGAAGATTGATACAGTGATGGGTTTTGTAGGGTAAGCCAGTGACAAATCTGGCAATATGATTATAACAACAGGAGAGTTTGGATAGTTCCGATTTGTTGGGGTTTGTAAGTATTGGGGAGGCATACAGGAGGGTGGATAGGAGGTGGGTGCGAGCAATGGCAGCTTTTGCGATGGGAGTCAGAAAGGATTTTATTCTATAGAGGGACCCCAGTTTTTTATTAACAGTCTTAATAGTTTGGCTAATGTGAACATCAAATCTGAGTTTGTTATCGATGGTAACTCCTAGTAGCTTGGTGTAGGGATCTGGGGAGATGATGGTACCATTGTTGGATAGAATGCAAAAGGGAAAGGTTGGTGTTTTATGGGTGGGATAGAAAAGAAGCATTTTAGTTTTTTTTAGGGTTTAGGATAAGTTGGCGTTCAGATAGCCATTTTTCCACTGCAGTGAAACAGTCTTGAGTTTTGGATAGTAGAGTAACTGGGGATGTGTCTGAGCAAATTAATGTAGAGTCGTCTGCGTACTGAATACATGTGGAGTCTGGAATGACTTTGTCAAGATCATTAATAAAGATGGAGAATAGGAGAGGGCCAAGTATGGAGCCCTGGGGTACTCCTATAGTGTTAGGTAGGCAGTCTGAAAGCTTGTTATCCCAGAGTACAGCTTGCTGCCTGTCAGAAAGATAGGCATGAAACCAGTCAAGGGTTGAGTTATCTAGGTAGAGAGTTTTAAGAGTTTCATGCAAGAGTTTGTGGTTGACCATGTCAAAAGCTTTTGACAGGTCCAGGAAGAGAGCTGAAGATATTTTTTTGTCATTCCGGTTAAGATTGATAGTGTTTGTAAATGACAGGAGAGCAGTAGTAGTGCTGTGTTTTGGCCTGAAGCCATGTTGAGAGTTAGTTAGCAGATTGTACTGGGTTAGATACTGCATAAGTTGTTTGTGGATACATTTTTCCATTATTTTTGCCAGTGGTGACAGTATGGCTATTGGCCTGTAATTTGAAAGTTCAGTGGAAGGGCCGCCTTTATGGAGTGGAATGACATGGGAGATTCTCCATATGGAGGGGATTGTGGATTCGGTTATGGTTCGATTAATTAAGATAGAGATGGGATAGGCAATGATATCTGCAGCTTTTTGTAGAAAGTCAGCTGGCAGTAGGTCAGCGGCGAGAGTGGTAGGCTTTAATTTCTTTAGTAAGGATTGGATGTATGCAGTAGGGACAGGTTGTAGGTTGAATAGTGGCGTGGGCTTTAGGGTGGAGGCTATTGTGGAGGAATGGGGGACAGTTTGTTGGTTGGCTAAGGATTTTATAACATCGATGAAAAAGGTGTTAAAGGATGTAGCGACTTCTTCTGGGTTTTTCATAGTTAGGTTAGCTGGTGTAGGTGTGGAGGACCTACCCGGGTGGAGAAGTTTATTTATTCCTGCCCAAAACTTTTGGGGGTTGTTTTGGTTTGTTTGTTGTAGTTGGAGATGGTAGTTCTTTTTGTCAGATGAGATGTGCTTTTTTGTTTCATTTCTTAGTTGTTGGAATATGTTACGGTCTAGGGGTGATTTGGTAGAACGCCATTTATTCCATGCTTTATTTCTGGATTTAATTTTGGTGATTGTGTCTTTTGATAACCATGGTGCTATTCGAGCTTTTGTTTTGATTGAGCGTTTGGGGGCGTGTGAGTCAAGTATTTTTAGAAATGTGGTGTTAAAATGAGTTACTGCCTCTTCTAGTGGGAGGTGTTTAAAGACTGACCAGTTGTAGGATTGGAGCTCATTTCGGAACCTAGTGAGGTCAAAGTGTTTGGTGCTCCTAACAGTTTTGAGGATAGGGGGTTTGTGGCTGCCTATTTTACTTTTTACCATATAAGTGATGAGGTGATCGCTGAGCTCATTTGGGATGGTCCCAGCTTTGTAGATTTCTGGATTATTGTTGGTAAGTATCCAGTCTAGGATGCTTTCTTTTTGTTTGGAGCTGCCAGTTCTGGTGGGGGTGGTTATAATTTGCGAGAAACCATGGAGATTAATATTGGTTGGGTCAGACTCAGACGCACACTGATTCCAATCGATGTTGACATCCCCCAAGATTATGGTTTCTTGTGGGAGGTTGTTGGTCAGCCAACTTAGAGTGTTTTCAAGAGTGTCTGAGTTTTTCCCAGGGGGGATATAGATCACAATGAGGTTAATACTTTTTTCTTTATTTAGTTGTAGTTTTAGAGCTGTTAGCTCTACATTGGGCATTTGGGGTGGTTGAACGGGGTTTGGAATAACATTGAGTGTGCTTTTAAAGAGCACAGCAGTACCACCTCCTCTTTTTTTGAGGCGATCAGTCCTATAAATGCTATATCCGGGTGGCAGGATTTCATTGTCTTTAGTTTCTGGTTTGAGCCAGGTTTCGGTGAGGCACATAATGTCAGGGAGGTGGGTTGCTAAGAGAGCATGTAGGTTATGAATTTTATTGTTTAGGCTTCTAATATTCAGGTGACATATAAGAAGGGAGTCTGGAGGTCTTGGTACTAAGGATGTGTTATTAGGGGGGATGTTTACTGGGGGACCTGGATTTGGGTGAATGTCCCCATCTTTGTTGATGTTTTTTCTAAGATACTCTATTAGTTTCATAAGTTTGTGGAGTAGTTTTTCAATGTTCTTGGATTTGGGGTAGATTATGTTTAGACTATATGGGTGGTGGTATATAGTAGATGCCGATTTGCTGATAAGGTATTGATTGGGGTAAATGGTATTGAACTTAGTTGTGGGGGTATTGGTTTGGCATTTTGGATAATGAAAACCTGAGTATGACTGGTTTTCATATTTAGTTAGTAGGTATAGTGCGATAATCACTGGAAGGCTGAGGGTTACAGTTTTTAGGGCTGGTTTCGTGAACCGGGGTATGAAGGATTTCATATTGTAGAGTAATTGGCTGCAAGATAGGCTGGTTTGGGTGTTTTGTTCTAGTTTTAAGGGAGAGGGGGGATGGGTTGAGGGTGGTGAAAGTTAGTGACCTAGGTGATGTGGGAGGGCGTTGAGAGAGGGGGAGGTATGAGCGTTTTGTATGGCTGGGAATAATGGAGGGGGTGTGGCTGGATATGTATAAAAATAGGACCACTGGGGGCGGGTGGGATATGGGGGCAGGGTGGGGCGCGGAGCGAGCCCGAGCGGAGCGGGGTTAATCCGACTCCACACTGAGCAAGTACAGGTAAATCAGTTGCAATTTATTGTACCTTGCAATAGGGTTTTATAAGTGAAAAAGGATAGTAACAGCTTTTATTTTTGGGACTGGGTCCAATTTCTTTGCTTTACTCAGAGTTAACACTAATTTTCCGAGTAGTTAGGGTAGAGAATGCTGTTGCTAGTGTTTTATTTCACTGCTGTGAGGAATAAGTTCGTAGCTATTTAAGGGGATGCTGTAAAGCATAAAACACAAGTAGGTTTAGGTGTATTCAGATAATAACCTTGTGTATGAGTTTCAGTTCAATAGTTTTTGTTCTGGGCTGTTCTGGCTTTGTGGAAACGCTTGCTTCTAGAGCGCGGACTTCAGAGGGTGGCCAGGGGAGGTTACAGGGCTACAGGGCAGTACCTGAACAGATATAGGAAAAAACACATTTAGCTTGCTTGTGGAGACTTAAAAAACATCGCTAAAATATTTTTTATGCAGTAAAATATACCAGCTAGCTATATGAGTCACCCTTGCGACTCATTCCATCCTGTTAATGACCCCGAAAGAAAAAACAACACCAGTCGCCACTAATTTAACACTTATGTGTTTAAGGGACACCACGCTGTGATATATAGATCCTTGCGGGTATTCCTAGAACTGTAATATTGTTCTAAAACATAGTCGCTAATCTGAATTTAACTCAACTACTGCAGCAAATGTCTACAATCCTTTTAGAGTGCTTTACAAAGACATTCTTACAGGCAATGTAATATAGCTCTAGAACATAGTCGCTACTGTTAAATTCAATCGACTGCTGCAGCAAAATGTCTACAATCCTTTTATAATGCTTTACAGTGACATTCTTACAGGCTATTAGTGTCAGTAAACTTTAAACACAGTCGCTGCTCTTGGTTAATCACATATTGTAGCAGAGAGAGTCTACAGTCATTTAAGGTGCTTTATAACGACATTCACATAGAATAATAATGCTAGTGTGATTTAAAGCCCAGTCGCTACTCTTAGTATGTTATGTACCGAAGCAGAAAATGACCATTAATCCTTATAGAGTAATTGTATAGCATCAGTCGGACAGCTTTAATTATGCAAGTCTAACATGCAATACATTCAGAGTGTACACGCTACCTCTGAGCAGGTAACTGCGTGCGGAGTTATCTTCACAATAAAACCACTGGTATACTGATGCTGTAGAAAATGCTGGTAATCCACAAAAGTAAAGCAAAAAAAGTTTACTATAAGAAAATAAACCATTCTGATGTAATAATTTATACCCAGTTGATGGAGATTGTCCTTAATAACAATTTTATTTTATTTAATGAGGAATTTTTTTTACAACAGGAAGGGGTAGCTATGGGTTCTGCGTGTGGTGGTCTTTATGCTAACATAGTGGTTTTATTTTATTTTATTTTATTTATTTAGAATACATCTGCACATCAACCAAAAAGAGATGTTAGCTGTTCAGCATGCTCTGACAGCCTTCAGACCCCTACTCTCTCCAGGGCCTCTACTGATCAAAACAGACACCACCACTGTGATGTGGTATATCAACAAGCAGGGAGGGACTCGCTCATACCCTCTGTGCAGGCTCACCATGACCCTTTTGCACATGGCCTCAGCCATGCAACTACACCTGTTAGGCACAATTCCTGCCAGGCTCTCTAAACTCTCTGCCAGACATCTTAAGTAAAAATGTTCTGGACCCACATGAGTGGCAGCTAGACCAAAGAACCCTCACCCTTGTAACCAAGACACGGGACATCCCGAAGGTCAACTGCTTTGCCTCCCACTCCAACCATCAGCTCAGCAAATTCTGCACCAGGGAACCTCACAGCAAGGCCTGGAAAGTGAATGCTCTATCCTTCCAGTGGGTCAACCTCTCGGTCTATGCATTTCCCCCTCTAACGCTCATTTCAAGGGTACTGCTCAAAATAAAGGAGAAAAAAAAACCAAGGACAATCCTGATTGCCCCAGACTGGCCATGCTAGCACTGGCACCCACTACTGCGCAACCTGTCTCCCCTGCCACCTTGGCATCTCCCTCGGATCCCAACACTCCTGACCCAGAGGAATGAAGAATTCATGCATCCCCAATTGCAGACCCTCAATCTGGCAGCCTGGCTTATTCCCTGACCACTAAACAAGCTGCCAATCTAAGCAAACAAGTTCTAGATGTGATACGTGAGGCCAGACGCCCTAGCACTAGAAAGTCTGATGCTGACAAGTGAAAAAGGTTTTGCACCTGGATCCAGGCTAAGGGAGTCGGAATGGCACAGCCCTCCCTGCCTCTCATCCTGGACTACCTGGCTGACCTACTACACAGGGGTCTAGCCTTCTCTTCTATTAAAATTCATGCCTCTGTCCTCTCTCATTTCAACACAGAGCCACCTCTTTTCTCCCACCCTCTCATTAAACAGCTCCTAAAAGGGGCTAACAACTTGAGGCCACCCAGAAAAGCACATACCCCAGCTTGGGACCTAACCTTTGTGTTGGAAAAGCTCACCCTACCCCCATTTGAACCAGCAGCTTCAGCAGAGTTAAAGTTTCTCTCTTGGAAGACACCCTTGCTTCTGGCCATCACTTCAGCTAGAAGAGTATCAGAGCTACAAGCACTTATGGCTGTAGAGCCCGTCATCAATTTCCATTCTGTCAGGGTCTTCCTCGGGACTAACCCATCCTTCATGCCAAAAGTGTTGTCCAGTGTGTCTCCCAAACAATCCTTTCATTTATCCACCTTTTTCCCTAACCCACAAAACAAGGGGGAAAGGATTTTGCACTCTCTAGATGTGCACAGACAGCTCAGATTCTACCTAGACTGGACTAAATCATTTAGAAAGACTGATCAATTATTAAGTCAGCTTTGCTGCAGGAGCAGAAGGCAAGGCCACAGCACACTGCATCCGTTTCTGCTACAAGCAGCATGGGAAACCTCCCCCCAAGGGCGTCAGGGCACATTCTACCAGAGCAACCTCCACCTCTGCAGCTTTCCTCAGAGGGCTCCCCACCAGGGACATCCTGGAGGCTGCAACATGGACATTTGTTCATACCTTCACCAAGCATTACTACCTGCCTATCTTCTCCAAATCCAGGGCAGGCTTTGCCACCGCAGTCTTGCAGGGCATCCTAGCCAGCCCCCAGTATTCTTAACTGTCTCTACCCTTTTCTTCAGCTTTGGGAATCAACCCAAATGTGATGACTGCAACAGTGAAACAAGAAGAACATAGTACAGTTGTGTACACTTGCCATAAATGTATATGTTTGAGTCTATTCACTGTTGCAGTCCTGGTTTCCCTCCCTCCAGCCCCCTTGTGTCTCTCTCAATTTCTCTCTCTCTCTCTCTCTCTCTCCTTATAAGGAATTTTTGGTATTTACTTTCTACTGGTGGTGTTCTTCCACCATAACCTAACTCCCTTTTGGGGGCTCCTGACAGGGCAGGAAAAACTGATGTAATGGCATCAGCTGCCTTTTTTTATACCCCTGACGTCAGTCCAGGAGAGACAGCAACCGAAACAGAAATACTAAGCCTCTGGTATTCGGGCCAACAGAGGGCTAACCTGGCATAGATAACCCAAATGTTAAGACTTCAACAGTGAATACACGTGAACATCTACATTTATGGTAAGTGTACACAACTGTACTTTCCCACCACCTTTTCTTTCTCTTACCTCACAGCTAATTCATAAAGCCCTCTCTCCTCTGCCCCGACTCTTCTTCCTCTCCTTTCCTATTTGTCCTAGTTTCCCCATGCAGCCTACTGACCAGTAGAGCATGAAGTGGAGAGTTTTGATTTCAATTTGCTCAATTATATGTGAATCGACAATCTGCGACTTGTCTATCTGAATGGCGCCCCATGGGAAAACATAAGCCCAAGTTAGTGGTATTTCAACGCATCCCACCCCACCCCCAATCTCAAGAACAACAACCCTATATTTAATATGTACAAGCAACAGTGGGTCACAGAGGATAGGGGTTGCAAGCCCCTGCCTGTAAAAACACTTGATTCTTTCCATGTCCTTGCAGATAAGGCTGGTTAGGCTTATGGGTCTATAGTTTCCAAGGTCGGTGGATGAGCAACTGTAATCCCCTTGCACAAAGTGCGTCCTTCTCCACTCTGCTGGAAGGAAGCCAGTGCTCAGGCTATGGTTATAAAATGTGCCAAGTGGAGCTGCTGGTTAATGTTTTAGGTTGTTTAGTAAGTAGTCTGGGGTGTTATCTGGTCCCACAGAGGCAGTGTTTTTGGCCCTGGAGAGCATGGATATGACCTCATTGGAGACACTGGAGACAGGACAGGTGTCAGGTATGCTTTGGGGTATGAAGTTTTCACCAAATCCATCAGCTAACAGGTTGGCACTTTCCTCAGGGTCTGTGAGAGTGATACCGTCCACTATGAGTTCAGCACATAGCTGGGTATTCCTTTTTAGATTCCAGATGTAGCTATAGCTAAAGAATGCCTTATGGATGTCTAGCTAGGGAAGCTAATTCAGCCTCATAACTGGCTTTAGAGGACTTTACCATACATTTGATTTGCTTGTTCAAGCTGTGGACAGCATTCTCTCTCTGCTAAGTTCTCTCTTGTTCTTAGATATCAGTTTCTTCCTTTTCTTATACAACCTGTATATACTCTAAAAAAAGCCACCCTGGTGGACCTAATGGGAGGACTTCAATGAGGTTGTTTAAGTGGCTATACACAGCGTTTGCATACTCCTCTGCATAGGAGTGACTATTGGCTGTGATAGCAGGGGATTTGAAACTTCAAACCATTGCTTAGTAGACTACGGTTTGTTCTGAAGAAGTTTCTCATTTTTATTGTTCCTGCGGAGGTGCCAGGTCTAATAGTTACTTCGAACAAGACAGGTTTATGGTCTGACCTTACTAGTGAGGGCATAACACAGGGGGTAGTTGCTGCGATTCTTCATACTGGTGATTAAGTCCAGAACACTTGAGCCCCCTGTGGGGATGCAGACTAACTATTCCAGAGCATTTGTATTTACAAAGTCCAGGAACCTCAGGGAGATTGAGCATGGGCTCGTGTACGTCACCCACTCAATAGGACAGAAATCTCCCATGACCAAAGTGTTTGGCTGTGTAGTAAGTGACTCAAACAAGTCAGGTAAGCATTGTGCTTCACATGGTTCATGGCAGGGGACCTGTAGCTAGCAATAATGTGTTAGGGTGTTTACCTACAGTTACTTGGAACTGGAGTAGCTTAAGAGACAGTCGTACTATTTAACCAGTCTCGAGATGTATTTGGATTTAATGAAGACCTCTCCACCTTTGGTTCTTTCATGCTCATTTTGAGGTCTGAACGTGTGGAAGACTTTGTAGCCTTACAAGGCCCAGATGGTCTCTGCAGCCCTGAACCAAAAGTCTTGCTGACTGCAGAGATATCAGCATCTTACAAGGTGAGGAGAGCATCCAGTGAGTGCAGTTTCCTGTTTAGACTCCTAGCATTAAACAGCATAACCTTGAGTTTGTCTGAAGTGGATTTGTTTTACTCAGGAAGTTTTGTTATTGCCTATTAAAATACACTATGGGGAAGGCAAGCGTCTTTGCCAGTACTCGAAAGCCTACAGGATTCAAGTGAAGACCATCTCTGGAAAAGGATTGTGGTCTGTCAACCATATTTTCCCAGGCTGACACATACTGCATACCTCATGACTAACACCAGAAGCTATGCCAACTGTTGAAGTCAGTCATTTTTTTGTTTATATTGTGGCATCATCCTGAGTGAAGGCAAAATGCTGCTTAGGGCTAGGGACATACCTGCCCGGGACACACATGAGAGTTCAGTCATGCCTCTCTTCATGTCGTTCAGGGAGGCACGTCTCAAGTCACTCAACCCAATATGTACTACGACAGAGTCATAACGGTAATTGCTAGAGTTGACTTGAGTGCGTGTGTGATTTGATAGATCCTGGCACCTGACAGGCAGCTGACCGTGACGATCTCCTTGTCCAGCTGGGTGAGAAGGATGTGTGTGTTTCACTATAGAATCTCCTATGACCAGGACATTTGGTTTTGAGGTGTTCTGCCTTGGGGGCTTAAAAGCTGAAACACTGGTATGTGTGTTATGTGTAGTAGATGTTGGTCCTGCTCTAGTGTGTGCGAGTTGTTTGCACTTGAGAGGTCTTTGTTTTTTTGGTAGTCTCTTAGTGAGTATCTCTGTGTATGTGGGTTTGTGTCATGACTTTATCTTGTGTGAGAGGAGAGGTGTGTGTGTGTGCTGACAACCTGTTTATTATGTGAGAGGATTGATTCTAGTTTCATAGTATATGTACATCTCTCAAATACTGTATTTATTTGCTGTAACAGCAAGTCATTGTCAGTATACACGAGGCAATTACTACTTTGCCTCAGGATGCCCGTATCAAATCAAGTTGGTTGGAGAAATGTAGAGAAACAGATTGCCCACTGTAGCAGGATAAATCGTAAGTATGTTATGGGGGTGGGCAAGTTAGATCAGCTTTTGCTCTAGGGTTAGCAAAGGGACTTTAATGAGGATTACGGATTACAAAGTGTGGCTATGCTGCTCAGTGGGCTGTGGAGTTGCCCGCGGTGCAGCAGTGGGCAGCGGAGTTGCCCGCAGGGGAAGCTTGGGAGGGTTCCACTGACTATTCTCTAGGGGGAAAAGTTATATCTAAGCATTTGCACCTATACAGAGCACCACTAACCCCCAGTGCGCTGTGCACAGCTATGTACAAATGTGAGGCTTAAATACAAGCAAACTTTACACAGTTTTAACACAAACTACCAATAGGAAAGCCCCACACAGAGCCTTATCCCAGCAATCCCCAACTCAGATGGGTCCTGAGCTACACACACTTCTGCCACAAGGGTGCAAGGATGCCCTCAATATAAAACGGTTGGATGTTATGTGATCCTATCTCGCCTACATTCTGTACTGATGGGCTCGGAGCCGATCCTCGGCTCCGACTCGGCACGCTATGCTATAGAGCGAAGCCTCTTATTAGCTGAGCTATTCTCTATCCCAGGATGCACCACCACTAATTCCCCAGATCTCGTTTGCCGCTTACAAGCTAGGACGTGGTCTCAAACTTGGCTGAGCTAAGTGCTGTTTTTTTCTAAAGTTTTCCTCTCAGGAAATTCTCTATTCTTACCCAAAAGCTGTTTTAACAGCTATTGTTGTGTACGGCGTGTTTTTTGGTATAATTTTGTGGTAAATTTGTGTGTTTGTTTAGAGAAAGGTTTCCCGTTTAAGTTAGAGGGGCCTTCCCCTATTCCTTAGCAAGTTTTCTCTTTTTTTAAGGAGGTCAAGTACCTGTTTAAGTTAGAGGGTTCTTGGCCCTCCTTTTTGGTGTTTGTGATATTTGTATTGTACTGGTTAATTTTTGATCTATCGTAAAAAAAAAAAAAAAAAAAAAAAATTATTGTTGTTTAAAATCTTTGTTTTCTGACTAGATAGTGTTTTTTTCCACTGTTATAGTGAGTGTTTGAGGCATTATGTCCAAAGAACATAGACCCTCAGGGTTCAAGAAGTGCACGAGGTGCAATTATAAAATGTCTATAACCGATGATCACTCCTCATGTGTATATTGTTTAGGCGCCAAGCACCTACAGGAGTCCTGCAGCGTGTGTCACGCCTTTTCCTCTAGGGTCCTCCAAGAGAGGAAGAATAAATTAATCTGGAAAGGGCTGATTAAACCCTCCTTCGAGGAGGCCTTATCTTCCTCATCCTCTCCAACTAAGAAAAAGAAAGCGTTTGCTCCGACCAGCCCGTCGGAACCTACTACTAAGAAATCCAGGCAGGCTTCTCCATCGGCTCCACGGACTTCGGAGCCGAGGGCGGAACGGTCTGCCTCGATGCCCCAAAGTCTCGACTCCTCTGGTTTCGGAGCCGATGACTGGGGCTTCGAGAGGCGGGTCACCTTCATCGGCTCCACTGATTTTGGAGCCGACGAGGGTTGCCGGCTCAGACTCTTCCCCTTCGGCGCCGAAGCCCTCCTCGGCACCGAGAGAAATTGTTTTGGGATCTCCCTCGGCACCGATACTGGTTGAGTCCATTTGGAGCCAGTCCCCCAGTCCTTTGGAGCCGATGGAGAAGTCGGTTCGGACCCAAATGGTTTCCTCTAGATCTTCCAAGATGTCTGATTCGGACATCGACAGGGTGCTCCTAAGACTGTTTCAGTCTCCTGTATTCCAGAAATTAGTTTCGGCTCCAGCCCATTCGGCTTCGGAGCCGATGGCCCACCCTGTAGTTCTGGTTCCTCCTCCAACAGCCTCGGCACCGTTGGAGCCGGTGCTGGTGGAGCCGATGGAGGTTTTCGGGTCGGCCCCGACCCTTACTCCAACCCGGCTCGAGTCGGAGTTCGCACACGGACCTTCTCTGTCGGCCCCGGGGGGGACGCTTCGGGACTGATGTTTTCGGTTCCGAGCCTTCCTCTCGGTGCGTCGGCTGCGGGGGTACAGTCTACTGTTGTGGCCACGGGGGTTGGACCTTCCCAGGATTCTGGTGGTCCGGCCTTCAGGGCCATGAGGAGTGCGTTAGCCGAATCTTCTTTGGCTACCTCCACGGTCTCACCAGCACCTTCCCTACATACGGAGACTGGGTCTTTGGTAGTCCCCCTGTCCTTAGACAGCGGAGCCCCGGGGCCTGAGGTCACCCCCCCACTGGGTTCCTCCCCTCCTGGAGGTCCCTCTGAAGCTTCTTCAGAGGAACCCCCAAGGAAAAGATCGTGCAAGAGGAAGCACGTCGACTCCCCCAATGAGTCTCTCACGTCAGACACTGATCTTGATGATGCAGAGGGGTCCCCTAAGTCGTCCTCAGATGATGTCTCCTTTGCAGACATCTTGGAAGCCCTCAAACAACGAGGCGGCTGGCATTCCAAACCCCCTTCTGCTGACGAGTCGGTGTTCCTTAAGGCCTTCGGGGCTCAGCCCTCCGCCTCCTGGGTGTCTCCGCCCTTCGACGAGCTCCTAGATTTGATCTGTCGAAGGGCGTGGGAACACCCAGACTCTGTGGAACCGGTGCCTGCTCGCCCAAATAAGTTCCAATCAGCACCCCCAGAGAAGGAGTTTTTGACAAAAGGTGTGGTTGTAGATGCCTTGGTGGTGGCATCTGCTACCCAACAAGATGTAGCAGAGGCTTTAACGTCCATCCATCCTCCTAATAAGGAGTCTAGGAGCATGGATCGGTACGGGAAGCGCACCCTCAGTTCAGCGGCCTTTACCTTAAGGTCCCTGACTATTTAACGCACTTCACCAGGTTTCAGAGGGATCTGATCAAGGAGCTTTCAGATACCCTCTTGGGTAACCTACCTGAGCAGCTGGCCCAGACGGTTGGCTCTCAGTTGGCTACGCTGTCATTGATATCAAACTCGTCCATGAGGCTCATTTCATATGCGGCCGAGGGGGCGAGTAGAGCGGCAGGTACGGGTATTGCTCTACGAAGGCAAGCCTGGCTCCGCCTGTGTCATTTTGCGGAAGCCTTTAAGTCTTCCTTTGCCGACGCTCCCTTTGATGGGTCCTCTTTGTTTGGACCCAAGGTAAAGGACACATTGACCCGCTGCGAGCAAGAAGGTAAGACTTTGACTGCCGTAGGGGCACGATTTTCCACTCCCTTTTGGCCTTATCCCACGGCTAAAAGAGGAGGGAAAATGTGGTTCCGTAGATCCCAGAAGTCTTATCCCTCGCAGCAGGACGATCCCCCTTCTAGAGGCAGAGGAGGGGGAAATTTTTCTGGAAGACGCCATCCCAGAGGCGGCAGAGGCCCCCGCAACACTGGAGACCGCGAGTCCTTTCGTGGCTCTTCAGCCTTCCACAATCCCTGAAGGATTGCCCGACTGTGCAGCTCCGGAGCCAGTCGGGGGTCGTTTTTCGAGGCACCTAAAAGCCTGGGAAGGAATCACTCAAGACCGATGGGTGCTTCGAATTATCGCCGGAGGTTACGCCATCCCCTTTTCTCACTCCCCACCTCCGTCCAAGAAAATCCCGGACCCGCCACCCAGTCAACGGGAAATTGCAGCCTTAGAAGTCTCAAAGCTGCTTCAAAAAGGAGTCATCCAACCGGTCCCCGCAGACCAGATCGGATTAGGGACTTACTCAAGATTCTTTTTGGTGCCAAAAAAGACCGGGGACTTGAGGCCCATTTTGGATCTCAGCATTCTAAATCGTTCAGTGAAAAAGTCCAAGTTCCGAATGGTCACCTTACAATCCATTCTCCCACTGCTGGAGAAAGGTGTTTGGATGTGCTCCATAGATCAAGGACGCCTATTACCACATCCTGGTAGATCAGGCGTCCAGGAGACATTTGCGCTTCAGCCTAGGAGACAGTCATTTTCAGTTCTGCGCACTGCCCTTTGGTCTCACCACAGCCCCCAGGGTGTTCACCAAATGTTTGGCGGTCGTGACTGCTCACCTGAGGAGTCTAGGATTCCAGGTGTTTCCGTATCTGGACGACTGGCTCCTAACTGCCACCTCCAGGCGTCTACTATTGCAGAACCTACAAGCCACAATATCACTAGGCACTTCCCTTGGAATCACCTTCAATTGGCCAAAGTCTGTGTTGCTGCCATCTCAACGCATAAGATTCATCGGAGTAGAGATAGACTCAAACCGAATGCGGGTCTATCTTCCTACAGAAAGGATACAAACCATACAGGCTCAAGTCCGAGCCTTGCTTCTCAGATCCAAAGCTCCAGCCAGGATGGTCCTGCAGCTATTGGGATCTATGTCGGCCACTGTTCTTCTAGTCCCCTAGCAAGGTTGCATATGAGAATTCTCCAGTGGCTTCTTTCGACACAGTGGTCCTTTCAGGATCTCCCTCTCAGTCACCTCATACGGATCACGGAAACCTGCAAATGGGACCTTCGCTGGTGGCTGGTGCCCTCCAATCTGGATCAGGGTCGACCCTTTGTTCCACCTCCTCCTATGGCCACTTTGACTACGGACGCCTCCCAGATGGGGTGGGGGGGGGGGGCATTCCCTGGGCAGGTCAGTCCAAGGCAAATGGCATTCAGAAGAGAGTCTTCTTCATATCAACATTTTGGAAATGAGGGCGGTGCTTCTATCTCTACAAGCCCTCCACGATTACCTCCCTCAGGGCGTAATTGCCATTCACTCCAACAACATGTCAGTGGTCTGGTATCTGAACAAGCAGGGAGGGACCAGATCCTACCCTCTTTGCAGAGGCGCCATGAGAGTCTGGGAATGGGCAGTGGCGACCAGACGTTTTCCGATAGCAACTCGTATCCCTGGCAAATCCAACGTGATAGCCGACAGACTGAGCAGAACTATCCTCTCTCCTCACGAGTGGTCTCTGAACAATGCAGTGACAACTCAGATCTTCAGCAAATGGGGAATTCCTTGTTGCGACCTCTTCGCAACCCCGCTGAACGCGAAGTGCAGAAAGTCCTTCTCCCTCACTCCAGCTCCGGGGGAGAGTCCTATGGACGCACTAGCCCATCCTTGGCCCACCGGCTTGCTATACGCCTTCCCCCCAGTTCCCCTCCTTCCCAGAGGGGTCCAAAAGCATCTCACTTGGGGAGCAAAATGATCTTAGTTGCTCCTTACTGGCCTCGTCAGGTATGGTTCCCCTATCTTCGGAAATATGCACTGGACGGTCCATGGTTCCTGGATCAGATCCCAGACCTATTAATTCATCAGTCGGGACTACTCCACCAGTCCCTTCACACTTTGAAGTTAACAGCTTGGCTCCTCCTCTTCCGACTATAGTCAGGAATCATACCTTAGACCCGGAAGTCATACATATCTTATCTTCGGCCCACATGTCTGCCACTAAGAAATTGTATACTAGCAAATGGAAGAGATTTGCTATTTGGGCTCAACTCCGGGGTCTGGATCCCATCACTATTCCTGTATCGGAAGTCCTAAAATTTCTAACTTCCCTATTCAATCAAGGTTCTTCAGTCTCTATCATCAAGGTCCAATTGGCAGCTATTTCCAATTTTCATGAATCTATAAACCCACCTTTAATGAGCAACAGATTGTGTAAAACCTTCATGAAAGGTGCTGCGCTTTTACGACCTCCGATTTCTCATCCTGCTCCTCCGTGGGATCTTGATGTGGTGTTACGTGCCTTAACCTCCTCCCCCTTCGAACCGGCAGCAACATGTGATTTGAAATTTCTATCTTGGAAAACTGCTTTTCTGGTCGCGATTACTTCTGCCAGAAGGGTTTCAGAGCTTCAAGCTCTATCTGTAAAACCACCGTACCTGGTTTTTCACAAAGATAGAGTATCCCTCAGGCCTAATCCATCCTTTGTCCCTAAAGTTTGTTCCAGTTTTTGCCTGCAACAGTCATTAGAACTTCCAGTTTTCTTTCCAAAGTACTCAAAGTGGAATACATATTCCACACACTGGATGTCCACAGGCAATTGCGTTTTTATTTAGACAGGACCAAACAAACAAGGAAAACAGATCAATTGTTTGTGCCCTTTTCGGTTAATAAATTGGGCAAAGCTGTCACAAAGGTCACTATTGCCAAATGGATCAGGGACTGTATTAGTCAAGCTTATTCCTCTTCTAATAAAGAGCTTACGACCTCTGTCAAAGCTTACTCTACAAGAGCTATGGCTACTTCAATAGCATTCCATTCTAAGCTTGCCATTAGTGACATTTGTGCTGCGGCTACGTGGTCTTCCCCGCACACTTTCATTTCCCACTACAAATTGGATGTGGCATCCCGGGGGCGAGCTTCATTTGGTTCCACACTGCTCAGGAGTGTTTTCCAGTGAGCCACCCAGGATTTAGGTGCTAGGGACGCTGTCCCATCAGTACAGAATGTAGGCGAGATAGGATCACATAACATCTTTTAGTTATGTACTCACCATAACTTTAGATGTTTGGGATCCATCTCGCCTACATTCCTAACCACCCTCCTTCCCCCTGCCTTGGAGATCAGAAGAGATCGGACGGTCCGAATTCTATTGTTTCATCTTGAAACATCTGGCAATGTTATATAAACAAGTTATGTGTGTGCATGAATGCGGACAAACAAGATCTGGGGGATTAGTGGTGGTGCATCCTGGGATAGAGAATAGCTCAGCCAATAAGAGGCTTCGCTCTATAGCATAGCGTGCTGAGTCGGAGCCGAGGATCGGCTCCGAGCCCATCAGTACAGAATGTAGGCGAGATGGATCCCAAACATCTAAAGTTATGGTGAGTACATAACTAAAAGTTTTAGTGCTCAAGTGATACCAAAACAATCTAGATTCTGGAAGTCTGAATCTAGCCTATGCTATCCAAGCAAAAAGTAACAATGATACAAAGTGCTGAATGAAGCAGTCACAGCAGCAAAAACAGTAAAAATGAGCAGTTCAATAAAATATAGTTCACAAAGTACAATACAGGGTTAAATATGCTTATTTTTAGTAGATTTCATTGGATTTCTGTTCAGATACACTGCAGACCTCTGGGTAAGTGTGCCAAACTCTTAGCAGCTCCAGTAAACTGTGTAGACCACAAACATTCCTAATGTAAAATAACTGGTTTGGAGCCCAAGTGCTTAAACCAGAACCACGACACTTTTAGAACAACAGAAACAATGAGCCATCAACTAGCAATTCCCAACTTAGAAGGATATAAGCTACCTCTCCTGCCACAAGAGTGTAGACTGCAAACCTTCTTTATGTAAGATAACTAGTTTGAAGCCCAAGTGCTTAAATCAAAACCAAGGAGTAGTTATTTAGATCAATATGGCACAAAAAAATCATTCTGACAAACTTATATCCCACAATGCACTTAATTTCACTTTTGGCTAACTAAAGTGCATTTTTACTTTAAGAAAACTATGACTGCAATTCCATTGGCAGTAGAAAGGTAGCCTGGTCCATCTGAGACAGGAAATACAGGGATGCTTACAGTGAGATTGTTTCATTGGCCAGAGGGCTTTTTAGTTGGTTTAGTCACTTCTGAGTCTATAAATTCTGCTGCTCAACTCACAGTGGAGTTTAGCATTGCCTTTTATAGATGCAGGCACTTAGAAACCAAATATTCCCTAAAAAACTTCCCCTGTAACTTTACAGAGTACTCAGTCTCAGAAAGAGCAACTTGTTTGTGCTCTGAAGAACACTGCTGCACAAATTCAGTCATATATATCCTAGGTGTAGTTTCTACCCTCAAAGTGACCAAGTTAGCCACCTCTTTGTAGTTCAATTAAAAAGATCAGACACTGGGTATTTTCCTAACGTCTCTGCTACCAGCTTGGGAGATACGGGCATGTTGAGACAATTTAACAATGGTCTCACATTCACTGGCAACCAGCTAATACTTACAGAAACTGACACAGTATATGAGAATTAAAATAAGTTCCAAAAGGACAAACCACTAGAGTTCTTCTAAGATTAAACGCGTTCGTTCTTTAAGAACTTCCTCAGATCAGTATGACTCTGTCATACAACATGGATTGGATATAAATGACCAGAGACTTACCCCTGGATTATAAGAGAGAGGCATGAAAGAGGTCTCTGTGTCCCAAGCTGGCATGTGCCTAGTAATGAGCAGTATTGTACCTTTACCAAGAATGATGCCACAGTATGAACAAAAGATGACAGACTTCACTAACTGGCTTAGTTTCTGGTGTCATTCCAAGGGTGTATAGTATTTGTCAGCATGAGAGGGCATGATCAACAGATTAAGCTGCTTTGCCAATGATGGTCACACCTGTCCCCTCTAGGCTTTTGAATACTGGCTAAAACACTGTCCTCCTAATAGTGCCTTTCTTGGGCAATGCCATACTAACAAACTTTCTGATATAGCTAAACCAACCCAAGGGAATCCAAAGGAATAACTGCCCAATGCCAGGAGCCTAAACAAGAAACTCCACTTCCTCCAGGCTCTCCTCACCCTGGACAATGTGAACATGCAGTTAAGGAGACAGGATTTCAAGCTGCAGAGTACCCTTGCAGTGCAGGACTACAATGCCTTCCACACATTCAGGCCAGCTACTGCACAGGTGGACACCAAAGGTGTGGTGTCTCAATCCATAACAACCAACCCACCTCAAGATTAATCAAATAGGATGATGTGCTTGACCTTCTCTATGTCCAGATTTCCACAAGCAAAGTCCTTTATCATATCCTTGCAATCTACAACGCACCCTCTATGACCCATGAAATCTATAACTCGTACTTAGTCTTACTAGATGCCCTCACCATTTAACCCAATACCATATTCCTGGAAGACTTCAACTATCCCACTATAAGTTGGGATACTTACACAACCCGAAACATAGCGATTCTTTAACTTTGTAAGCACAAACGCCTTGGACCAGATAGTTCATAGGCTCACTAGGGAATAAACATACGTGACCTAGTACTTACAAACATGGGGAAAGCTGCTCCCCAACTCCCCACCCCATATGTAGTGTCCTCTCTGGTAAGATCAGACCACAAAGTTGTTTCCTTTGTAATAAAAATCAATTCTGTGACCTCAGTTAACCCACTAACATTTAGGAACTATTCTAAGGTAAACTTCCTACCACTAGGTGATAAAATACCACAATTTCAAGCCCCCCCAAACCCTAAGAACATATCTGCCTATGCAGAATTCTTCACAAAAATCCTGTACAATCATGTCAATACATGCAGAGACAGCTATGCCTACCAGAAAAAAGCCCAGAACCAACTCAAAAAACAAACAACCTGGTGGGATCCAAACTTAAACGGGTTGTATAAAAAAAAAGTAATCATAGCCAGGATTAGGAAGTGCTATGCCCAACATGATAAAAACATTATCAATCTAAACAAATAAGAGAGCAAATTAAAACTAATAAAGCCAAATTTAAGGTAAATATAACCAGCAAAGGACAACCACAAGGCTTTCTTTAGCTATTACCAAAACCTCAAAAACAGCACACAGCAAGGTGTGAGCTGATTGTAAATGGAGTCACCTACTGGAAGATGTAGCAAACCTGCTTGCCGTCAACTTCAATTTTACCCCCCCCCCCCCCCCACCCACTGACCAGCAGAAAATACCAAACACTCCAAACTATCACTAGGGAGCAGGTCCCAGTTGCTCTCTCCATAGCCAAAAACACTGCATCGATGGTCCCAGATAATATCCCCCAGGATGCAACATAAACAGCCTGAATATGACCTATCACGATTACTTAAGTCACTGTTTAGCCACAGCCTCCAGACAGGGTTTGTGTTACACAAATGGAAAAAGTACAGTTTTGTACCTACCATAAATGTAGATGTTCGAGTGTTGACACTGCTACAGTCATTACACTTGGGTTATCCTGCCGTCAGGTAGTCCCGCAGTCGGCCAGAGTTCCAAAGTCTTGGTCCAGCGTCGGTTGCTGTCGCCTCCTCCCTGACGTCCAGTGCGACAGGGATATATAAGATGCAGCCACCATTTTCTTCAGTTTTTCTTTCCCCAGATGTCAGGTGCCCCCAAATAGGTAGGCAATTCAAATTGCTAGTAAACAATACAAAAGAAAAGCAAACAACCATTTTTAGTTACCAGCAAATACTCCCCATAGGTAATAAAGGGTAGATGCCCTAGGTAAGTACCAGAAAGTAAGAGGGGAAGGAGGGAGGGTAACCTGGACTGCAGCAGTGTCAACACTCGAACATCTACATTTATGGTAGGTACAAAACTGTACTATGTTCATCGTGTTACACTGCTGCAGTCATTACACTTGGGTGGAATCCCAAAGCTGAGGTAGGGAGGCTGGATATGTAAGGCATTAGAGGTGGCTATAAGGCCCTGCAGTACAGCAGTGGCGAAGCCAGCTCTGGATTTGGAGTATAAAGGCAAATGGTAATGTTTGGTGAAGGTATGCACAGAAGCCCATGTTGCTGCTTCCAAAATATCCTTGGTAGGTACTCCTCTGAGGTAGGCAGCTGAAGTGGCTGTTGCCCTGGTGGAGTGAGATCTAATGCTGCTAGGTACAGGTTTCCCATGGTGGGTATAGCAGAAACGTATACAGTGTCCTATCCATTTTGAAATAGTCTGCTTTGAAATGGCTTTTCCCTGTGCTCCTGCAGCGTATGCTACCAATAATTGCTCAGATTTTCTGAAAGCTTTGGTTTTGTCCAAGTAGAAGCGTAACTGTCTGTGAATGTCCAAAGAATGTAGAAGTCTCTCCCCCTTTGTTCTGTGGTTTTGGAAAAAAAGTTGGCAAGTGAATAGTTTGGTTTAGAGCCACACTTGATACCACCTTTGGCATAAACGTAGGGTTAGTTCTTAAAGACACCCTGTCCTGGTGGAAGATGAGGAAAGGTTCAACTGCCATTAGTGCCTGTAATTCTGAAACTCTTCGTGCTGATGCAATTGCCAGTAGCAGAGCAGTTTTCCAAGAGATGTATTTTATTTCTGCTGTGTTAGCTGGCTCAAAAAGAGGTAGAGTTAATTTTTCCAAAACAAAGTTGAGGTCCCAAGTTGGTGTAGGTGTTCTACAGGGCAGTCTTATGTTTTTAGCCCCTCTGAGGTATTGTTTGAGCAAAGGATTAGAAAAAATTGGTAGATCCGTGTTGTAATGAGCAGAGATAGCTGAGGCGTGGATCTTGATGGAAGAAAAAGAGAGGCCCTTGTCCAGCATCTCAGTTAAGTATTGCAGTATCTGAAGAATGTTTGGGACAAGAGGGTCAAGGCTGTGCGCTTGGTTCCAGGCACAGAATCTCTTCCATTTATCCACGTATGCTTTCCTGGAGCTAGGCCTTCTGGCCTCCAGAATGACATCCATAACAGCTTTGGAGAGAGGCATTGCTTGCTTGACTAGGGAATTTTCCATGCAGCTAGGTTTAAGGTCTTTAGCTGGCTGTGAAGAAACTGATTGCTGTGCTGTGTCAGCAACTCTGGGATTTGAGGCAAAATCCAGGGTGGTTCTTGTGCCAAGTTCTTTAAGATTGGGTACCAGTGCTGGCGTGGCCAGTCTGTTGCAATCAGTATCATTTTTGGCTCTTCCTGCCTGGCTTTTAGGAGTACCTTTGGAAGGAGAGGTAAAGGAGGGAAAGCGTATACTTGTTTTTTCCAGCTGAATGAGAGGACATCCACTTTCCATGCTTGTGGATGGTAGCTCCTTGTGCAGAATTTCTGTAATTGGCAGTTCTTTGGGGAAGCAAACAGATCTATATCTGGGCTCCACCACTTTTGTGTTATCATTCTGAATATTTGTGGATTCAGTTCTCATTCGTGTGGGTCCATAATGTTTCTGCTTAGGTCGTCTGCCGGTGTGTTTTTCTCTCCTGGTAGGAATTGTGCTTGCAGATGAACTTGGTAGTTTAGAGCTGTGTTCCACAAGGTCATGGCTTGTCTGCAGAGGGGGTAGGAGTGTGCCCCCCCCCCTTGCTTGTTTATGTACCACATAACTGAGGTGTTGTCTGTCTTTAGTAGTAATTGTCCTGGATGCAGTAGGTCCTTGAAAGCTATAATAGCATTTTGTACAGCTAGCATCTCTTTTTGATTGATGTGGAGATGTCTTTACTCTGTGGGCCACTCACCCTGGATACATTTTCCTGCCATGTGTGCTCCCCAGGTGTAATCTGATGCATCTGTTGTCAGTGTCTGCCTGGCTGTGGGTTGAGTGAAAGGCTGTCCCTTGTTGAGGTGACAAGCTTGTGCCCACCATCGAAACTCCTGTTGTAGGCAAGGAATTAGTGGTATAACCGTTTCCAAACTTTGACAGTGTTGAGACCATATGCTCTTTAGGTACCATTGTAGTTTCCTCATATGCAGTCTGGCATATGGAATTAGTAGTATGCAAGATGCCATGTAGCCCAAGGCCTGCAGAATTTTTCTTGCAGGGAGTTGGGTCTTTGTTGCCATTAATTGAAAATATTGTCAGTTGTCCTTGCTTGTCTGGCATGAGATAAGCCATCTGGGCCATTGTGTTCTAGCTGGCACCCAGGAATATTATCTGTTGTGAGAGTACTAGTTTTCATTTCTTTTCGTTTACTGTGTACCCCAGGCAGCTTAACTTTTTTATGTACGCCAGATGCTTTAATAGAATGTCCTTGCTCTCTGCTTGAATCAGGCAGTAGTCCAGGTATGGATAAATTTGAATTCCTTTTTGCCTGCAAAAATGCAATAACTGGTGCCAGGCACTTTGTGAAGACCCTGGGCGCAGTAGATAAGCCAAAGGGCAGTGCAGAGAATTCGTAATGCATTGAACCAGCTAGGAATCTGAGGTATCTTCTGCAGTTTTGTCCGATAGGGGCATGCAGGTATGCCTCTTTGAGGTCCAACGTCATGAGCCAAGCTTTCTTGCTCAGCATGGGAAGCTGCTGCTGTAGTGTCAACATCTTGAATTTCATTACATCCAGGTAAGTGTTTAGTGTAGAAAGGTCCAGAATGGGTCTCCAGGCTTTGTCCTTTCTGGGAACCAGAAAGAGTAGAGTAAAATCCTTGTCCTTGTTCCTGTGGTGGTACCTTTTGAATAGCTCTCATGTCCATGAGTGCTGTAATTTGTTTTTGAGCCTCTGCCCATTGACTTGGTGGCAGATTTGGCATTCCTTTTAGCCTTGGTAGGGTGTGAAAATGGAACCTGTAACCTTGAAATACAATGTTGAGAACCCATTTGTCTTTGGTGATGCAATGCCAGTTGTGATAGAAAAGTGCCAGTTTTCCTCCTAAGGGGGCTGCCAAGACAGAACTGTTTAGCAGCTGTAGTGGAAAGTCATGGAGTCTGTTTTTTATAAGGTTGAGGCCTGTCGTCTTCTTTCTGGCCTGGTGTGCCCCATTGTCGAGGCCTGTAAGGGCCTTGTGTCTGACCTCTACCTCTTGGGCATCTGTATCTGCCCCTTTGGACCAATTCTTTGTTGGCCAATTTCTGCTAAAACGAGGAGGCTGAACCTGTAAGAAATCTTTCACCGTTTGCATAGATTTTGCCTTATCCTCCATCTTCTTTAATACCTCCTCTGCCTTAACTCCAAACAGCACATCCCGCTGCAAAGGTGCATCCAATAATCTGACCTTAACATGATCTGGTAACGTATGTTCTTTTAACCAAGCATGCCTTCTAATGACAGAGCCTGTAACTGCTGCTCTACAGGCGGCCTCTAAGGAATCAAACCCACATTGCAAAGTATGTTTTCCCACTTGTTCAGCAGCATGCAATAAATCCTGCATTTCTTTTAAGTTAGGAGGATCTGAATCTGGAAGCATCTTTTGTTTCAACTGAGACATAAAAAATTGCTGATATTTTAGCATGTGAAACTGGCAATTCAAGGCTCTCATTGCTAAAGTTGCAGACGTATATACCTTCTTTCCCCATCTGTCTACAGCTCTGGAATCTCTGTCAGAGGGAACTGGGTTTTTTGCTGATGAGGCCTTAATCCCTTTGGGTCCCTGAGATATAGTTTCAGGGTCAGCAACAGGGCTTTTGTACAGAACTTTGTGAGAGTCAGGGACTCTAATATCTATCAGGTTTTAACTGGGGCTGGGGGTAAGGAGTCAGGGTTCAAACTGGATTCAGTGTACACATCATCCACAATGTCTAAAACTGGCGGGATAGCAAGGGGTCTGTGGTGAGGCAATAAAAGGAAGTCTCTGAGCCTTTTCTTGGATTCTGAGTAATCCTGACCTTCCCAATGGAAATGTTCCCTCATGGTATGTAAGGTCTCCCCAAAGGAGTAATCCTCAGGAGGAGAGGCTGATGGAATTGATTCCTAAGCATCAGAATCCTCAGAAGGGGGTAAAGAATATCCTAGGTCCGAGGGAGGAAGAGTCTGAGGAAATGGACACCTGGTCAGAAGATTCATAGTCTGCATCCTGTCTGGGCCTTTTATCAGGAGGTGGATGGGACCCCCCTGATCAGGGTGATTAGGTCCTTGGTCATTTTTAGCATTTGTTTCTTAGGCATGGAAGCCTGTCCTGGAGAGAGTTGCTGTTTCTTTGCTTTTAAGGGGGGCTTAGATTTAACAGAGAGTTTTAATGGTTAACTGGGTAGGTCTGAAAACACACTCTGTAACTGTGGCTTGCTCAGCTACTTAGATTCCCTCTGTAGGTTTAGGATCGGTAATCTGAAGATCTAGTGTATCCGAAGGCCCAGCCAGCTCCACGTGGGAGTCGGATGCGGTCTGTGGAAGCGGTCATCAGGGGCTACTTAGGCGCCTAGCTGAAAACCGGAGAACTGGCGACTGGCCTAGAAGAGGCCTCTTCATCGGTTTTGGGCCTTGGATGCCTGTCCTTGTGCTTTTTATGCATTGCAGTCATCGGAATTTCTGACGGCATGGTGTAATTGAATTTTCTACCAAAATAATGTCGGGCAAAATCAAACCAACGTTTAATAGTGCGCTTGTTAAACCTAGCACAAAACCGACAGCCAGTGACGTCGTGGTCAGGGCATAGGCATGGAATACAATAGGAGTGGAAATCCTTATGAGGTATTTGCTTCCCACAAGAAATACAGTTATTAACATTTACTGACATCGGTCTGAGGCAAGAAAGTGTTTCCCCAACGGGGTACTTAGCTCTTTTAGAAGACTTCGGTTCTGGATTTGGAATGAAAATCTCAGGAGTCGGCCGACCAGCACTTGCGAACTGCTTCTGCTTCGGGACCGCGCGGCAAGAAAGACTGAAGAAAATGGCATTGGCTGCATCTTATATACCCCTGTCGCACTGACGTCAGGGAGGAGGCGACAGCAACAGATGTCGGACCAAGACTTTGGAACTCTGGCCGACTGCGGGACCGCCTGATGGCAGGATAACCCAAGTGTAATGACTGCAGTAGTGTAACACGATGAACATCTGCATCAGTCCTCCCTCTGCATAAGGGGGAGGCATCAATGGACACCAGGAACTACAGTCCTGCAAGTCTGACTAGTCTCCTATGTAAAGCCACAGAAAGATCATGGAAATAATTAAGAACGTAGAAAACCTTCAAATACTGGATCCAACCCACTTTGGTTATGTCAGGGGCAGATTATGCCTACTCAACCTGGTGGACTTCTTTGAGAGGGTCAGCAATGCAATGGAGGAGGACAAAACGGAGCATACTGCCTATCTTGACCTGGCTAAGGCATTTGATACAATAACCCACTCAGGCATTGTAAACATAATCCTCCAAGTTACAAGGTGGACAGTCTGCTGGATTTCAGATAGGACCAAGGAAATTAGGATAGGGAGATCACCTTCGCAAAGAGGCCGATAACTAGCAGAGTCCCTCAGGTCTCTCTGCTTGGTCAGCTCTTTTTTGACATCAACTTCTCGGAAGTCAAGGTCAATGTTAAGGGCCTTTGGTTAACCAAGTTGGAGCAGTGACAGAATCCTTCCAATACACTAAATATCCTTCAGGAAGGACTAACAGACAAATGACTGGTTGCCAAAGCCATGGTTTACAACTTCGTGCCAAGAAATACATAATAGTACCCTTTGGGAATCAGCCAGCCAAGGAAATGGCTTATAACAGAAACCCTAAAAACAGGACCAGTACTCTGGGATTTGGGTACACATGTAGATGGTAACCTGGCTTTCGACAAAGATGTGTCTAAGGTACTAAGGAAATAATTTTGTGTTGTTCAGCTTGTAAGTAAGGGAATGGCATTTAGGTCTTAGGAAGTCATCATTCTGTATTTGACCTTCATCAGGCTCATCAGCGAGTACAACTCCTCCTTCAGTATGTACTTTAACAGGCACAAGCAACAACAATGTCCAAGTATGTTCCACACAAAAAGAATACAGGGTGGAAACAGCATGAGCTGTGCAGATAGTGCTTTGAGGCACAAATCGTTTTGAGGCAATCTATGCCTGGCATACAAGGCATGCTTGGATTCTACTCTGATGGACCTTTCACATACCTACAAAATGAAAAGCATCAGAATTACTCTATCTAGGGATTTAAATTTTGCTTGAAACATGAATAGGACACCTTGCAGGGACAAAATACGAGTCTCAGAGTTCCCCTCCCTCAAACAGGCTTCTCATTCATGTGAAAGCACAGATCTTCCCTAACCCTTTTCATCAAAAACTTGGACTATTGGATGGGAAATCAGAAATACACACTGGTCTAGCACCTGCATCCCTAATGGATAGTGGCAGCCTGTAAATATTGCCCTAGTTTACATATACCCCTTAAAATAATCGCTAAGGCACAAACTTGTGGGATACAACTGGGAAGCTTGGCTAATCTTATAAAAGCCTCAGTGGTGGTTATCTATGAACTTATTTAAAAGCATGGCATAATTTTGGCTTTCGCTTTCGCTTTCCTGCAGTATCGTAGTTCCAATGACTTACAGCTACAATTAATTTATTTTGGGCTATCAGTAGCACAATGCTAGAGTTAATGTTAGAGAGATTTGTGATAATTATATTACATGAATTACAAACCACATTAAAATAGAATTTTCAACGAGCACCAACTTTTAACAAATCCTTAAAAAAACTGTTTTAGCAGAGCGTCAAACTTCCCCTACAGCTGGACATCCATGCGTCTCTAAGGGATCTCACAATCTTGATAAGGTGAAACCTCCTTATTTCCCCAGTTCTGTGATTTCAATGTTAATACTGCCTTTGTCTTGATGTAAACAGATTTGTACAGATTTGTCTCATTTTAATACAATCTATTACTAAATCTGTATTCCCAAATAAAGTACCTTTAGCTTATGTATGACAAGGGGATGTTAATGACTTCACAGGATTCACAGAAAATAAAGTATAAACCCCATTCCTGTGATTAGTTTTTCTAAAGTTAATTAATTACAGTATTAAAAAATGAAAAAGCCTACGTGGTACTTGACCTGCAGAACCAACAGACTTCAGCCTGATAACTCAGAAAAGCTTCATCACAAAAGTAAAAATTTTAAGTGCTTTCGTCCTTTACAAATAAGGACTTTCTCAAAAATCACAACCATGCTTACATACAAGAATTTATAGTAAAACTCAAAACACGCAACTCTTAACTGGTACCTCATTAAGCAATCAATTAAAATAAAATCCCAGTAAATTAAAAGACCTCTAGTCCAAACTAATCCCTAAAAACTTCATTGTAAAAACACAACTCACTCCTACACAAAAAAGAATATTAAACCCCAAAAATATGTTATGTATATAAAAATGATGTAGAATACAGCCTGTAAAATATAAAAATGTGAAAAATTGACTGAGAAAATTTACCAAAACCAACTTCTTCATCCTAATAACATACCATTAAAAGGAAGGACTGTCTCATAAAAGATACAACCAAAAATCACAAACTCCAAAACAAAAAATACTGTACAAAATTCCTAAAGTAGTACCAAAAAAGATCCTAATATAAGGTTAATGCTCTATGTTTAAGAGCAAGCATAAGGTTAATATTGTCGTTTAACCCTGGGGGGGGACAGGGGCATTGAGACTGAGCTGCCAATAAAGCCCTCTCATCGTTAACCTATTTTAACTATAGTATTATTAAAACTTGATGCCTACTCTGCTATCAACAACTGCTGACAATCAAGTAAGACTCCTCATTTCTTTCCAATTATACAGAATAGAAAAAGAAAATGGATGTAAAAATTAAAGTCATGAGAATTAAGAACGTCTTACCTCTGCCAGCTGACCCACCACCTCGTCCCTTCTGCTGCTGTTTCTGCTGCTGCATGCCACCACGACCTCTGCCCTTTGAGATGACCTCCTCTTTAACCATATCGATAATTTCATCTGGTATCCGCAAGTATTTTATAGTACTGCCTCGAATGTAACACTCTGGCATCCTCCAAAACTTATCACCATCCTTTAAAAAAGTGTTAAAAAAAAATTCACTACTATGTTTTCTTTTCATGCTTATTTGTATGCCTAACACAATGGTATTGTAAGAAATGCTGTCCTTCACTAATCTAAGATCTGTCAGTGGGTTTGAATACCACAACTCAATCAAGAGAAAGGGAAAACCGACAGAGAAATCTACTTCAGCATTTAAATCCATGTAATCAGAGGCACTGGGACTGATTGTTAAAACTCTCTATATATAAAAAAAAAAAAAAAAAAAAAAAAAAAAAGTTTACTGGACTAGTAGACTTGTTGCTGACTGGATTTCAGCTAGAAGGTCAGCCAGCAAACACCCCCTGAATATAAAAATGAGTATATCCCCAAGTGAATTACTTCAGTCTGCAAGTTCTGCAGTGTTCAAATAACCCAGCTTGCTCTTTTCTACTATGGAGTATGTACTAGTCTCCCCTTCACAGTCTCTGTATCCTTTTGTCTGAGATTGGTACAGCTCTACCTGTCTTTTTACAAAACTATGTTCATACCTACTCACAGATCTCTTACCATATTTGCTTACAGAATAACCATACATGTTATTTAAGCATTCGTCACATTGTTCAGCTCTGCAATTCCAACACATTGTTCATATTTACATTAATGATTCAAATCAAGTATTGAGCTATACATATACAGAAGCAGCTCAGCACATTGTCATTCCATTGCATCCTTGTGAACATATGCCTCAAATTCCATGTCTAACAATTCAAGGTAACCAAGCAGGTAAATAATAACAACACAGAGACTTCAGATGGATTAAATGGCCGCAGCCATGTGTTTATTGCCAATCATGGTCAATGACTTTTTCTCTAATAGAAGCCAATTATTATGAGATGTGCGCAAGGCAGGAATATCAGGGAGGCCATTTATTTCTTTCATAGCATTCCCCTAAACCTACAGGACAACAGACAGCACTGTCGCTATCCGGCCCTTTTTTATGTATCATACCCATTTCATAACCACTTTTTCCACAGTTCATCACAATTCTTCTGGGCCGCCTTACAATCTGTCAAGGGGGCCATTGCCGGGCTGATAAGTCCCCTGGTAACAATCCCTTGGGGCTGTCTGGCCTGCAGAAGGTCCAGCTGAAGAGTCCTGTGACCCCCCCCCCACTTACCTTGGCCTCCCTTACATTTCCTGCCTTCCGCTTACATGACTGCGACAGACTAGCCTGACCTATCTATCTTACCCAGAGGAGAAGGCGAAAACCTGAAAAAACCCATTGGGAAAACAGGAAATTCCTTCTCGACCCCTAATGCGATCGCCTTGTTGGTCACCAGGTTCCTTGAGTACCTTTATCTGACCCTAAACTGACTGGTAACAACCCCCTGCTTTTACGAGGGGGTGGGTTGGGTGGGACAAGGTGTCCAGGTAGGGATCAAGAAGACTGATTTGGTTTGTTCCCAGCCTTTTCAATCCTTCCTCTAGCCAGCCCATCCCACCCTACCCTCCTACCTACCTGGTCCTACCTGCCTCCCCCCCCCCCCCACTGAAACCTGAGTCCGAGCTGACCCGACTCAGATAAATGGCAGCTTGCTGCTATATGGCTTGCAAACTGTTGTTGTCTGAGACTGGTACAGCTCTACCTGTCATTTTACAAAACTAAATTCATACCTACTCACAGATCTCTTACCATAGATGCTTACAGAATAACCATACATGTTATTTAAGCATTCGTCACATTGTTCAGCTCTGCAATTCCAACACATTGTTCATATTTCCATTAATGATTCAATCAAGTATTGAGCTATACATATACAGAAGCAGCTCAGCACATTGTCATTCCATTGCATCCTTGTGAACATATGCCTCAAATTCCATGTCTAACAATTCAAGGTAACCAAGCAGGTAAATAATAACAACACAGAGACTTCAGATGGATTAAATGGCCGCAGCCATGTGTTTATTGCCAATCATTGTCAATGACTTTTTCTCTAATAGAAGCCAATTATTATGAGATGTGCGCAAGGCAGGAATATCAGGGAGGCCATTTATTTCTTTCATAGCATTCCCCTAAACCTACAGAACAACAGACAGCACTGTCGATATCTGGCCCTTTTTTATGTATCATACCCATTTCATAACAACTTTTTCCACAGTTCATCACAATTCTTCTGGGCCGCCTTACAATCTGCCAAGGGGGCCATTGCTGGGCTGATAAGTCCCCTGGCAATAATCCCTTGGGGCTGTCTGGCCTGCGGAAGGTCCATCTGAAGAGTCCTGTGACCCCCCCCCCCACTTACCTTGGCCTCCCTTACCTTTCCTGCCTTCCGCCACAGAAGGGAGGAAAGTTCCTCCCTTCCGCCAGCACATCTCAATCTACTCTAGGTGAATGCCCTTCAGAGGCAGACCTGCCTGTAATTTCATGTAAAATACCCGTGAACCTTCTTCCGATAAATGAACCCCATCTTTCTCATACCTATCCGGCCAACAGACCCGAATGCCAGGGTGGGGAATGTACAACCCCTTAATGGCCTTTAAAATCTTAGCCATAGAATTATTAATTCTCCGTTTCATTCTTTCCACAGCTTTTATGGACCTAACCCCTTTCCATCTTTTTCTCTGTACCACATCTGACCAACAAATAATGGCTTGTGGCCAGCATTCATGTATGCAATTAATTTCCCGTACCATAGAACTAATTAAACCTTTTACTGATTGTTGACCAATATCATTGCCCCCTAGGTGTAACACGATGACTGCAGGAGGTTTACCACTTCTCGCTGCTTGTTGCATTACTGTACTAAGCTGGTGCCACCGCATTCCTGACACCCCATACCAAACTGTTTTGCCTGAAGCTTGTTCTCTTTGGAAGGATAAGCCCGGCCTGCTCTGCACCCAGAGGTGGAGTCTCCGAACAAAGGAATGGCCAACTATCCAGATGTATTTCTGTTCTGCAGATGTCTGCTGAAATGCAATTAACAAGAGTTAGAGCTGTTTACACCTTACATAACTTTTATAAGCCTTGGATTTCCATCTACCCATCCTCACAATGTCAGCCTGTGACGCCCCCATTGCATGTGCGTATGAGGCTGCACCTATCCGAAAAGAATGCAATGTATACCTACTTGTGTCCAAGCCCATCAACTTAACTGCCTGCTTTAAAACTGCTCTCACCTGATAATGTGTAAGTGTCTCACCTTGCTGATGGCAGAAAAATGGACCACCTAATACACCACTATAACTCCGGTACTCCAGTATCACTTTAGTCACATTCCATTCTAATCCCTCTGGGGTAACTACTCTTACCCATTGACCTCTGCCTTCTTGATCAGTTTTGGCTTTTTGCCACATAAATCCAGGTGTCATCACCCAGCACATGTACATGTTCTAAAGGCAGTACTGTCCCCTGGCTTTTCTTGCTCAGTTGGACAATTTCTGACCATCTGAATGCCCCGCAAAAAGTCAGCAAAAAGGCAGCTTTAAATAATGATACCTCATAAGAAGAGGAACAAACCTCTGAAACAGCAATCCATAGCTTGCTTAATACAGCTGGACCCATGGGGTGCCTCTTGGGTGTTTGTCTCCCCCAACCTTTAAACACCGCGCGTACTTGGAAAGTGTTAGCTAGATCCTTCAAACCCAAAGCCTGATGAAACCAATTCAAGGCTGACAATGAGCTTCTCGCTCTGCCCAGACTCCAACCTTTTTTCATCACCATGATGTAAGACCTGATTTGGTGAGGTGGAATAGGCCAAATGGATTCCCAGCCTCTGGCTATTCTGGTTTGCAAGAACTGCTGTATACATTTATTGTATCTTACCCTTGTTCTTCCACTGAGAGAATTACACATTAGCAACCATTCTAGTCTGTCCATAAGGCCCATAATTGAACTGGCACTGGTGTCGGAGAAGGACTTGCCCTTGGGGCCAGCGACCGGAAACGGGGCCACTGCAAACGAGAAAGGGAATCTGCCAATGAGTTATCGATGCCGGGAATGTGTTGTGCCTTAACTGTCACATTAAATGTCAAGCACTTAAATGTAAAATATCTCATCATCCTACCTAATAACCCCTTTTCCCCCCAGCTGATTATTGACTATATGCACTACACTATTGTTGTCAGAACGCAACCAAACCACTCTTTCATTTGCGCTCCTCAAATTTCCAATGCCACCACTACTGGGAAGAATTCCATATCTGCGATTGAAATGTCTACCCTGTTTTTCACTCGAGTCGGCCAGGCCATGCTGAACCAGTGATCTTGAAAATAACCCCCAAAGCTAATTCCCCTCGCTGCATCTGTAAACAACTGAGCAGGAGGTAGATGGTCTCTCTGCTGCCAAATTGCTATCCCACTGTAGTCTGATAAAAAACTCCACCACACACCTAGATCCTCCTTCATACCTTGTGTGATCCTAATCCAGTGGTGTGGCTTTGTGCACCCTGACCCCTTAGCAGCTAAGTGCCTCATAAATGAGCGCCCTACAGGAATCACTTTGTATGCAAAATTCATTAACCCTACTAATTCTTGTAACTGTTTAAGGGTTATCTTATTCTGTATTAGCACTTGACTTAAGAGTAGCCGTAATTTCTGCACCTTGTCAATAGGAAGCCTGCACTGACCTTTCGAGCTATCAATCTCTATACCCAGGAAAGCCAATCTGTTCGTCGGGCCCTCTGTTTTATCCATTGCTAGCAGCACCCCTAGCTCCTTGCAAATCTGTTGAAATGTATCCAATGCTTGTTGACATTCCCCTATGTCCTCCTTCCCAATGAATAGAAAGTCATCCAAATAATGAACAACTCTGTCTTCCCCTACCCGCTGAGCCACCAACCAGTGTAAGAAGGAACTGAATTTCTCAAAAGTAGCACATGCTACTGAACAACCCATAGGCATGCATTTATCCATGTAATACTGGCCTTCGAATGCCAAACCTAACCACCCTTGGTCTTTAGAAGCAATGGGTAAAAGTCTGAAAGCAGACTATATGTCAGCTTTTGCCATAAGGGCCCCACTTCCCTTCACCTTGACTTTCTTAACTGCTTCATCAAAGGAAGCATAATGCACTGATGCCCCTATCCCATTTATGTAGTCATTTACTGAATTCCCCTGCGGATAGGATAAGTGGTGAATGAGCCGAAATTCACCTGGCTTCTTTTTGGGTACTACGCCAATAGGAGAAACCTTAAATGCTCTTCTTGGTGGGCATGGAAATGGGCCTGCCAGTCTGCCCGCTTCCAATTCTTTATTTATCTTTTCTCTGACTATGTCCGGATGCTCTTCTGCTGACGTCCAAGTTCTTGACCCAAGCCCCTTGCTTCCTACCTTTTGCTGGTATCCTGAAGCCCTTGGTGAACCCCTCTTCTAGTAATGTTGCTGCTTCTCTATCTAGATACGCTTTGAGCCATTCCCTTAAAATATCCCCTTTTACCGGCGTTGGGAGATGGAACTGCGTACCCTTTAAAGGTGGTGGGTGAGTAAAAACTTTTGTTCTGGGGGCTTGAGAGAAGAAAACAAGCCTTGGCTGGGTGGTTTACCTTAACACAAGCCATGCATTGATGCCTAAATAGAAGTTGATATCGACACTGACCGAAGTTGTACTGATAACACTTCCCAGCACCCCCATCTATTCTGTCCCATTGGTTGTCTGTTGTTAAACCAAACTTATAAGTGTTATACCCATTTTGATTAACCGGAAAAACACAATCTGTTGTTGCTGCATCTCTGCTTGTATCTAGCCAGCACAAAAGCCCCACATCCAACCATGCCCAAGACCTCTCTGGGTATGACTGCCTCATCCTTCTGTAGTCCTCATCATACCTCAACCATCTGTGGCCCCCTTGAGCAAAGCGCATCGTGGTTACCCTATTAAAGTGCGTCCACATGTCTTTTGCTTTGGTAGGACATCTTATCACCTAAAGTTTGAGCATAAATAGAGTAACTGATCGCCCATTTTTCCCATGTTCTTCTTACTTGTAACCTCCTTTTTTTGGATACTGAATATTCAACCCTGCCATCTTTATCTCTTTCCTTTTCTTCATCCTACCTGTTCAACAATGAAAATATATCCACGTATTCCCCACTTGCAATCTGCCGTTTCACTTTTTCACTTAAATGAAAACCTAGTGGCAAGTCTAACGTAACTGCACCACTGTACTTAACTAGCTCCGAGTCTCCCCTCCCCCCTTCCAGTACAGTCTGGCCATTGTCCCCTGGTCGCATTACTTTTTCAATATCCCGTTTACCTTTGAGTTGTGATAACAAGGCTCCCATTTGGTCTAAAAGTGTATTGTTAGTTTGGGGACACCCAACTCCAGCCATGGAGCCCCCCATTGTTATTGCTGACTCAGAGTCCTCTGCTGTCTGCTTGTTGTCAAGCCCAACCATGTCCCTCACTGTATTTTGACGCTGTGAACTCATTCGATTAACCTTGCAGTGTTCTCCAGGCAAAGATTCATAGTACATTAATTCCTCATCTAATATACCTTGGTTTTGTAACCACTGCAAACACTTCTGATCCATAATAGGCATATTCTTACCTTCCCTCTTGCGCTTTTTGCAGTGTTTCTTCTTATCCTTATGTTTCTGAGCATTTCCAGCATTCCTGTCCTGACCATCCTATTTCTATTTACCCTCCGACTAACATTTGGGATCCTGAGCTGGGTCCTGCTTGAGTGTCAGGGAGCAGGTTACCCGCAGGTTGAACATTAACTGCTTGAGGCACCTGCCCTGACCCTACTGTCCGGTGAAACAGATCCTCCCACCATGATCTCCCTTTTATGCTCAACAAGGTCTGCATTTGTGTTTGCATTTGAGGATCCATCTAATCAGTGAAAACACAAAACATACACGTTATCCTGGCCCTACCTGCCCCCCCCCCCCCCCCCCCCACTGAAACCGGAGTCCGAGCTGACCTGCCTCAGACAAATGGCAGCTTGCTGCTATTTGGCTTGCAAGCTGTTGTTTTGTTTGTTAACCATTATCCTCCTTCCCCCACAACCACTAATTATCAGCCTTCCCAGCCATTCAGTTCTATTATAGGGCGACAGCTACAGACTGGCCCAATCATTTATTCTCAAAATAAAAGATAAGTCACATGAAGCAGTCATCAAACTATCAAGGAATTTTTCCTGGAAGCTCCAACTTCCCCTGTCACTACAGTGGCTGGTAACACAGCTCGCAATACTGGGCTCTAATACTGCTTGTTCTCTGCATGCCAGGCCATATCTACAGCTTACTCTGCTTGGTGCACCAGCCCCACACTGTCCTTACCTACTGCTCAATATCCAGTCTCTACTGGATGAAAATACAAATAGTGGAATGAGCCATATCCAAATCACCAGGATGGGCAAGCTGGCATCAGTCACGCACTCTCATCCATCCTGTCTGGCTGCTAGTCTACCTTGCATCATTCTGGGCAGTAGTTAGGGCTTTATTCTTCAACTACTCAGAGGCTTGTCTATCTAATCCTCACATCTCACATTACATGACAAGCTGCAGCTTTCTTTGCACAGACTATCCCCAGCATAAGACATGTGCATGCAAAACAGCAATTCTGCCAACCTGTCAACCACCTGAAGGAAAGGTGAAAAAAAATAAAAAAACAGTAGAGAGGAGGATAAAGTGAGTACTGATTGCATTCTTCTTTTTTTTTCTTTAACCTGTGCTTTCCATACCTTCTTCATTCAATGCACTCCACCGCCACCTAGGTATGCCCCTGTGGCTTCAGTGCTGCCATTTTCTCTGGCCCACAAAAGACTACATTAGATAAATACAGACTCGTATGCTTTATTATATAGAAACAAAATCAGGCCGGATAGAAGGGAACAAAAAATAAATGAACTGATTAACTGACGGACTATTATATACATGCATGCTTACATCTCAACAGCTTCTATAAAATGGCAATCTGGCTCACACGGGATCAGTATTTATACAGAGGTGCAAGCCCATGGAAAGCTTCTTAAAGGTATACATACATACATACTGCTCTACACTATCGCTGACCTGTCCTCCACAGATTGACAACCATGGATGGACAATTCCCTATGGTTTCTCCTGCTAGTCTGGTTGGCATGGGCATCCTGAGACAGTGCAGCAACTGCCTCATGTACACAGACAACCATCTACTACCACCACCTAGGAAGACAGTATGTGAGAGATGCAATTACATTAAGTACCTAGAATCCTTACCGCCTCAGTCACAAGCCAGTATATGTCTGGCACTGAGAAGGTTGTCTGCGCACACACTACAAACACCACACCTCTACCATCACAAACACCAGTACAACATACTCCTACATATGCAGAGGTTCTCAACAAAAACTTACCTAAACAAGAGAGACCTCCAGAACGCGCGCACACACACACACACACACACACACACACACACACACACACACACACACACACACACACACACGTCTCTCACAGCCTCTAAGGCCTAGCCACAAACCCAACATACTAATCAAAGGACACTATCGTGAGACACAGATGTACCCCTCATCAGGCTAGACAAGGAGAAATTCATGATAAGTTGCTTGTCAGGTGCTAGAATCCACCATAACATGCACACACTCAAGTCTCTTAACAGCAGGTATGGTTATGACTCTTTCATAGTCCATATTGGTGTGAATGACTTGAGACGTACCTCTAGACTATATGAAAACAGGCATGATTCAGCTCGTGTCCCAGGCAGTATGTCCCTAGCCTTAAGTAGCATCCTACAGTCACCCAGAATGATGCCTCCATACAAAGAGAAAATGACTAACAATTGGCTTAGTTTCTGGTGTCATTCCAAGGGGATCCAGTACCTGGCAGCCTGGGAAAACATGATGACGGACCACGATACTTTCCCAGAAATGGTCTTCATCTGTCTCCAGTGGGCTTTAAGCTTCTGGCAAAGGTTCTTGCCTCCTCCATAGTGCCTTTTTTAGGCAAAGTCATGAGCACACAATTGCCAATGTTAAAGGTCATGCTGCTAAACGCTAGGAGTCTTAGCATGAAACTGCACTCACTGCAAGCATTCCTCACCCTGGTGGATCCTGACAATTGTCCAGTCACTGAAAACTGGTTCAAAGCTGCAGACAGCACCCCAGCCTTACCAGATTACTCATCCTGCCATACTTTCCATCCCCAAACGGAGGGCTACAAAGCCAAAGGAGATGGAGTTTCAATATTTATCAAAGGCATACACACCTCCAGACTGGTCAAATAGTATGAAGCACAGGAGACACTCAAGTTCAGTTAACTGTTGACAAACACCTACTCAAATCATAGATGGCTACAGACCCCAACCATGACTCGGGATGCCCACCTCCACCTATCTGGAGTTACTTCAATCCATCAAGATTCACCCCTCTACCCTGATCCTGTGTGACTAACTACCCAACCATAGAGTGGAACACCTATTCTAGCCAAACATGAATGCCCAGAGATTCCTCAACTTTGTCAGTGCCAATACACTGGATCTACTGGTCGACAGCCACAAGAGGTGAAATTATCCTGGACCTGGTACTAACCAACATGAATAGCCACTATAGCACCCCTACAGTGTCATCCTCCTTGGTAAGATCTGACCATAAAGTGATCACTTTTGAAGGCAGCATCTCCCCTGACACCTTGCTTTTCAGGGTCAAACAAAAAAACTTTTCCAAAGCTGACTACAATCTCCTAAGAGCAGGTATAAGCAGTTTCACAGCCACTGTCCCTTCAGTTGGAACTAGAACTAATGGCCAAGCCTGCACCAAAAAAAAACTATGAGAGCACCTACAGTGGATATAAAAAGTGTACACACCCCTGTTAAAATGCCAAGTTTTTGTGATATAAAAAAACGAGACCACAATAAATCATTTCAAAACTTTTCTCACATTTAATGTGACCTGTAACCCGTACAATTCAATTGAAAAACAAACCAATCTGTCAGGGGAAAAATATAAAAAAAATACAAAAACATACAATAAGCTGGTTGCATAAGTGTGCACACCCTTAAACTAATACTTTGCTGAAGCATCTTTTGATTTAATTACAGCATTAAGTTTTCTTGGGTACACACCTGCCATCAATTAGAGAGACTTCGATTAACCCCAAATAAAGTTCAGCTGTCCTAGTAGGATTTTTCTGACATTTACTCAGATGCTTGCTACAGCAAAAGCCATGGTTCGCAGAGAGTTTACAAAGCATCAAAGGTATCTCATTGTTGAAAGGCATCGGTCAGGAAAAGGGTACAAAAACATTTCCACACCATTCGATATACCATGGAACACAGTGAAGACAGTCATCAAAAAGTGGAGAAAATATGGGACAACAGTGACATTGCAAAGAAATAGACATCCCTCCAAAATTGATGAAAAGACAAGACTAAAACTGTTCGGGGAGGCTGCCAAGAGACCTACAGCAACACTGAAGGAGCTGCAGGAATTTCTGGCAGGTACTGGTTGTGTACTAAAATGTGACAAAAATCTCCCGTATTCTCCATATGTCTGGGCTATGGGGTAGGGTTGCAAGATGGAAGCCTTTTCTTTTCTTACACAGAAAAACATCCAGGCCTGGCTAACATTTGCAAAACAATACATCAAGTCTCCCAAAAGCATGTGGGAAAGTGTGTTACGGTCTGATGAGACCAAGGTTTAACTTTTTGGCCACAATTCCAAAAGGTATGTTTGGCACAAAAACAACACCGCATCACCAAAAGGGCACCATCCCCACAATGAAGCATGGTGGTGGCAGTATCATGCTTTTGGGGTTGCTTTTCTTCAGCTGGAACTGGGGCTTTAGTCAAGGTGGAGGGAAATTATGAACAGTTCCAAATACCAGTAACTTTTGGCCTAAAATATTCAGGCGTCTGGTAGAAAGCTGAAGATTAAGAGGAATTTCACCTTTCAACATGACAATCACCCCAAGCATACATCCAAATCAACAAAAGAATGGCTTCACCAGAAAAAAAATTAAAGTTTTGGAATGGCCCAGCTAGAGTCCAGACCTAAATCCAATAGAAAATTTGGGGGTGACCTGAAGAGGGCTGTGCACAAAAGCTGCCCTCGCAATCTGACAGATTTGGAGCGCTTTTGCAAGGAAGAGTGTGCAAATATTGCCAAGTCAAGATGTGCTATGCTGATTGACTCCTACCCAAGAAGGCTGAATCTTCTTCTTTCAGCTTTTCCTGGTTAGGGGTCGCCACAGCGGAACTCTGGTCCGCTAATGACTGGCAGTAGATTTTTACGGTGCAGAGTTGCCAGCCCGACGCCCAACATTCAACGAAGGCACGCCCATTCATGCATACCTTTCGATCGCGGGGAGGATATGCAGACTCCACACAGAAGGCGCTCCAGACGAGAATTGAACGGGAGTACCTCTTGCTGTGAGGCGACAAGCTAGAAGACTGAATGCTGTAATTAAATCAAAAAGCGCTTCAACAAAGTATTAGTTTAAGGGCGTGCACACTTATGCAACCAGCTTATTATACAGGTTTTATTTTTTATATTGTTTCCCCTAACAGATTTGTTTGTTTTTCAATTGAATTTTACAGGTTATAGGTCACATTAAAGGTGGGAAAAGTTCTGAAATTATTTATTGTGGTCTCATTTTTTTATATCACAAAAACCTGGCATTTTAACAAGGGTGTGTACACTTTCGGCAATACCGGACAGGACCAAATCATCTTCCTCAAGAAGAGTAAACTTGTCTGGTGGACAGCAGCCATAAACAAATTCTATAACAAAAGGAAAATAACTGCTGTCCAGGACGAAGAAGGACCAGGTGGCACATTGGAAGCAATCTCTCCTTTGTCTGAACAAGCAAATAAAGTCACTAGTGAGATCCTCTATGAGTCCAACTTATCCACATCCACTAAGGACGAATACAAGCCCTTCTTCACATACATCCACATTCTCAAAGGCAACACCCAATCTGCTCTGACCTGGTGATCAAGAACACAACATAGAGAAAACTGTAGATATAGCCAACCTGCAGGCAGACTGGTTCAGTGAAAACTTTTACCCCCTGTCCCAATCAGTAAACCAGGACATACCCAGCACCTGCCCCCCCCCCCCCCAATCACCAGGGAGCAGGTCTTTAATGCCATCTCAAAGGCAAAAAATACAGTCTCCATGGGACCTGACAACATCCCTGGCCATGTCCTACATGAACTCAGGTATGAGCTCTCAGCTCCATTTGGCACCCTATTTAACCAAAGCCTGAGCACCAGCTTTGTCCCAGCCGAATGGAGGACAGCCACTACCATCCCTCTACACAAAGGTAGAGCGTCCACTGACCCAAGCAATCATAGGCCAGTCAGCCTAACTAGCCTGATCTGCAAGGCCATGGAACCCATAATCATGGACCTTACAAACAAGGACATTGCCAACCTCTAAACACTGGACCCCATACAGTGTGGTTTTGTCAAAAGAGATCATGCCTGTTAAAACTTGGTTGAATTCTTCGAAACAGTCACTAAAGCCATGGACGAGGGAAGATGATGCACACCACCTACCTTAACCTAGTGCAAGCCTTTGAGACTATTCCCCACTCTGGCATTATAGACAAACTCTCCCAGCTAGACATTAACCCGTATGTTACCAGATGGGTAGCTAACTGGCTCACTGATAGAACCCACTCAGTCAAAATAAGGGAAACCAACTCTAGTAGTAGACCCGTAATGAGCGGTGTATCCAAGTGATCGGTCTCAGGGCCTCTACTGTTTGGGATATACTTTGAGATGCAAGTCAAAACCAGTGGTCTATGGCTGACCAAGTTTGCAGATGACTGCAAGCTGGGTGTAGTCTTAAATTCCCCCTAGTGCTGTGAACATCCTCCAAGAGGACCTTACCCAAACTAATGACTGGTGCCAGAAGCTTGGCCTCAAACTGAATGCCAAGAAACGCATCATTACTCCCTTTGGGAAAATGGTGCCCTCACTAATTATCACAACATACTAAGCACCCAGTCAGTAGTGAGGGACTTAGGCACCCAGGTTGATACCACCTGACTTCTGACCACCATGTTGACTTCGTTGAACAGAAGGCTTTCTACATGGCCCATCCTCATAAGTAACAGTATTTCATCCGGGAAGAAGGTCATAGCATCCATGTACTCCTCCCTTATCAGACCCATTATCGAGTATAATGCCTCCTTCGGCAAGTACCTTGCAAAGCGCATGCAGCAGCTGGAGAGACCACAGAGGTTCCTGACCAGGAAGATCCAGGGTCTCACTTATCCTATACAGACAGGTTAAAAGCCCTGTTCCTCTACTTAGTCTCATACAGACTGCTTAGAGGTGACCTTATCTGGCATAAAAGGCCATCTCAGGCCCAGCCTTGATTGAGTTGCTGCATATCCGTAAATCAAACTCCACTCGCACAACACGCATGCAAGGCCTCAACCTGGTCTGTAAAATTAACAGAACTTGTTGGCAGGATAGATTTTTGTCCCAAAAACTCCCCTATCTGTGGAATAGACTCCCTCTCCATGTCAAGCAGAGTATCTCACTAGCCCTCTTGGAGGAAACTGGACGACTGGCTGGGAAACAGACAATACACCCCTGAGATCCTACCAGTGTCCCTGCTGGACAGGGGAAACAGGTGCTGACTTTGCGGGAACATGGGCAAAATTCTTGGCTAGGCTTAAAATGGCCTCCGGGTCAATAGCCTAGTATCATCCCATGAATTTATGAATAAGGACATAGATTTGTCAGATATCAGAGCTTACAGGAAAGCACAAAAGTATGCTTACAAATCAGAAAAGCTGCGGAAGGCACAGTGACAAAACTCATGCTGATAGTATGCAGCAAGTGGTTAAAAGAAACAGGCCCAAGCACATGGAAGCTACTACAGGTCCTGTAACAGTCCCTGGGAAACCCAGAGTCTTTCCAGCAAATTCCAGGGCATGCTCAGTGAAGCACAAGGGTGAGTCCGCAAAGTCTAAACATGTGCCCCCACCTAGCTTCATAATCAACTGTCGTAATGGTGGTGGAAATCACAAACCCAAGAGCGAAAACTGCTTAGCTTTTGGCCAGCAATATCATTCCTGCAATAAGTAGAATAATTTCAAGATTTTGTAAATCAAATAAGGCACATTCCTTTATTAAAGGCAATCCCAGAGGCAAGCTGATCAATTAAGAAAGCTCCGATCCTACTTTTTATGTTGATAGTGTGTCTGTGTTTGGTGAAACAGTCAATGCAGTAGATTTGTGGGCAAACAATGAAATCTTTTGTACTGTGGATTAATAGGAGTCCCGCAGAGCTTGAAGTAGATACTCGCTCAAAGTGCAATGTTGTAGGTTATGTCGGCAAAAATGCTTGCTAGAGTAAAAGCTGCAGAACAACTTGATTTGACAAAGTATGCAAAGCTGGTCGCTTATGGTGGTGAGGAGATTCATACCGAAGGCTGAGTAGTGCTTTCATGTTATTCTGTTGGGAACAGCTATGACTTGCAGTTTTTTGTAGTCAAGAGAGATGCATACAGCCATTATTAGGCCTCAAAGTTTGAAAATGGGACTGCTTTCATTTAATAAAGTCCTCCACGTAAGCCTGCATGACAACTGCTCAAATTTCACCCAGACTATTTTTTTCCGAGTATGCTGATATTTTTGCAGACAAGCTAGGCAAACTCCCAGTTTGGTACTCCATGAACTTAGACCCAAGAGGTCTTCCCAGTTGTCAGACCAGCACGGAAAGTTCCAGTAGCTATGCAAAACAGAGTCAAAGCCCAGCTAAACAGAATGGTGCAGCTAGAAGTGGTTTGTCCAGTAGAAGAACCTACTGAATGGGTATCCTCCATAGTAGTAGCTTGTAAGAAAAGCTCAGATGATATCAGAATATGTATTGATCCAAGAGAGCTGAACAAAGCATTAAAACGGCATCATCCAATGTGCACAGTCGAAGAAGTTGCTGCCCTCGTGCCAAATGCTACTGTTTTTTTCTGTCTTAGATGCAGAGAGTTCCTTTTGGCAAATTTTGCTCGACCAAAAAACCTTCATTATTAACCACATTTGGTACACCATTTGGAAGATACAGATTTCTGAGTATGCCACTTGGAATAAATTCTGCCAGTGAAGTCTTTCAGCGTGTAATGGAACAAAATTTTTTTTCTGGCAAACCCTGTGCTATTACAGTAGATGAAATTCTAGTAGGAGGCAATGGTGAAGTTGAACATGACAGAAACCTCAAGAAAGTACTGGAAAGAGCACATGAAGTGAAAAGCTAAATCCTCATAAGTGCAAGCTCAGGCTATGTGAAGTTACTTATGTTGGTCACTTGTTTACCAGTTCAGGCTTATGACCAGATCCTTCCAAGCAAACAGCAATTCTAGAGAAGCCAGCACCAGACAACATCCAAGCTCTACAATGTTTTCTTGGCATGGTCAACTATCTAGGCAAGTTAATTTCAGATTTCAGCCAACTTTCCGCACTGCTAAGACAGCAGACATGCAAAAATGCAATTTGATCATGGTTAGAACAGCACCAGAGAGTATCTGATGTCCTGAAACATACTGCCAACCCACCAACTCTCAGCAACTATGATGTCCACAAACCAGTTATTCTATCCTGTGATGCTTGTAAGTTTGGTCTAGGTGCAGTCTCTTCAAGAGGGTAGACCAGTAGTCTATGCATAGAGAACTCTTACCCAGACTGAGATGCAATTTGCCCAGATAAAGAGCTTTTGGCAATTGTGTTTGCATGTTCGAAGTTTCATGATTATATGTTTGGCCTACCTATCCAGATCGAAACTGACCACAAACTTCTAGTCAGTATTTTGAGAAAGCCTATGCATACAGCTCCAGCTAGACTGCAACGCATGAAGCTCACATTACATAATTTCAATCTTGTTTACACAAAATCAAAACTTCTTTATTTTGCTGACACTTTATCCAGATTGCCCAGAAAAAACAAACACAGAACACTGTAACAATGAGCAACTTGATTTTGAGGTCATGGAAGCAAGAAATTGTTCTTCCACACAACTTGATGAGCTCAGAACTCACACAGCTTCAGATCCATTTCTCAAGAAGCTAAACCTCTTTTATCAGTCAAGGATGGCCTTCAAAGCAATCTTGTTTACCAGTAGAAGTGCAACCATATTTTCCATACAGAGATGAGATTTTGTCTGACAATGGTGTCGTCATGAGAGGTCCTAAAGTGATTGTTCCACGGTCCTTGCAACAAGAGTACATCAAGATCTTGCATTATGGCCATCCAGGAACTGATTCTACCAAAAGAGGGGCGAGTAGTAGTATTTTGGCCTTCTATGTCAAGGGATATTAAGAACGTACTTTCATCTTGTTCAGTATGCAATAGCACAAAACTGTATCAACTGAAAGAACCACTTCAGTTAAGCCAGATTCCTGAACCACCTTGGTCAACAGTAAGCCAAAGATATCTTTGAGTAGAATGGTCAGCATTACCTGGTATTAGTAGACTTTTATTCAAATTGGCTCATGATTGGAGGATGGCATAGTGGTTAAGTGGTTTACCTTACAGACACAAGGTACAGGGTTTGATCCTCACAAAGGGCAATTTGGCTAGGCTTAAAATGGCCCACCAGGGCAGTTAGCTTAGTACAAATCTATGAACCTATGAACTTCCAGTACTGTCATTACTAAGCTGAAGTGACATTTTTCCGTCCATGGTAGTCACACAGAGTTATTTCTGACAATGGTGCACAGTGTACTAGTCAGCCGGTCAAGAGATTTACAGAAGAGCAGGACTTTGTTCAAATTACGAGTAGTCCTGAACACCTTCAGTCAAAACGGCTTGGCTGAACGTGCAGTTCAAATTACAAAACAGCTGTTGGAGAAATATAGACATGGCAATACCGATGTTTTTCTCAACTTCTTAAATCTCAAACTTTACTCTTAATAAACATCTTGGTTTATATGCCCAGAGACTGGTGTAGAGACAAACCAGAAACACACTACCAATCGGCAGTAATTTATTGGTTCCATATGCCAAGAACAACAAAGTCGTAAAAGCCCAACTTTTGAAGAAACATTTGTCCCAGAAGTCATACTATATAAAACCAGCAAACCCTTCCATTCTTTAAAAAAGGGGAGATAGTGAGGATGCAGACGTCAAAAGGTTTTGATCACATCCGATTTGTGACAAGTTTGTGTCAACAGCCGAGACTGTACATTGTGGAATCACAAGGAATGGAATTGAGATGAAACTGAAAGCATTTGCTACCAGTGTCCAAACCAGTGTTACAGCATCTTGCCTGTGACAAAGACTCTAGTTCTCAGAGCGGCTTAATGTTCCTGTTCCAGAGAACATTCTGTCAGCAATACCCATTCCTGAGAAAATCCCCAAGACTCCTCAAGCAAAACATTCCCTAGTGACTGTCCCTGTTGCTAAACCCAGTCCTAACTATTAAGTCACAAAATGAGGTCCCATCTAGAACCTAGTTCCAGATACATGGTAACCTGGATATGACTGTTTTTCTTTATTAATGTCTATACAATTGCATGCCTGTTCAAATGAGACAGCTCAGTAAACGGGGAGGATGTACATCAGTGTGCGTGATATACTTTTAAGAAGCTTTCCGGTGAGTCAGCTCATCCATACAAATACTGAGCAAGTGTGCACGCAAGAGTGCCATTTTGACTAAACAGCCAGACTGACAGCATGCAAGTATATAGTCAGACAGAGTTTAATGTTTCTACCATCCATCTTGATGTTTGTATACACAATAAAACTACTTAACACCTATGCCTAGTCTTCTTAATGCACATAAGATGAGCGACAACCCATGCACCCCCACCCACGCCATCCCCATTTTAATATGGAAGTAGCTCTCTTTTAGAGATTTAAACATAACCAATCTCCTTTTAATAAGCAATGAAGAACTTTTGGGGGATGAAGAGGCTAAGGTTGCCGTGATCCTATCCGAGCTGAAGAGTTGATGACAACAGCTGTACCTATGAGGAGGGGGGCTCAATGCTACCATCCCTTCACAAATCATTCCTCATAATTCATTACACCTTATGATTACCTGCTTAATCCAATTCAGAATCTCAGGTGAGTCAAACCAACTCAATGGGTGGAACTAATTCTAGATTGACTTCTAGCCGATCTCAGGACAAACAGATCAAGGACACAATCTGAAGAATCATTCATTCACCTATGGCATATCTTGGTGACAAGTGACGAGACCAGACCACACAGCAAAATTCCACATGGACACAGGAAGAACACACAGACTAAACCAAGGTACTCCAGCTGAAAAAGTAAGCAAACATCACAAGGTAAAAATAACCACTGCCACCCCTCCTCATAATTCATAGAGTAGTATACTCCCAATGAATGCTGCCAAATAAATCAAACAAAGAAACTAACAGCAGCATAACACTCTCCCAGGGTTCACACAAATTCAAAATATCGCATCACTCTTATAAAAAAAATGTTTATATTGAAAACAAACACAATTAAGCACTTTCATCCTAACTGGGCTTCATCAGCATCCCTGATCGCTGTGATATTTTGATTATGTGTGAACCTGTGAAGAGTGCTACACTGTTGTGTGTTGCCTATTTATTAAGTTTATTTAGGCTTACAATCAAAATGTCGAGGTGGCTTTCCTCGACAGATGGAAGGACAAACACGGAGCGGCAGAGGCAAAACTACGAACACAATTCCTGTCGACTGTGAAACATTGATAAGGAGATTGTGTTCGCAGTTTGGAGCATTGGTACTTTGAAGGGCATCGCACTACAGTGGGGAATCAGGAAAATTACACTTTTCCTCACTGTAGTGCAATCTTGGAGTCAGAATAATATACAAGTAGCAGGGGGTGTGGTGGGGGGGTTGGGGGGAGGCGCAGCCCCCCTGCAAGACATTTTTAGCCTTGTAGCGGATGTTTATTTCAGGATGGTGAGTGGTCGAATGTCAATTCTTTCCTTCGAAGGAATCGACATTCTAAACAAGCATTGCAATTTTATTTTGTTGTTTTGGGTCGGGGTTGTGAATGTTCAAGAAAAGCCACCTCGACATTTTGATAGTAAATTGTTTATTTACACAATTTATAGGTAGGTACTAGGCTATCTGCCCAAAGGCATTTATAAGCCTAGCCAGAATGTATTGGCTTTCGCCACCCCCTTAGATTAGTTCCCTGTGCCTCTGTCCAGCAGAGCCATTGAAGTGATCCCTGGGGTAAACTTTCTATTTCCCATCCACTCGTCAAGGTTTCTCTTGAAGAGGTTAGCGAGGAGCTCTGCCTAATGTAGAGTGGAGTCTTGCTCCAGAGCATGGGAAGTCTCTGGGACAAGAATCTATCCCTCCAGCACGTCCTGTTTATTGTTATGGTGAGGTTTAGATCCCTGGAGCGTGTGGCTCGAGGGGATATGGTTTTCTTTAGGTGGAGCATGTCCACCAATTCTGGGCTGGACATGGCCTTGTATGTCAGGCAGAGATCCTCTGAGTAGGCGGTATGCAACAGAATACAGCCGGAGTTTCTTCAGTCGAGCTGCATAGGGCATCGGCTTGAGGCCAGTGATCCTCTTGGTGAGGAACGTTTGTGGTCTTTCCAGTTGTTGCAGGTGTCTTGTAAGGTACATCCCAAATGGGGCATTGTACTGTATGATGGGTCTGATGAGTGATGCGTAGAGGGGCCCAATGACCTCTTTCGATCTGGATGCAAACGCTTTTGTGATTAGGTGGGCCACATAGGATTTTCTAACCACTTTGGCAATGTGATTATCAAAAGAGAGGTTACTATCTACTTGGGTCCCCAGATCTCTTAAGTCTTCCGTATTTAGGGGGGCTACCACCTATGTGGTAGTTTGTGGGTACTTTTTTTTCCAAAGGGGATGACTATGCACTTTTTGGCATTTAGCTTGAGACCATGGTTTTGACACCAGGTATCTGTCTCAGTGAGACCCTTTTGGAGGATGTCTGCATCAGCCGGAGAGTCAATTATAGCCCCTAGTTTGCAGTCGTCTGCGAACTTGTTGAGCCATAGTCCTCCTGTGCTTGCCTGTACCTCTGAGAAGTATATGCCGAACAGGAGGGGTCCCTAGGACTGAGCCCTGGGGAATGCCACTTGTAACAGGTTTAGTCTCAGACCTAGCTCCTGCAACTCTTACCATGTGGGTTCTGTCTGTGAGCCAGTTGGCAACCCATCTCATGACGTAAGGGTTTATGTTCAGGCTGGTGAGCTTGTCTATAATACCCGAGTGGCAAATAGTGTTGAAGGCCTTTGCGAGGTCTAGGTAGGCTGTGTGGACCACCTTTCCCTAGTCTATAGCCTTGGCAACGGTCTGAAAGAAGTCCGCCATGTTTAGGAGGCGTGATCTGTCCTTAAAGCCGAACTGGGTTGTGTCCAGTGTTTGGAGGTTTCCAATGTCTCAGTTAATGAGATCCATGATGATGCGCTCCATAGCTTTGCAGACCAAGCTAGTCAGGCTTATAGGGCGATAGTTACTGGGGTCCATTGTGGCTCCACCTTTGTGCAGCAGAATAACCGTTGCTGTACACCACTCTGTGGGCACATAGCCTGTGGAGAGGCTGAGTTTAAACAGTGCGTTTAGGTGAGGGGTTAGTTCATCTTTGAGCTCGTGTAGGATGCAGCCTGGGACACTGTCAAGTCCCAATGATGCTGTGTTTTTGGCTTTGGAAAGGGCTGTTTTAACCTGAGTGTCTATGATTTCAGGGGAACTACATTCTTCTGGTATAGTTATGGGCCCTTTTGGGGGTGAAGACTGCACTGAACCGGTTTGCCAGGATGGTGGCTATATCGGTCAGTTCAGTGTATTTTGTGCCATTCTGCACCAACTCCGAGCAGATCTGAGAATTGCCACTTAGATTCTTGACATAGCTCTAAAGAATGCCTTGTGGTTATCTTTGGAGTCCATGGCAATTTTTCTTTCGAAGCTAGCCTTGGACGATTTTTATGAGGGAACGTAGTTTCTTGCCGATACTGATCAGGGATGTCTTCCCTTCTTGGGATTTTATTCTTTTCTGTACTAGTTTCCTCCTTCTATTGTATAGCTTGTTTATGGCAGGGGTCCACCAGACTGGTTTCCTTTACTTGGTGGAGTGAGTCTTGGTTTTGTTTGGGATAGCACAATCCATGCATTCTTGTAGGTGCCCGTAGAGTGCATTAGTAAAGGATTTTGCAGCTTGGACAGCATTATCCTTTAGCATGGGGGCTTTGAAACTTCCTACCTTGGTCTTAAGTAACGTGAAGTTTGCTCTTGAAAAGTTTTTCACAGTGGTTTCTTTGACCAGGGGTGGTGGCGGAATGTGGATATCCAGAGTGATTAGTTTATGGTCAGATCTAACCAGCGAGGGGTTACCTCCGGTGTGGAACACCGGTCGCCCATGCTGGTGATGACCAGGTCCAATATGTTGTCACCTCTGGTGGGGGTGTTAACCAGTTGATCCAGGGCATTTGAGTTTATAAATTCTTGGAAATGTTGGGCCAGGGAGTTCGTACTTGAGTAGTTCTCCAAGTTAATGTTTGGATAATTGAAACCACCCAATATCAGGGTGTTTGGTAGGACCTTTATGTTTCCTAGTGTTTCCAGGAATGTGGAATGGGGGTCCTGGGACATGGTGGGTGATCTGTAGCAAGCTATAATTTGAATAGCAGTTTTGCCCGTTGTTAGTTACACGTCGATCTCTGAAGCATCGTGCTGTGCCACTAACCTGGAGGTGTGGGTATCCTTGATGAATATGGATACTCCCCCACCTTTTGTATTTCGGTCCGGATTTTGTGGCCGAAATGTATGGTATGAGTCGTAGCCTGGTAGTGCTAGGGTTCTCTCTGGAGCCTTAAACCAGGTTTCTGTTACTGCACATATATGTATTTTCTCCATACTGAGGAGTGCCTCAAGTGCATACATTTTGAGGTTTAGACTTCTGGCACTGAGCAGCATTACCCTCAGTTTTTTGTTACTTGTGCTATTTACGGCGGTGGGTTGGTCTTTTGAGCCTTGCCTAAAAAAGGCACTATGGGGGTGGCAAGAGCCTTGGCCAGTATTTGAAAGCCTAAGGGTGACAGGTGTAAGCAGTCTCTAGCAAAGCAGCGTGGCTTGTAGAGCATGTCATCCCAGGCTGACAGACACTAGAACCCCTTTGAATGAGACCAGAAGCTTAGACAATTGTTGAAATTAATATTTTTTTCTCTATACCGTGATATCATTCTTGGTGAGGGCAGGATGCTACTCGGGGTCAGGGCCATACCAGCCTGGGCTACGTGATCAGAAAGCTCCTCCATGTCTCTTTTCTTGTAGTCCAGGGAGGTAAGGCTCAGGTCATTCACACCAACATGGACAATGACAAGAGTCATATTTGTACTTGTTCTGGAGTGACCTGAGTGCTGGTGTTATGTGGCGGATCCTGGCACCAGACAGGCAACTAACAGTAACCTTCTCCTTGTTAAGCCTAGTGAGTGGGACATCAGTGTGCCTGACTAGAGTCACCTTTAACTAGTGTTTTGGGTATGTTATTTTGCCTTAAGGGCTGTGATTGTGTGGCACACTGGTTTTGTGAAGTATGTGTTTCATGGTTTGTGATGGGGGGGGGGTGGAGATTGCTTGGATGTCTGCGTTGGAGGTCTCTGTTGCTTTTGCAGATTTTTATTTAGAGCCTCCGAGTATGTATTTGTGTGTGTTTTTTGCCAGTGCTGGTTTCATAGGTCTATGTGAGACTGGTGGTGTGATGCAAGTAATTCCCTTCTCCTCTTGACTGCCTGTTCCAGTCTTGGGTTGAGAGAGCTTAGCCTCCAGTTTGGCTGTATAATTGCATCTCTCGCATGTATTAGTGTTTGGTGGAAGGAGGAGAGGGTTGTCTGTGTACATGAGGCAATTGTAACATCACCTCAAAATGCCCAGATTCACCAGTTGGACTGGAGAGTACACCTGAAACTGCCCTTTGGACATGTCTGGATAGGTACAGTGAACTGTTTTACTGATTGGCTGGTAAGGTCAAATAGAGAGCCTTGTCCTTTTCTCTACAGTATAGGGGGGGTCTAGTGCTAACGCTTATTAGTGCTTGCTACGAGTTTTGGGCAAGTGCAGGGATGAGAAGTGAATGATTTGAGTGCTTAAGTTGAAAGGTTGTCTAGTTCCAAGGAAAAAAATTGAAGAGTAGACTTTGTGGAGCCGGGAATAGTTATACCCTAGCTAACTAGCACTGCTGGCGTGCAAAACCATGCAAATGCGGGTTTTATAGCAGGAAAATGAAACAGATAAAAATTAGCCCAAAATGGCCAATAAACTACTAATTACCGGGCTGGAACCAGTCCTCCAGGGACAGATAGGCTGCTCAAAGCTCCCTCTCTCACAGTGAACATAGAAACTTCCTTCTATCCAAGTAAGGTATGGGCATACTAATTACTGGGCTGAAATCAGTCCTCCAGGGACAGATAGGCTGCTCAAAGCTCCCTCTCTCACAGTGAGCATAGAAACTTCCTTCTATCCAAGTAAGGTATGGGCAAACACAGAAACTTGTAACACAGCCCTGAATTCAGCACTAACCTGAAAACTGGACTAAACTAGCTTAGAAAGGCGGGAAAACAAGTATATATTTTTTTCAGAAAATAAAGCAGATGCAATCAAAATGCACAAAATGGCTATCACACTTGTGTGTAGCCTACAACAGTTAAACAGGTAATTTAAACACAAAAACGACTTTGTTAAAGTGCAGGCAGTAAAATAAGTACAATATGTAGCTGAAACGAGCTTTTTAAAATCACAGAAACTCTAGAAAATCTGCGTTTTAGGCGGAATTAGCTAAAGGCAGCAAGAAAATGCAGAAAAATTATACTCAATTGTCTTGACTTCATTGTTATCACCAAAATTATAACCCAGAACTGGCATTGCAAAGATTTCAAAAGAAATCCACCATCATATAATTTCTTTCAGGTAGCCACTAACACACATGCCTCAAAAATTATTTTTTAACACTGTTCCTTTCTCTTTTTCCCCAAGACAGATGCACATTTTCTCTACTTTCTGCATCACTTCCATTTTTTTTTTTTTTTTTAAACAAAAAATACAACTAATCAGCATAGGATATACCATATCACTGAAAAGATATATCCCCATATTATCTCATCTTTCATTTTCTAAAATTGTTAGAAACCCACAAAATGTCATCCCAACTCATTTATTACACTTTTAACAACCTGTCTTCTATACGGTTCCCTTATTGTTATTTTTTCACACATTAGCTGTGTCCGAAATAGTCATCAGAATTATAAATCCCCCATCTCACCCCTTCAAACAATTCTCACCCTTTTATGCATCTGCAAAAACATAGCATCTTTTACTTCGTGTATTTCCTCAGGCACTTTCCTTCTCAAAATGTTGCTCAAGTTGTTTATTGCAATTACTATTCTCCCAATCAAAATTAAAATGTACATCTCCAATTTTCACTGTGCATGTGTCTTCCATTTCTCTTTTAAAGCCAATTATACATTACTAAATTTTCCTCTGGTACCTCACTCTTACAGACATGCACAAACACGCTTGCATGGTCACTCTGAATTCTTCCCCATTTGAGGCAATAAAACTTGTACGTAGAGAAACTTGACACTGAGGTCCTTTACTTTCTTCTTCCACTATCACCATTTCTATTTCCTCCACGCCATCTGGCTTAACAAATTAAGATCCAATTAAAGTTTCTTACGGAGTTACTAGGCTAATTATTCATTGAGGACCACAGCCTAGTTTCAAAATTGCCCCACAGCACTGCCTGGTTAAGCCAGTTGCTCAGCATCACACATTAGGCAGCTGAAAGTTAACAGAATCACTCTGCACTGCAGAAAGCAGCTTGTTGTTTACCACTCCATTAACAGCTTTGGACATTTACCTGGAGCTTGAAGTCTATAAACAGTTTTAAAATAAAAATTAAAAAAAAAATTTTCTTTAGGATATCAGGAAGATAATTTGGCCAGTACAGTAAATGTACTGCACAAATTACAAATCCATGCAGCTTTCCATTATAATCAATGGAAATCTAACCTGGAAGTGAGAGATCATGCTATTTACTAGCATGACTTCTCACCTATACCCCACAAGTACAGTAAAAGGACATGGGTAGCCAACCCACACCAGATTACTCTTCCATCTAAGCACCCGAGACCAAAGCAACCAATCTCCATTCTTCTGAGGTAATTGTTACCTATTTGACTACAGACTACTTGGAGTAGTAGATGGGTCCAATTTTCTGCAACGTTTTTCTGTTGCAGGTATGTGAGTTTTCTTTACTTTGTCAGGAAGCCACACAAACCTATGGACACTGGTAAAAATACACATACCACAGCACAGTTGGAGTTTGCATGGAGATTACTACAAACTGGGCGCCATAATCAACTCTCCAGCCGACACAAGCATCCTCCAAAAGGGCCTCATAGAAACAAACAACTGGTGCCAGAGCCATGGCCTCAAGCTAAACGCCAAAAAGTGTACAGTCATCCCCTTTGGCAAAAACAAAGTGCCCACAAATTACCACATAGGTGGTAATCCATTAAGTACAGAAGAAGTCATTAGGGACCTGGGGACCCAAGTTGATAGCCATCTCTCATTTGACAACCACGTGGCCAAAGTGGTTAGAAAAACATTTTATATAGCCCACCTAATCATGAAGGGATTCACATCTGGATCAGGGGAGGTCATCATACCTCTTTACTCATCCCTCATCAGGCCCATAATTGAGTACAATGCCCCTTTTGGGATGTACCTTACCAGACACCTGCAGCAACTGGAAAGACCCCAAAAGTACCTCACCAAGAGGATCAAAGCGCTCAAACAGATGCCATATGCTGCCCGGTTAAAGAAATTCCAGCTCTACTCAGTGGCATACCGCCTGCTCAGAGGCGATCTGTGCCTGACGTATAAAGCTATGTCCAACCCGGAATTAATGGACATGCTGCACCTCAGAAAATCCAAATCCCATCGAGCTACGCCGAGAGACTTGAACCTCAGCACTGAAATAAATAGGACATGCTGGAGGGACAGATTCATAACCCAGAGGCTCCCTTCACTCGGGAATAAAATCCCAGTCCAGGTTAGGCAGAGTCCCACATTGACTCTCTTCAAGAGGAATCTTGATGAGTGGATGGGAGATCGTAGGTTTACCCCGGCTATCACTTCTGTGTCACTGTTAGACAGAGGCACAGTATACTAACCTCAAAAAAAGGCATAGCAAAATTAATTTAAAATGGGTGGCGAAAGCCAAACACACTCTGGCAAGGCTTATAAATGCCCTAGGGCAGATAGCCTAGTATGAACCTATGAACAGCAAACTGAAATACATTACCATGACCATTTGTTTTACACTGCTTTTGGTAATTACACTTCTAGTGACTGTCAGAGTGACCATCTGTTTTAGGTGGTCAGTCTATAGATGAAAGGCAGGGACAGGTAGGGTAATCACAAAAGAATGACCATTGCGGTGGCTTGATGAGGGTGCAGGATGGTGTACAAAATCAGAAATACAAGTTGAAATACACTGGTCTGATCATTTTGTTTTCCTTTCATTTTCACTACAACCTAACATAAGAAGAAGGTACAGAGAAAGTGGCTATCTTTTGGAGGATGCAGACAGACTGCCAGTATAAGTATAACACAGGGCTGCTGTATAAAATGGTTTGCCCAGGGGCAGTGTACACGTCTATGAACAGCAAGCTAGAATTCATTACCTCAGTGTTCAGTTCTTGGACCGCTCTTGTTTGGCATCTACTTCTCTGAAGTACCGGCCAACACTAAGGGACTCTGGCTAACAGATTTTGCATATGACTGCAAACTGGGAGCCATTATTGAATCCCCAAATGATGTGGATATTCTAAAAAAGGGCCTTACAGAAACGGATGTTTGGTGCCAGAGCCATGGGCTCAAGCTTAATGCCAAGAAATGTATAGTTGTCCCCTTTGGCAAAAAACATGTACCCATGAATTTCCACATAGGTGGCAGTACACTAAACACCGAAAGTGTGATGACAGACTTGGAGACACAGGTGGACAGTGGTCTCACCTTCGATAACCACATTACCACAACAGTCAGGAAATCCCTCTATGTGGCATATCTCTTCACCAAGGGCCTTTCATCCAGAAAAAAGGAGGTCATTGTCCCACTGTACTCATCCCTCAGACCCATTATAGAGTACAATGACCCGTTTGGCATGTACCTCACAAGACCTCTGCAACAGTTGGAAAGGTTGCAGAAATACCTCACTAAAAGAATCACAGGCCTAAAGCAGATGCCCTATGTTGACCATCTACAAATACTCTGCGGCACAGTCTACTCACAGGCGATCTCTGCTTAACATACAAGGCCATGTGAAACCCTGAGCTGTTGGACATGCTCCACTTACAGAAATCCCAATCCCTCAGAGCAGCACGCTCCCGGGATCTAAACCTTGTCATCACAATAAACAAAACTTGCTGGAGGGATAGGTTCCTGACCCAGAGACTTCCCATACTCTGGAATAGACTGCCCATACATGTCAAGCAGAGCACCTCCTTGGTCCTCTTCAAAAGGAACCTTGATGATTGGATGGGAGACAGGAAATTAACTGCAGGGATCACGTCAGTTGCCCTGCTAGACAGGGGTCCAGGGAAGTAAATATTGTGGGAAGAAATATCCAGGGAATTGTTATGGCTAGACTTGTATAGGCCCTAGGGCTGATAGTAATAGGTTCATAGGTTGGTACTAGGCTGAGGCCACTATGCTTTTCATTTTCTTCAATATCACATGTAAATGTGCTCAGGAAGTGGTCATCTTGTTTTGGCGGCATGTTATATATAACTGCAGTGGGCAACTACATAACTCATGCTAAACAAGCACTGCTCAATCTTAGTTTGGTTGGAGGGGGTGTGTACACATGCAATGGAACTACAGGCTGAAATTCATTACTCTTGTCATGGTTTCTTTCACTTTGGTCACAATCAACTATCAAACATATACACAGAAGGTAGTTTTTTTTTTTTTTGTTTGTTTGTTTTTTTGAGTAAGGGTGAGGAAGCATGCTGTACACGAAAGTACAGGGTAGTTACAAATTTACTATTGAACAAAAACTTCATGGCTTTTCTGAGGGAAAAGTGTACATACACGTCCAACAGCAGCAGCCTGGATTACTTTACTGTGGCCATTACGTTTTCTATTTTCTTCTTAATGAAACATCCAAATGTGGTTTTCTTTTTAAGAATAAATAATATAAATATGTAAGTAAAGGGCAGTTATGGGACCATTTATGAATCATCATCAGCGTAGTCTGTTGGGTAGCAGTGTTGTCAAAGATGAAAAAATGGCTATTACATTATTTATGCTATCTCCCAGTAAAAAGGTACTTACTGTACACTTCTCAAAAGAGGCACATCCATTGGGACAGAATGTGTGCATTTTTTTTTTTTTTACTCAAAGCACCTTATTAGAAAGTCAGACTACATTCCTGCAAAATGTCTTAGGGGATCAAGAATTTCAGAGGGCTTTTGTTGTCACAATCTGGAACTCTAGCCAGTTTTCACCTGGGGCTGCTTAACTAGTTTTACCCAGCCGTGCAAACAGTAACATCCAAAATGCATGTGCACCAAGTCCTCACACTAGAAGCAAAAAGATGTCATTTATTTCAGCAGCCTGGGCACCATTTTTTAAATTTGCACTTTGTTGACCAGTTTAGTACCACTAGACAAATGGATTCTTTTTCAGGGGTGACCTGAGGTGGTATTCATACTACCTAGGTGAAATTTGGGCAGGGGACAGGGGACAGAGTAATATCACCTGCTCTTTTTGATAAATGCCACGGAATCTTTTTATACCCACATGAGAAACCACCAACTCAGATACACAGGGTATTTGCTTACCTTCCCATCTGAAGGACAGCACACACTGGAGTGTAGCACCATTCTTATGCTGCACTGCAGTGTCAGTAATGGAAAAATTAATCCAGATACCCGGTGTGAAAATAGAATTCACCATTTCTACACATATATATATATATATATATATATATATATATATATATATATATATATATATATATATATATAACTGCCTTGGGGAACTGACATATGGTCTTGTATGCTCAGATCCTCACCTTTGCCTAGTGGCCTGATACTCAAAAAGCAAATGGAGTACCCTGGAAGAGAACTGTAATAATCACGTGGCTAGGAAAAATGAATAAAGTTCTAGGTGAGAACTGCTAGATGGAATGTCGGGAGGGCTCTAAAGATGTTTATGTAGGGTCCTCTCTAGAAGATGAAGCCTTGGGTCAGGAAACCAGTGTTGTCAAGACTAAAAATAGGGTTATAAGAATGACTCAAGGCACAATCTGTTTGTCTTTCTATATCAATTTTGGAGAGAGGTGAAATAGAGAAGCTATAAAGGAGTCGTGGGGACTATTGTTATACTAGAGCATCCCTTGGATAGCTAACTTTGATGGCGAATAAAAGAAAAGAAAAATCACCAAATTTGGTGTCAGCCAGGTATACACAGCAGCAAGTCTGCCCTGAACAGTTTCCACAATGCAGATGGGCTGAGGGATCATTCAATATGCATGAGGATGCAGTGGCCAAGCCTGTCTACTACAGAACTGGATTCAAAAGAAATAGGACTGGTAGTCAAAGCATCATATTGAGACAGCCCATTCCCAAAACCTCAACGCTTCTAAGATTGGATAGGAAAGTTCCTACTGCTTGTTTAAATATCAGCCCACAGCCATGCTGTTAATGTGGACAGCTATTAGCACCTTGAGACAGAGTCCTTTAAGACCTGCAGTGTGCAGACTTGTCTCCAGAATGCTGATGTGCAGACTAACCTCGAACTATGACCAAACATCATGGACCATCACCCCATGGCAATGACCCTCCCCACCCTAGGGCACAGACATCTGTGCTGATGGTCATTAAAGAAGAGGGGTGCTGGAATGGAGTGCTCGCTATTAGTTTGAAGTATGAAGCCATCATTTAAATACTACTTGCAAGTCTTATTGTGATGTGTTACAAAAAAATCTGATATCTGGGATTACTGGACTTTCAAGGTCCACTGCAGCACCCTCATATGCAAACAGAGCAGGGTACCATGTACATAGATGTTGCCATTAGACGTAGCGCTTTAACACATCGTAATGAAGTTATTTGGTCACAGACAGTCACAGCAACTATTATAAGGGACGGGTCCTGACTAATGGATGATGGGGCCTGCAGGATAGATTGTAGAATGCTTCTGGTAAGCACAGCATTTGGAAAGGCTCCATCTGGGACTTTGGAGTATTCACTGTAATTCCCAAACAATAAATTGTCACTCCTTGGAAGTCTTAAGTTTCAATTTTTTCCCTGCTGGAGCAGCTATGAGCCATTCGTCCAGGTAATGAAACACTTGCATCCCTTGCAGTCTTCTCTGGTTCACTGCAAATGAGGATACATATCTGACCACCACTCTGGGAGATGAAACAAAATGGAAGGGTCTGATACTGATAGCGACCATCTCTTATCTGGAAGCCAAGAAACTTCCTGGTCTCCCTGACAATCTTTGAACAGAGAGGCATTCAGGAAATCTAGAGAACACATCCAGTCTCCTCCTGAAAGACAGGAAAGGATGGACCACAATGTGGCCATCCAAAAGACATATTTGGGGATACACTCATTTAGGCCACCCACACTGGATTATCGGCCAGTTGTCCTGTCTTTCTAGGGACAAAACAGAATCTAGACTAGAAAACAATCCTCCCTCATCTGGTAGGATTGTTGGGTGGATCTTTTCTTTATGATGCTTAAAACCTGTTCTTGCAATGCTCTTTTGCTGAGGTGTGAAAAGGAATCTTTTTTTTCAATCCTCCTGTGTGGGAGGTTGGCATAATGGTCAAGGTGTTTGCCTTACAGACACAAGGTGCAAGGTTTGATTCTCACATGAGATACTTGGTTAGGCTTACAATGTCCCACAAGTGCAATTAGCCTAGTACTAATCAATGAAACCTATGAACCTATAGCCTCTGGATATTACTGCCCTTACTCACTTTTCTTGCATGAAGGCTAGGCACATTAAACAGATAAATTAAGCCAGACTATTAAAATTGTCGGACGGTAAGACGAGGTTTCAGAGATTAGACTACGGTCCTTCCAGAGGAGGACAGAAATATTTCTGCTGTCTGCTGCTGCTGAAGATTGTTCTCAAGGACTGGGAACCATTCAGAAAGTTACCTTAATGGCCTTTTCCAGGAACTCTGACAGTTCTGTTGCTGATATGAGGGCTGACATGAGCTTCACTGCATCCCTGAAAATTTGCACTACAGAGATGAACTTTGCATTAAAAGCAGAGATGATCTTGCAGTCCCTGTCCATGTTCTTAACCAAATGCAGAAAAAAGCAGACTCCTTGAAGAGGACAGTAATAAGAGTTCACTGAAGTGTCATCAGCAAATTCTCTCAGGTGCACCAGCCTACTCCTACTTAAGAGTGAACCTGCAAGTCACCCTAAAAATTATAGGCCAATAACTTGCCTTCTGACGACATATAAACTATACACGGGAACTGATGCCAGCAAAGTTTATAGTCATTTAGAAGAAAACTCGATTATGGCAGCAGAACAAAAGGTAAATAAAAGAAAGGCACATTGAAGAAAGGATCATTTGTTGTTAAAGTCATAGTGGAGAACTATAAAAAGAGGAAGAATCTAAGTATGGCAATGACTGACTACAAAAAAGCATTTGATGGTATCCCTCATTCAACGGGGAAAAAAAAAAAAAAAAAAAAAAAAAAGAGTGCTTAAACACCCCACACTGATCGATTACATTGCAGTAACCATGAAATAGTGGCAGACCACTCTGCAATAAAGCCATGATAAAGGACAAGTTGTTATCCCAGGGATAAAAATTCAAAGGGGGATATTCCAGGGTGACGCTCTGTCACAGTTACTATTCTGCCCTGCCCTTAATCCATTAAGCTATTTACTCAACAGCTTAGGCCATGACTATAATCTGGCTCCTAGAAAAAGTGTAAAGACTTCTCGCCTTCTCTTTGTCGACTATTTAAAACTGTATAGCTCATCAGATGAGGAACCAAAAGCACAACTGCATTTGGTCTTGATAAATTCCAAAGCAACCTTTAAAGCATGAAAACTGCAACGCCAACTTGAGCAAGAAGGAGTGTATAAATACTTGGGAAATGAAGGATCAACAATAAAATATGAACAAATGCGAATAAAACTTATACTTCAGAAGACTTAAATTAATCCTGAAAACAGCACTGACATCCAAGAACAAAATCCAAGCTATAAACCAATTTGCTCTTCCTGTCCTATGTTTTGGAGTGACTGACTGGCCCCAAAATGTGTTGGATAGATTAGAGAGGAAAACAAGAAGGATGCTTCATGCTCACCAAATGATTTATAAAAAAAAAAATAAAAAATCAGTGCATACAAAGATTATATATGCCGCGTTCTGAAGGAGGGATGGGTCTCCTTGAAATTGATTATATGCATAGATCTGCAATCGTGGGAGGAAGGCTGTTGATGTTGCTGTAGCCCTGGTGGAATGGGGCCTGATGTTACCAGGCACAGATTTCCCATGGTGTGTGTAGCAGAAACGGATACAATGTCCTATCCATTTTGAAATGGTCTGTTTTGAGATAGCTTTTCCTTGTGATCCTGCAGCATAGGATACAAAGAGCTGGTCAGATTTTCTGAAAGCCTTAATTTTATCCAAGTAGTAACGTAATTGCCTGTGAATGTCCAAAGAGTGTAGGAGCCTTACCCCTTTGTTCTGGGGGTTTGGATAAAAGGTGGGGAAATTAATGGTTTGGTTTAGGGCCACACTGGATACCACCTTTGGCATAAAGGAAGGGTTAGTTTGTAAAGAGACTCTGTCTTGATGAAAAATGAGGAAAGGCTCCACTGCCATTAGGGCCTGTAGTTCTGAGACTCTTCGTGCTGAAGTTATTGCTAGCAGCAGGGCAGTTTTCCATGATAGGAACTGTAGATCAGCTGTGAAAGCTGGTTCAAAGGGTGGTAGTGTAAGTTTTTCCAAAACAAAGTTGAGATCCCAAGTTGGTGTTGGTGCTCTCCGGGGCGGTCTTATGTTCTTAGCCCCTCTGAGGAACTGTCTTAGTAATGGATGCGAAAATATAGGAGGATCCACATTGTATTGAGCTGAAATAGCGGAGGCGTGGATCTTAATAGATAAGGAAAGTCCTTTGTGCAACATCTCAGTTAAATATTGAAGAATCTGAGGAATATTTGGGACAAGGGGATTTTGGCCTTTAGCCTGGTTCCAGGCGTAGAATCTTTTCCATTTGTCTGAATAGACTTTCCTGGTGCTGGGCCTCCTGGCCTCCACAATGACATCCATCACAGCTTTAGAGAGAAGTGCTGACTGGTTGTTTAGGCAATTTGCCATGCAGCCAGATTTAAAGTCTTGAGCTGGCTGTGTAGCATCTGATTGTTTTGCTGAGTGAGCAGGTGAGGAATTGTAGGTAAAATCCATGGTGAACCTTGAGCTATGTTCCTTAGTAGTGGATACCAGTGTTGGCGTGGCCAGTCTGGAGCAATGAGTATCATTTGTGGCCTCTCTAAACTGGTTTTCAGCAGCACCTTTGCCAGAAGAGGTAGTGGAGGAAAGGCATACACTGTCAATGTTTTCCAACTGAATGAGAGGGCATCCACTTTCCAAGCTAGTGTGTGGTATGTCCTTGTGCAGAATTTCCGTAGTTGGTAGTTTTAGGGGGAAGCAAACAGATCTATGTCTGGGCTCCGCCATTTTTAAGTTATCATTGCGAATACTTGTGGATCTAGTTTCCACTCGTTAGGATCCATGATGTTTCTGCTTAGATCATCTGCCAATGTGTTTTTCTTTCCTGGCAGGAATTGTGCTTGTAGTTGAACTTGGTAGGTCAGTGCTGTGTTCCACAACGTCATTGCTTGTCTGCATAGGGGGTAGGAGTGTGTGCCCCCTTGCTTATGTACCACATCACTGTGGTGTCGTCCGTCTTTATTAGGAGTTGTCCTGGATGTAGGAGGTCCTTGAAAGCTGTTAGGGCATTTTGTACAGCTAGCAACTCTTTTTGATTGATATGTAGATGCCTTTGGTCTGCAGACCATTTGCCCTGAATACACTGTCCGGCCATGTGTGTTCCCCAGGCATAATCCGATGCATCTGTTATAGTTTGCCTGGCTGTGGGTAAGGTAAAAGGCCGACCCTTGTTGAGGTGACATGCCTGAGCCCACCATAGAAACTGAAGGCAGGGTATGAGTGGAATTATTGTTTCCAAGGTGTGGCTGTGTTGAGTCCATACGCTTTTCAGATACCACTGTAATTTCCTCATATGCAGTTTTGCAAATGGTAGTAGTAGTATGCAAGATGTCATGAATCCCAAGGCCTGCAGAATTTTTCTTGCAGGGAGTTGGGTCTTTGTTGCCATCATTTCTGAAGTATTGAGTCAGTTGTCCTTGCTTGTCTGGCATGAGATAAGCCATCTGGGCCGTTGTATTTAAGATGGCACCCAGGAATATTATGTCTTGTGAGGGCACTAGTTTTGACTTCTTTTCGTTTACTGTGTACCCCAGGCAACTTAGTAGATTTTTGACAAACGCCAGATGCTTTAATAGGGTGTCCTTGCTTTCTGCTTGAATAAGGCAGTCGTCCAGGTATGGATATATTTGAATCCCTCCTTTGTGGCAATTACTAGTGCCAAGCATTTTGTGAAGACCCTGGGCGCAGTAGATAAGCCAAAGGGCAGTGTAGAGAATTGGTAATGGGTGGAACCTGCTATAAATCGGAGGTATCTTCTGCAATTTTGTCTGATAGGGACAGGTATGCCTCCTTGAGGTCCAACGTTACTAGCCACGCCTTCTTGCCCAGTATGGGAAGAAGTTGCTGTAGTGTTAGCATCTTGAATTTGGGTACTTCCAGGTATGTGTTTAGAATTGATAGGTCCAGAATGGGTCTCCAGGCTTTGTCCTTTCGGGGAACCAGAAACAGTAGAGTAAAATCCTTGTCCTTGCTCCTGTGTAGGAACCTGATGAATGGCTCTCATCTCCATGAGAGCTGAAATTTGCTTTTGAGCCTCTGCCCATTGATTTGGTGGCAGGTTTGGCATTCCTTTTATCCTTGGCAAAGTGTGAAAGTGGAATCTGTATCCTTGAGATACAATATTTAGGACCCATTTGTCTTTTGCGACGATGTGCCAATTTGTCTGCAAAAAGTGCTAGTTTTCCCCTCAGGGGAGCTATCAAGAGCGTTTTGCTTGGTAGTCTGAGGGGTAAGTCATTGTGTTTGTCTTCTGGTAGTTTGAGACCTGTCTTCTCCTCCTTTTTGGGTTGTGGCACCCCATTGTCGAGGCTGGTAAGAGCCTTGTGACTGGCATCTGCTCCTTGTGTGTCTGTATCTGCCCCTCTGTGGTCTGGCAGAAGCTGGAAAGGACTAGTTTTTGGTTGGCCAATTTCTGCTGAAACGTGGGGGTTGAACCTGTAAAAAATCCTTGACCGTCTGCATGGATTTTGCCTTATCCTCCATTTTCTTTAAAACTTCTTCTGCTTTTACACCAAATAAAACATCCTGCTGTAAAGGTGCATCCAATAACTTTGCTTTAACACGATCAGGTAAAGTTTGTTCAACTCATTACAGCCGAGTGACGTCTCCAAACGTTTTTGCAGTTGCACCCTACTGCTCCTCTAGGCGTCAGATATTGCCTGTTCATATTTGCATTAATAATTCCAAAACCATGTTACATACAAGGTATTGGAAAATTTTATCTTGAAGCATACATGATAGCAAACACAATTGTATTGATATATGACCTCTGTCAATGGGTATTTGTTAAAAATGTAAGGTGATAACTTCAATTTTTAAATGCTGAAGCCACGCCCACTAGGAGTTAAAGGTACACACACTCAAAAGAGCTCTACTGGAGGGAATGCAAGCATGCCTACATATGACAGACCCCATCATTGCTGCTCTACAAGAAGCTTCCAATGAATCAAATCCACATTGCAAAGTGTGTGTTCCCACTTGTTCAGCTGCATGCAACAAATCTTGCATTTCCTTGTAATCAGGCTGTTCTGTCTGTGTGCATTTTTTGCTTTAATTGAGACATAAAATATTGTTGATATTTTAGCATGTGAAACTGACAATTTAAGGCCCTCATAGCTAGAGTTGCTGAGGTATATACTTTCTTTCCCCATCTGTCTAGTGCTCTAGAATCCCTTTCAGAGGGTACAGGATTTTTAGCAATAGAGGCCTTAACCCCTTTGGGACCCTGGGAAATGGTTTCTGGGTCAGCAACAGGGCTTTTATACAGGAATTTGGGTGAGTCAGGGACTCTGTAGTATCTGTCTGGTTTGGCTGGTGCAGGAGGTAGTGAATCTGGGTTAAGGCTAGATTCTGAATAAACATCATCCACAATGCCTAACACAGGTAGAATAGCAAGTGGTCTGTGCTGGGGTAAGTAAAAGGAACTCTCTGAGCCTTTTCTTAGAATCAGAGTAATCTTGGCCTTCCCAGTGGAAATGTTCCCTCATGGTATGTAAGGTTTCCCCAAAAGAGTAGTCTTCTGGGGGAGATGCAGAAGGGATAGACTCTTCATCATCAGAGTCTTCATAAGGGGGAATGGAATATTCCTGTTCCTCAGAAGAGTCTGAGGAAATTGAAACCTGGTCAGAGGAAGCGTAGTCCTCCTCCTGTCTTGGCCTTTTATCAGGAGGGGGATGGGAACCCTTGATTAGGGTAATTAAGTCTTCAGCCACCTTAAACATCTGTTTCTTAGGCATGGGGCCTTGCACTGGAGACTGCTGTACAGTCTTCTTTGTTTTTAAAGGAGCTTTCAGCTTTGCATAGGATTTAATAGTGAGTGTAGTCGGTCTGAAGACACTTTCTGCAACTGAAGGCGTTTCAACTGCGCCGGAATCTCCTTCTGGCATGGAGTTGGAAGGGCCTAAAGGTAAAGGTTGTGGAGGCCTAGCAATCTCCGCTTGTTAATTGGACGTCACCTGGGGTTCTAAATCAGCGGCAGTCAGGGGCTGCGTAGGCGCCTCACTGAAAACTGGAGAACCGGCGACTGGCCTAGCAGAGGCCTCAGAGTCTGGTTTGGGTCTCGGCTGCCTGTCCTTATCTTTGCATTTTTTTATGCATTCCGGTCGTTGGTTGCTCCGACGGCATGGTATAATTAAATTTCCTACCAAAATAATGTTGGGCGAAATCAAGCCAACGTTTAATAGTTCGTTTATTAAACCTAGCACAAAATCGACAACCTGTGACATCGTGGTCTGGGCCTAGGCAAGGAATACAATAAGAATGAAAGTCCTTATGAGGTATTTGCTTCCCACAAGAAATGCAATTGTTAACTTTTTCTGACATCGGACTAAGGCAAGAAAAGGTTCCCCAACGGGGTACTTAGCTTTATTGAAGACTTCGGTCTGAAATTCGATTTGAAAATCTCAGGAGTTGGCCGACCGGCACTTGCGAACTGCTTCTACTTTGGGCACCGCGTGGCAAGAAAGACTGGAGAAAATGGCGTCGGATGAATCTTATACACCCCTGGCGCACTGACGTCAGGGAAGAAGCGACAGCAACCAACGCCGGACCAAGATTTTGGAACTCTGTCCGACTGCGGGACCGCCTGATGGCAGGATAACCCAAGTGTGATGACTGCAGCAGTGTAACACGATGAACATCTGGGATGTTCTTTTTAAAAAACAGGGCAAAAAGCACCTCTGCCCATCCAGGTACAACAGAGGGAAGAGGCAAGAATAACTCTTTGCTGGACCTTATTAAAGCTTTTCATCCCCTTTTCATAATCATTATCTACTGCTGGAATGGTATGACTTCTATGAAAAAGTCCGGTTAAAAATGGTCTACAAGCAAATATTCTGCATAACCCAGAGTATGTGAGAGGTAATCGGCTATTCTGACAAATACAATAAGAGCCTTTTCTGGAAAATCTTTCATAGTAATTTTAGACACAGCAGAAGTAGAACAAATCCATTTCTTTTCCACTCTGGGATTTTTTGCATTAGGAGCTGGAGAGAAATATTTCACTTTATCCATTTATAGGTCTTTCACTTTCCTATCAGTCTTTCATCTTGCACTAACTAAGCTATCTTTAGCAGACTCCAGCTTGACCTTAATGGTCAACAATGTCAACCCAAAACGGTGCTCGAGGTTGAAGCCTAATCAGGAGTTGATGCAGGGCCACATTCCATTCTGAGCAGAATTTTTTTTTCATCTTTAAAGGAAAACTCCACCCTAGAACTAAAAAAATATTTTTTTTTCAGTCCATCTTTGTTTCCAGACCCATTTTTAACAGCTCAAAACCACTAAGTGCTTTATTTGTAATTTTAGCCAGTCTATCACAGCATGGCTACTGATGGGGCTTGATATATCAACGTGATCTGCTTCTCCTTAAATCCTTTCTCTTTCCCATAAAGCATTTCAAGTCTATTTTCTATGACTCATGCCAGACATAAGGAAGTAACTGTGAATTCCCATGCTATTGACATAATGGGAAATCTGTGACTCGCTGTCAGTTTGTATTTCTTCTGTAAGAGGCCTGCTTCTCATAGCTGGCCTTAGGCACAGGCCAACTAGGCGGCCGCCTAGGGCGCCACTCTAGCAGGGGCGCTGTTCCAGTATTTGTTTGGTGTAAACAGACCAGGATGGGGGCACCAGGTGGTGTGGTGGGGGTGCGATGGAGCCCTTTTGCCTAGGGCACCAGCTGACCTAAGGATGCTCCTGCTGCTTCTTTTCTGTTGCTAATCACCCTCATTTATGTTTGGCTCAAGCTTGCTTTTACGCTATAGCTTGAAGTTATCCAGCAGCAGCCAGAGATGTAGCTAAATTGGATAACTTTGTTCTAGGTGTTCTTTTGTAGTCCAACATGAATTGACATTCCCCTCCCCCCACACTACTCCACCTTGCACACACACACACATGCACTTTGAATGCGAGTTATATACAAACACACACACACACACTCCTGGGGAAGGCTGGCACAGGTTCTCCAGCTATGCCCCCTTTTGCCCAGACTATTCAGTAGTACCAACTGCCACTACCTACCCCTATCAGCTACTATAAAGGCCCTTACCAAAGGGTTTTTACTGTGTGATATTACTATTATCCAAATGGTAAGCGTGTCGAACAGCAAGACTAGTGGAGTGGCTTTGTACAGTATCACTAAATACATGCAGGTACTCTAGAGCTTAAATTATCTCTACACAAAACAGCCACAGTTGAAAGGTTTAAAAATATTTAATAATAAACACACAAGACAATACTCATTAAACACAGTGACAACAGAGTTCAGAGATCACAGGAATATGCTTTAAGCCAATACTGTAAGGTAGTCTCAGTCTGACAAATATAGAAAACAGCTAGAGTAATCTGGCTATATTTCTATCTCGAAGAGAAACTGTAAGATCTAATACTTACAAATGTTTGATTGATTACATCTTATAGAACAAATTACATAATATTTGCAAATGAGAACTTGTTAGTATGGTTTGATTATTTTTATATAAATGTAAGATGTTCTGCAGTCCTACCTCGCCTTCATTCTTCCATATGGGTTCGGAGCCGATCCTCGGCTTCGAATCGGCCTATAACAAAGCTCAAAGTCTCCTAGTTGGCTCGTGGCTAGGTAGGTATTCCATAGTGCACTAGTACAATCCCCAGATCTCGTTTGCTGCGTCTACGAGTTCAAAAGTGCTTCTTGCTTGGCTGTGGCCAAGTTCAAAACTTTTTTTTCATTATTATTCACTTTACCGATTCTTTAGCTAGTTATCGTAATATTAGAAGTTAGTTATCTTATAGATAGTGTTTAGAAGTATTTAGAAGTGTTTTTTGCCATTTAATTAGTCAGTTTGTTGAGAACAAGTTGGCAGTTGGCCCTTGTTGTTCTCAGTTTGGTATCCTGTGTGCTAGCTTATAATACCTTTGATATTACATAGGTCCAGCATTTGTGTTAGGACCTTGTTTTTCTTGCTTTTTCATACATATATATTGTGTGCAATGTTTTTTGTTAGTTTTTATACAGGTTATTTCTCTATAGGTCCGCGTTTATATTAGGGCCTTGTTTTCTAAATTTTTAGAGATTAAAGATTGCATGCAGTATTGTTTGTCTCATACATTGCCTGCTACTGAAGTTTCTGGTCTTTTCTCCGACTTGGCTTATCCAGGTAGGTCCGTTTAAGTTAAAGGACCTAGTCCGTTATCTTTCAGTTTTTTCTACAGGGCTAGGCCCGTTTAAGTTAGAGGACTTAGTCCTCTTTAGTCCCTTGTTTGTGTGTGTGTGTGTGTGTGTGTGTGTGTGTGTGTGTGCTTGTTAGGGCTAGGCCCATTTAAGTTAGAGGACAAAGTCCTCGCTGTGCTTGTTGTGTACCTGTTAGGGTGAGGCCTGTTTAAATTAGAGGACCTTGTTGATATAGCTCTGTTAAATATGTCTAAAGAGTCTAAAGACCACAAACCTTCGGGTTTCAAAAAATGCATAAAGTGCTCCCAGAAGATATCAATTACGGATGGCCACAGTAATTGTGTTTATTGCCTCGGAGCCATTCACTTGCAGGAAGCTTGTTTATTCTGCCATTCCTTTAGCTCCAGAGTTCTCCAGGAGCAGAACAAGTTAATTAGTTCTCCAGGAGCAGAACAAGTTCATTTTGAAAGGTCTCCTCAAGTCTTCCTTCAAGGAAGACTTAGCAAGCTCTTCTTCCTCATCAAAGTCTCATTCATCCAGAAAAGAGAAGGTCAAGTTGGTCAAGAGGCATTCTCCTGCACCAACTAATATATCAGAACCTCTTCAGAAACAACTGAAACTTGACAAGACTTCTACTTCCTCGGCTCCACTGTCCTGGGAGCTGGTCGAGGTTGTCAATGTTGACATTGCAGCGTCAGCTCCAAGCCTTTCAGAGCAGACTGCTGAAAAATTGCATCAGAGCCAGTCCAGAGATCTTTTGCCCATCTCCCAAACCTTAAGATCTCCAATTTTACAGAGATCCAGATCACCTACTCTGTCATCCATATCCTCCAAGAGCCTGTCAGAAGATGATGCGGAGAGAGTGGTGCTTAGACTCTTGGAAGTCGTCTGCTTTGCTCAAATTGTTGTTGGCTCTGACCCAGTAGATTCCGAAGCCACCCGAGTCCATCCTCCCTGTTGTGGTTCCTCCTCCAAGCCAAGTTGGGCCTTCGGAACAGAGGATTTCGGTGTCACTTGTTGTGGAACCCTCTGTTCCAGCTCCCCTTGTGGCAGTCTTGGAGCAGAGTTCCACTCAGACACCTTTGGCACCGTCTGTGGTATCTAGGTGCCGGGGCTCACCGGTCGGCCCGACAGGGACACTTGGACCCGAACCTCTTCAGTGCAGAGAGTCTCCCTCCCAATGCGTCGGCTAGGGTGAGCTCGGACCCTACATCCACCTCGGAGCCGGTCGCTCTGGAGCTGAGGACTATCTCCATTTCCTCTGAGCCAGAGAGACCTGCTTTCGAGATGATGAGGAGTGTGCTGTCTCGCTCATTAGCTCCGTGCAAGGGTACCGATACTCTTCCCCCTCAAGCACCGACCTCTGTCTCAGCACCTTCTCTCTCTCTCGACAGCCAGAGACCCGCAGCCTCAGGAGCCCCCATTGGGTGGCCTCCAGTCTTCCAAGACCTCCCCAAAGTACCCTTCAGAGGAGCACCCTCTGAAGAGGACATGCAAGAGGAAGCATGTAGACTCCCCGGATGAGTCCATCACTTCAGACACTGACCTTGAGGAGTTAGAAGGGCCCCCCTCCCCCCCAAGTCATCTTCTGATGTCTCCTTTGTAGAAATCTTAAAAGATCCTAAAGCAGAGAGGCGGCTGGCCCACTGTCATCGCTTCTGATGAGAAGTCAGTGTACCTGAAGGCTTTTGGGTCTCAACCTTCATCCTCTTGGGTGTCTCCACCTTTTGGACGAACTCTTAGACCTGGTTAGTCGAAAGGTGTGGGAGACTCCTGATGTCGTGGAGCCAGTACCCAGAAGACCCAATAAATTTCTCTCAGTCACAAAAGAGCAAGAGTTTTTGTCCAAGCACGTGCCTGTAGATGCCATGGTGGTGGTGGCGGCCACTAAGAAGCAGCTAGTGGAGACTTCTTCATCTGTACATCCGCCGAAGGAGTCGCGTATGATGGATAGATATGGGAAGTATATCTTTTCTTCAGCGGCTTTTACCCTCAAATCGCTGAACTCTCTCACACACTTTACTAGGCTTCAGAGAGATCTCCTCAAGGAGGTAGGAGATTCTCTTCAAGGTACATCTACTGAAGGAGTCCCTGAGAAGGTGACTGCTCAGTTGCCCACCTTAAATTCCATCATGAACTCCTCCATGAGGCTGATCTTCTATGCAGCCGACGGAGCGAGAAGGGCAGTGGGTTCAGAAGTTTCCCTTAGGAGACACTCCTGGATGTGCTTATGTAAATTTGTGGAGCCTTTCAAGTCTAACTTTACCAACTGCCCCTTTGACGGTTCTTCATTGTTTGGACCCAAGGTCTCCTCTAGACCCTATCTCAAGGGTCAGAGAGGTGGTAAGATGTGGTTCAAGAAGTCCCAGAGATTTTTCCCGGATACACAGGGTGACTCCTCCTTCAGAGGCAGAGGAGGAGGAGCTAATGGTAGACGCCCTAGAGGCGGGGGGGGGGGGTCTGCAAAACCAGGGTGGCCACGATTCTTTGAGGCTGTCCCTATCAGCGCTCCTGATGTGGGGCCTGGCTGCGCTTCTCTGGAGCTAGTCGGGGGTCACCTGTCTTTGTATCCAGAAACCTGGCTAAACATCACCCATGACAAATGGGTACAAAGAATAATCACTAGAGGTTACGCCATACCCTTTTCTCTTCCACCCCACACTCCCAAGAAGATCCCGGATGTTCCACCCAATCACAAGGATCAAGCAACTGTAGAAGTACAAAAGTTGCTTGCAAAGAGAATCATCCAAATAGTACCCGCAGATCAGATAGGATTCAGAACTTACTCCAGATTATTTTCAGTGCCAAAACATACACGAGACTGGAGGCCCATCTTGGACTTCAGCAAACTAAACAAATCTGTAAAGAAGGCCAAGTTCCGGATGGTGACACTGCAGTCTATACTCCCTCTGTTAGGGAAAGACAACTGGATGTGCTCCATAGACCTCCAAGATGCATACTACCATATAAAAATGGACAGAGCATCGAGGAGTCATTCACACTTCTGACTAGGAGCCAGTCATTACCAATTTCATGCTTTGCCCTTTGGTCTCACCACAGCTCCCAGTGTGTTCACCAAATGTATGGCAGTAATGACAGCTCACCTGACACGTCAAGGATTCCAAGTGTTTCCGTACCTGGATGACTGGTTCCTGCCCACCACCACCAGGCCCCTACTCCTACAAACCAGAGATTCCACCATCCAGCTCTGTTCCCAGATGGGGATCACAATAAATTGGGAAAAGTCTGCCTTATCGCCCTCTCAAATTGTGACTTTTATAGGCTCAGAAATAGACACAGTCGCCATGGTAGCTTGTCTACCTGCAGACAGAATTCAAAACCTCAGATTGAGATCAGTCTACTTCTGCTACAGAAAGTCAAGGCAAAGGCAGTGCTGAAAATCTTAGGGACCATGGCCTCCACCATAACACTAGTCCCTCTAGCCAGATGGCATATGCGAGTTCTCCATGGCTTCTATCTTCCCAGTGGTTTGTTCAACAACTGTCTCTATCTCACCATATCATCATAATAGTCTTGCAAAAATTACCTTCGTTAGTGGATTCAACCCGACCAGCTGACAACAGGCACTCCATTCCTTCCTCGCCAACCCGTTGCTACTGTGACCACGGATGCCTCGCAGATAGTGTGGGGAGGAGCATTATCTGGGCAGGACTGTCCAAGGCACATGGCAAGATCACAAAGCTCACCTGCATATCAATGTCATAGAGATGAGAGCAGTGCTTCTAGCATTGCAAGCACTTCACAACTTTCTTCCTCTAGGGACGATAGCAATCCAAATCGGACAACATGTCAGTGGTATGGTATCTAAACCAGCAAGAAGAACCAGATCTTACCCCTTTGTCAAGAGGCTCTTCGTGTTTGGAAGTGGGCGATATCTTCCCAACGCTTTCTAGTAGCAATGCATATCCCAGGGACAACCAATGTGATAGCAGACAAGCTCAGTAGGGCAATCTTGATGTCTCACAAGTGGTCTCTGAATCAGGAAATAGTGGAACAGATCTTCTGCAAATGGGGACAGTCTTGCTGCAATCTTTTTGCCAGTCCGATCAACTCCAAATGCAGCAGCTACTTCTCCCTCATCCCCCCCTCTGGGGGAGTCACTGAGATGCGCACTTGTTCACAATTGGCCCCTGGGACTCCTTTATGCATTCCCTCCCTTTCCGCTCCTATCCAAAGTGATACAGAAAGCAAAGTTATTGGGAAGCAAAATTATTCTCAACACTCCTTACTGGCCTCATCAGATTTGGTTCCCCTTTCTCGGGCCTCATCTACTAGACTATCCATGGACTCTGGACCCACTGCCAGACCCCTTGACACACGTCAGGCTCCCTTCACCCCTGCCTCCACACCCTCAACTTGACAGTGTGGCTGCTACACTACCATGCCTAGTAAAGTCTTTCACCTGCTGTGACCCCACATCCTTACGACTTCGCATAACCTTCCTCTAGGAAGTTATACACTAGCAAATGGAGAAAGTTTTCTATCTGGGCTAAAGAAAGAAATGTAGATCCTTACACAGCATCCATCCCTAAGGTTTTAGGATTTTTGTCTGAACTTTTCCATCAGGGATCAGCTGCTGCCACAATTAGGGTCCGCGATATCCAACTTTCGTTTGGGACAACATGAATCTAACCTGATGTCCCACAGATTATGTAAAACCTTCCTTAAAGACGTTACTTTGCTGAGACCTCCCTTTCAGGAACCTGTATCTCCTTGGGATCTAAACTTCGTTCTGTCCAAACTAACTTCCCCACCTTTTGAACCCGCACATTCATGTCTATTGAAGTTTCTGTCTTGGAAGACCTGGTTTCTAGTAGCCATCACATCAGCTAGACGAGTATCAGAGTTACAAGCACAGTCGATTAAGCCTCCTTATTTGATTTTCCACAAAGACAGAGTTTCCCTTCGTACAAATCCTTCCTTTATCCCTAAAGTTTGCTCTCACACTAATTTGAACCAAACCATAGAATTATCTGTATTTTTCCCTAATCTTTCCAACACTGCAGAGTACAAATTTCATCAACTCAATCTTCACAGGCAGTTGCGGCTCTACCTTCACAGGACTAAGGAACTCAAAGTCAGATCAATTGTTCATATCCTTTTCTGAATCTAGAATAGGTCTGCCAGTCTCTAAAGTGCCCTATCAAATTGGATTTTGAGCTGTATTTTCTTCATTTGCTCCTCCAATGGAAAGACTCTACCGTTCAAGATTAAGGCTCATTCTACAAGATCCCAGTCTACATCTGCTGCCTTCCAAGCCAGACTTCCAGTTGACAGCATCTATGCAGCAGCAACTTGGGCTACCCCTCATACCTTTATTACTCATTATAAATTGGATCTGACCTCAAGGGGTAGAGCCTCCTTTGGTTCCATGGTACTCAGGAGTATTTTCCTGTGAGCCACCCAAGAATAAGGTGCTAGGGACGCTGTCCCATATGCAAGAATGAAGGCAAGATAGGACTACAGAACATAAAGAAGTTATGTACTCACCATAAAGTACAGTTGGGTACACTTACCATAAATGTAGATGTTTGAGTGTATTCACTGTTGCAGTCATCACATTTGGGTTATCTGCTTGCAGCAGCCCTCAGTCGGCCTGATTATCAAAGTCTTGGGTCCTGCGTCGGTTGCTGTTTCATCTTCCGTGACGTCAGGTAGTCAGGGGTATAAAGCATGCAGCCGACGCCATTACATCAGTTTTTCTTGCCCCAGATGTCAGGTGCCCCCTTTAAAGGGAAGCAATTAAACATTATATACATATATACACACATACATATGCATACATATATACACACAAGGTCATAACTTCAACAAAAAAAAGCAAATACACCAAAAAGCTTTTAAGCATAGTAAAGGAGAACAGCGGTATAGCCAAAAGAAGTCAGGGGGCTGGAGGGAGGGTAACCAGGACTGCAACAGTGAATACACTTGAACATTTACATTTATGGTAAGTGTACACAACTGTACCATGTTTTTCATGTTTCACTATTGCAGTCATCACATTTGGGTAGATTCCCAAAGCTAAGGATGGGAGGAGGAATTTAGATAGCATTAGGACCAGCTAAAATGCCCTGCAAGACTGCAGTGGCAAAGCCAGCTCTGGCTTTAGAGAAAACTGGCAAGTGGTAATGCTTGGTGAAAGTATGTGCACAACTCCAGGTAGCAGCTTCTAGGATGTCTCTGGCAGGGACACCTCTGAGAAAGGCTGTAGAGATAGATGCAGCCCTGGTTGAATGGGGTCTAATCCCCTGTGGGATAGGTTTTCCATGGTGCTTACAGTAGAAATGAATGCAATGGCCTATCCATTTAGAAATAGCTTGCTTTGAAATAGCCTTCCCCTCTGCCCCTGCAGCAAATGCCACCAGCAGTTGTTCAGATTATCTTTGAGGTGTTTAGTCCTGTCCAAGTAAAATCTAAGTTGTCTGTGCACATCTAATGAGTGCAGTATCTGTTCCCCTTTGTTCTGTGGATTAGGAAAAAAGGTTGGCAAATTAATGGCCTGATTAAGAGCCACACTGGATACCACCTTGCGCATGAAAGAGGGACTGGTCCTGAGGGACATCCTGCCCGCATGAAAGATGATGAAAAGCTCCACTGCCATAAGGGCCTGTAATTCAGATACTACTGACCAAACTGCAGAAGAGTGCGAACCAAATACTTCACAATAAAACCACTGGTATACTGATGCTGTAGAAAATGCTGGTAATCCACAAAGAAAAGCAAAAAAAGTTTACTGTAAGAAAATAAACCATTCTGATGTAATAATTTATACCCAGTTGATGGAGACTGTCCTTAATAACAATTTTATTTTATTTAATGAGGAGTTTTTTTTACAACAGGAAGGGGTAGCTCTGGATTCTGCGTGTGGTGGTCTTTATGCTAACATAGTGGTTTTACAGGGGGAGAAGAAATATTTGTTTCCTTCTGACTTTTACAAGCATGTTAAATATTATACACAATTCCTGGATGACCTTTTTATTTTATGGGATGGTCCTTATGCCCTTATTAGTGATTTTATTAGATATTTACATTCCACCACTTCATTTTTAAGATTTACATATTCATTTAACTTGCATGAGATAGCCTGCCTTAACATTAAATTAAGGATTACCAGCATAGTCGGTTTATATCTAAAATATATCGAAAGGACACATATTCAAATTCACTACTTCATTATAGTAGCATCCACCCTCAAAAACAGAAAAAAAAGCTATTAAGGGACAGTTTATATGGGCTGCCCATATGGTATCACTTTCAGAAGATTTTTTTAGATGAATGTGATACCTTAAGAGATATGTTGTTAAAGAGGGACTACCTATTGAGACTTTTAACGACGTCCTTTTAGAGGTATTAAATAAGAGAAAGAAATTTTTATATACCTCTTTTATCTGAGGTTTCATTCGATGTAACACGCAGTGAATGTTGCGCCCCTAAGCTCTGTTTTTACTGGAAAAAATTATAATACTTCATTAATTTCTACATACATGATTGATAGTCCTGATAGTAAACATATTTTGAGTATAAATTGGTCAATTCTAACACATGACCGAAGTATCAGAACACATATTGATGAACAACCTACTGTTATTTTTAGAAAAGGTAGAAATTTAAATTTTTTTTTCGAGAAAGGATATGCTGTGAATCATTTTTCGAATGGATGTATGTTGAAGTGTGGTATGTGCATCTTTTATACCCCTGGCGCACTGACGTCAGGGAGGAGGCGACAGCAACAGACACCGGACCTAGACTTTGGAACTCAGGCCGACTGCGGGTAGCCTGCCAGCAGGATAGCCCAATTGTAATGACTGCAACAGTGAAACACGAACATCTGGCCAGGTTTAAATGAATCCCTCTCCATTAATTCCTTTTTAAAATTGAGATCTTTAAACTGATGATTATTTATTTATATATTTACATATTTATTTATATATTTATTCATTGCTCTTTTAAAAAATTGTGAAGTGGATGATCTTTTTTGAATATTTTCTATATTTTTATATCTATTAACATGTATTTATTTAACATTTTGTCATTGACATCACAGTTTGTATTGCCCTTTTAAATTTTTGTTACTTAGGGGAGTGGCTACTATCATGTGAAGCACAAAGGGAGTCTTTAAAATGTGTTCCGTGTTTGATTTTCATTTGTCTGATGAAGTTCCTTTGTTGAGGACAAAAGCGCTTACCAGCTTTCGATTGTCTTACAATAAATGTTTTTGCTTTACTTTGTGGACCACCAGCATTTTCTACAGCATCAATATACCAGTGGTTTTATTGTGGAGTATTTGGTTCGCACACCTGCAGTTTGGTCAGTAGTTTCTTTCTGTCTTTTGGTGCTTACTGTAATTCAGATACCCTTCTTGCTGAAGTGATTGCTAAAAAGAAAGCGGTTTTCCAAGAAAGGAATTTTAACTCTGCAGTTGCAGCTGGTTCAAAAGGAGGAAGAGGGAGTTTTTCCAATACAAAGTTAAGGTCCCAAGCTGGAGTTGGGGCTCTCCTGGGTGGTCTTAAGTTTTTGGCCCCTCTGAGGAACTGCCTGAGCAGTGGGTGAAAAAAAGAGGGGTGGTTCTGTGTTGTAATGAGCTGAAATGGCTGAGGCATGAATTCTGATGGAGGAAAAGGAAAGGCCCTTGTGAAGCATCTCAATTAAATATTGAAGAATCTGAGGTAAATTGGGCACTGCTGTGGCCATCCCTTGAGTTTGGTTCCAGGCACAGTTTTTTCCATTTTTCAGCATAAGATTTTCTAGTACTAGGCCTCCTTGCCTCCAAACTGACATCAAACACTTGTTTACTGAGGGACGGTAATGGAGAGATTAGGTAATTAGCCAGGCTGCCGGGTTCAGGGTTTGAAGCTGGGGGTGCAGAATCTGGCTCTCTTGCTGTGACAGCAGGGTAGGGGTCTGAGGTAGGTGCCATGGGGCTAGCTGTGACATGCTGTGCAAGAGGGGGTACCAGTGTTGGCGTGGCCAGTCTGGTGCAATCAGTATCGCCCTTGGTTTGTCTTGTTTGGTCTTTAGCAGTACTTTGGAGAGGAGCGGCATAAACTGATTTTTCCAGCTGAAGGACAGAGCATCCACTTTCCAAGCTTGTTTGTGGGGAGTCCTTGTGCAGAATTTGTCCAATTGGTAGTTCTGGGGGGAGGCAAACAGGTCTATATCTGGGCTCCCCTATTTGTTGATCAACACATTGAAAGTCTTTGGTTCCAGTTTCCACTCATGTGGGTCCATGAGATTTCTGCTTAGTTCGTCTGCCAGTGTATATTTAGTTTTCCTGGCAGGAATTGAGCCTGTAGATGCATTTGGTAACTCAAGGCTGTGTTCCACAGAGCCATGGCTAATCTGCAGAGGAGGTAAGAATGGGTACCCCCCCCCCCGCTTGTTTATGTACCACATAACTGTGGTGTTGTCCGTCTTTACCATTAATTGTCCTGGAAGAATGTGGTCCTTGAAGGCTGTCAGAGCATTCTGTACAGCTAACATTTCTTTTTAATTGATATGCAGGTGCATTTGACTTTGGTTCCATTTGCCCTGAATGCACTTCCCTGCCAGGTGTGGTTCCATTTGCCCTGAATGCACTTCCCTGCCAGGTGTGCTCCCCATGCATAGTCTGATGCGTCTGTTAGGGTTTGGGCGGCAGGGGGTAGAGTGAATGGTAGTCCCTTGTTTTGGTGGCAGACCTCTGCCCACCAAAGGAATTCTAACCACAGGCAAGGTATGACAGGAATCATTGCTTCTAGATCCTGAGAATGTTGACACCATAGGCTTTTTAGATACCATTGTAGTTTCCTCATATGCAGTCTTGCATATGGAATTAGAAGAATGCACGAGGCCATGAACTCCAAGGCTTGCAGTATTTGCCTTGCAGATAGCAGGGGTTTTTGTGGCCACTAGTTTGAAGTAATTTGGCAAATGAATTTGTTTCTCTGGCAGGAGGAAAGCCATCTGGGAAGTTGTGTTCAAGCTTGCTCCCAGGAATATAATTTGTTGACAGGGTACCAGATGTGATTTCTTTTCATTTATGGTGTACCCCAGACAAGTTAACACCTTTTGTACAAATGCCAGATGATTCAAAAGTATGTCCTGCCTTTCTGCCTGAATTAGACAATCATCCAGATATGGGTATATTTAAATATTTCTTTGCCTGCAAAATGCAATGACTAGAGCTAGGCACTTTGTGAATACCCTGGGCATAGTAGATAAGCCAAAGGGCAGTGCAGAGAACTGACAGTGCATGCAGCCTGCTTTGAAGCATAGGTATTTTCTGCAGGATTCCCTGATTGGGATGTGCAGGTAGACTTCCTTTAAATCCAGCGTTGCCAACCAGACATCTTTGCCCATCATGGGAAGCAACTGGTGAAGAGTTAGCATCTTGAATTTTGAAATCACCAAAAAGGTGTTTCGGCTAGACAGGTCCAGAATAGGACGCTATGAGTTGTCTTTTCTGAGTACCAGGAAAAGTCTTGAGTAGAAACCCTGTTCCTTTTCCTCTTCTGGTACAGTCTGAATAGCCTTTAATCTTAAGAGAGAGTACTTGCTTTTGAGCCTCTGCCCACTGATTTGGGGGTAGATCTGGCCAACCGTTTGGGGGTGGTAATGTGTGGAAGTGAAATCTGTATCCTTGGGAAACTACGTCTAAAACCCATTTGTCCTGGGTAATGAATTCCCAGTTTTTTGCTTGCAGAGCAATATTTCCCCCTAAAGGAGCAGCCAGTTGAGAAGTGCTTGGAAGTTTTAAAGTTAAGTCATTGAGACAGCTTACCATGGGGGGAGCCTTACTACTCCCTGATTTGGAAGTGGAAGCTCCCCACTGCTTAGTCCTGTGCATACCCTGGTACTGAAGCCTGGGTGTTCTGCTGGTTCTGGGTTTGAACTGAGAAGGCCTGGAAGAGGCAGGAAAGGACCAATTTTTTGAGGGCCAATGCCTACTAAATCTTGGAGGCTGCACTTGTAAGAAATCTTTAACAGTTTGTATAGATTTAGCTTTTTCCTCCATCTTTTTAAGAACTTCTTCTGCTTTGTTGCCAAACAGGCGGTCCTGATTTAAGGGAGCGTCCAGCAATTTAGTTTTAACATGATCTGGCAAAGACTGCTCCTTAAGCAAAGCATGCCTTCTAAGTGCAGACCCGGTGACAGCAGCCCTGCAAGATGCCTCTAGTGAATCGAAACCACATTGCAAGGTACATTTTCCAACCTGTTCAGCAGAATGCATTAAACCCTGCAAATCCTTATTTTCAGCACAATCAGGAATCAACATCATTTTCTGTTTAAACAATCCAATAATATGCTGCTTATACTTTAACATATGAAACTGGCTATTTAAGGCCCTAATGGCCAAGGTTCCAGAGGTGTATACCTTCTTACCCCATCTATCCAGGGCACTGGAATCTCTATCACAGGGGGTAGGATATTTGGCAGTAGTAGCCTTAATGCCCTTGGGTCCCTGTGAAATGGTCTCAGGATCCGCAGTAGGATGTCTAAAAAGGAACTTGTGAGAATCAGGAACCCTGTAATATCCATCAGGTTTTCTGGGAGCAGGAGGTAAAGAGTCAGGGGCCAAGCTAGATTCTGAAAAGGCATCGTCAACAATGTCCAGCACAGGAGGGATAGCTAAAGGCCTGTGTTGTGGCAGGAGTAGGAAATCTCTAAGCCTCTTTTTAGAATCAGAGTAATCCTGGCTTTCCCAGTGAAAATGCTCCCTAAAAGTATGCAAGGTTTCACCAAAAGAAAAATCCTTTGGGGGAGAAGCAGAGGGAATAGAGTCCTCTGCATCAGAATCCTCATTGGTAGATAAAGGTAAATCCTGGTCATCAGAGGAGACAGAAATTTCAGAATCCTGGTCAGAAGTATCAGAAGCAAATTCAGTCCGAGGTCTCAGAGGGGGACGGTTGGCTTCCCCTGATTAAAGTAATAAGTTCTTCAGCCATTCTTATTTGTTTTTTAGGCATAGAGGCCTGACCATGCGGTCTGGGAGTCTGTTTCCTAGGCATGGTTCGAGTTTTAGGCCCTGAAGAAGAAGATGGCGTCAGTTTAATATGCAAGTCAGTAGGGCTGAATACACCCTCAGAAGCCGATGCCTGCACAGCGGCTCCAGACCCATCCAAGTTAGAGACATCCGCAGGTTCTACAGTTGAAGCATCTCGCGGCATACCGGACTCCAAATGGGTCTCAGTAAAGGCCTGCGAATCTGAAGTAGCAGGTATCAGGGGCTGCGAAAGTGCCTCACTGAGTACCGGTGAACTGGCGACTAGCTTAGGAGAAGCATCGTCGGCAGCTTTGGACCTAGGCAGCCTGTCTCTGTCTTTATCTTTGCGTTTTTTCAGAATGTCGTTAGTCGGGTGGCTTACCGAAGACGTATCTGGATAATTGAACCAAGTACCAAAATATTTAGAAGCGAAAATATACAGACAACGAATAATTTGTGGTTTAAATAAGGCACAAAACCGACAGAAAGGTACGCCATTGTCAGGGCCTAGGCAAGGAATACAGTACGAATGAAAATCTTTGAGGTATTTGCTTTCCACAAGAAATACAATTATTGACTTTTACCAACATCTGTTTAGAGCAAGAAAAAGTTTCCCCAATGGGGTACTTCGCTTTTAGTTGAAGACTTCAGTTCTGAAACTCGAAAATGAAAATTTCAGGATTCGGCCGACCGGCACTTGTGAACAGCTTCTGCTTCAGGCACCACACGGCAAGAAAGACTGATGTAATGGTGTCGGCTGCATGAAATGTGATGACTGCAACAGTGAAACACGAAGAACATCGGTCCATGTTTGTAGTCCATCTCGCCCTTCATTCTTACGGACCCTCCCATCTACCCCCATCCTGGAAGGATCTGGAGACAGGATAGTGTTACCTTGGTAGGGTGGAGACCTTTCATTATTGTTGTTCTTTCTGGATAACTATTTCTATCTTTCTATAGTTTAGCAGCAAACAAGATATGGAGATTGTACTAATGCACTATGGGTTACCTACCTAGCCACGAACCAACTAGGAGATGTTGAGCTTTGTTATAGGCCGAGAAGGAAGAGAGGATCGGCTCCGAACCCATATGCAAGAATGAAAGGCGAGATGGACTACAAACATGGAACGTCATGGTGAGTATACAACTTCTTTTTTGCATATGTCACAAATGATAATTCAATAAAGGTATTTTAAGGTAAAAAAGAAAAAAAAAGGATTCACACTTTCAGTTCTCTTGCATGCCACCCAGAGATGCTAAATTCTGGCAGTGCTAAAATATTACTTGTTTACAAGGCGTTAATTAAAAAATTAAAAATGCAGGCGAACTGCATACTGCTGCATTGGCGGCTTGATTTCTGCCTGTTGTAAAACAATCTGAGGGGTCTATGTCACATCAGGAAATGGCCACAATGATGAACGTCATCTGGTCAGCAGTGCAGACTGTCAAACCCCCCCATGTGGTGGGGCTACACCCGCCAACCCCCCCCCTGCTAATTATATATCAGTGCTGAGATATCACTACACTAGGGGAAGGGAATATTTCCTTATCCCTACTGTAATGCAATCTGAGTTAGAACAGTTAGATGGTCTGCATTGTCAATGAGATGATATGTTTGACAATGTGGCCATTCACTTGTATGAGACAGACATCAATGTCTGGGGGGGCCTACCATGTAAGGTAAACAGTGTGCATTGCCTTTTTACATTGTGCATAGAGGTGAGTTTGCTCTTCGTTAGATATGGCAGAAAAAGTAGTGGAGACTACCAGTATACTATAGCTGCTACAATGCAACTGTGTATTATGGTATTTGTGGAATAGCATGCATAATCGCCCGTTACTGCCGTAGACTCATTACGGGAAAGCTGTGCTGGCACCTTCCACTCATTCTAAACCATGGAAATCAGCAATCAAACAAACTACAGACTCCAAAGAATGGATCGGGTCAGAAAGCACAGTGAAAGCACTCGAAACGAGCAACACAAGAGGTTATTATTAGTTCGGTGAAAGGTCCTTTTACCACTCCATCATACAGGCACTTGAAAGGTCCATCCCTTAAGTCTGTGTCACAAAAGAAGTGGAATTTAGGCTAATGAGGCACTTATCACTCCCACATTTGAAATGAGTTAATGGTGCCATGGCACAAGAGGACACACCAATGACTTGTCACTTGACAAGAAACGGAACTTATAAGCAATGAGAAAGGGAGCACCACTGGCAAAGGGTAGCAGTTAATTCACTTTTCAGTTACAATCTATATCTACCCAGGATAGTGATCCTAACTGGCTCCTCACTGAACTTCTAATCAAAATCTCACAGAATCCACACTTTGCCATTATTTAAATGGCACCCCCTCCAGGACCAGGAGCTGTTGTGCCACACGGTGAATGAGGATTACTACAAAAAGGTCAGTGCACATTCTTGCATACCTTAAAAAATTGGGGTTATACTTGGAAACAGTGCTCATGCAAATACCATGCAAGCAGACCAGTGCTTGCTATACGGATGATTTTCTTTAAGCGGAAAGCACTGAATACATTTCACAATATAATATCATGCATCTGGGAGACTACTGGCAAAAACAATAGAGGGATCCACAACACACCTCCTGTCTTTGTTGGGCAATTAAATTCACCAAGTAGAAAGAGTGGTTCTCTTATCTTTGGAAAAGATAACCAAGACAGTTCTAGCAGCAAATACAAGGACAAGGAGATGAAAACTAACCATGCTGTAAGACATACACAGCCAAACACGTACGCTGAACTTCCTGAGCAAAGTCACTACCATAAACAGGTCTTATCAGCTGGTAGGGGGTCAAGCACAAGGGCTGCACAAAGCCTCATCATAGGGTGAGAAGTAGTGAGGAAAGAATCATGCAAGATGACCCAGGGGTACACCAGGCTTTTCTAAGTGGGTTCAAACGTGTGCATATGTGGCAAAAAAAATGCTAAAGGTGGAATGCCAACGTTTCATGAAAGTTGCAAAGGTATTTGTTTTGAGGGCCAGCAACAAAGTCAATTATCCATCAAGAACTGGAATTCCTTCCACTGCTTGTAAAAGGTCATGTCCTGACAAAATTAATCGGTGAATAAATCATATTTGCTTTACACAAACATGTAGGATGACTAACCTACTGAATAATTAGCTGAATAGAAAGGGAGATACAAGACACAAAATTACAGCATTTTTACTAACCCATATGCAACATTGTGTTAATTTTAAATACCACACATCCACGGTGTGGACAACTCTACCGCAGATCGTTTCATTTCAGTGGAAACTCTGGAGCACTCTTGCATACTAATTTGGGCTCTTACAAAATAACGGTGCATCGCAAGAGTAGGGCTCTACACAGGAGACATGTTATATGACCAAATAATATAAGGGCAGCATGTGACCAATGCTAGTGGTCATTTGTTATATGAATAAATAATATAAGGGCAGCATGTGACCAATGCTAGTGGTCATTTATTATAGGACTAATATAAGGGCAGCATGTGACCAGTGCTAGTGGTCATTCATGACTACATACAAGGGCAGCATGTGACCAATGCTAGTGGTCATTTGACTAAATAATGCAAGGGCAGCATGTGACCAGTGCTAGTGGTCATTTGTATATGATTAATATAAGGGCTGCATGTGACCAGTGCTAGTGGTCATTTGTATATGACTAATATAAGGGCTGCATGTGACCAATGCTAGTGGTCATTTGTTATATGACTAAATTATATAACGGCAGCATGCAACCAATTCTAGTGGTCATTTGACTAAATAAGGGCAACATGTGACCAATGCTAGTGGCCATTTGACTAAATAATACAAGGACAGCATGTGACCAATGCTAGTGGTCATTTGTTACAATTCAAGAGGACTGCAACAGAAAACAAATCATCAAGAATGACTGCAACAGAAAGAGAATTATCAAGGATGGGGAGGAAATGTTGCTGTCATTAGTTAAGAGAAAGTATAAAAGTATAATGATATCTCACAGGTAAAATTAACCAAAAAGAAAAACATATCCTTTATCAATTGTTCCTATCTGAAATATCCACCTCTCTCACCTCCCCTACCACTAATTACAGGACATTCAAATACAGTCTTTCCCCTACTATCTCTACAAGTAAACTTTCATACTTAACCACTACCATCCTCTCTATCCCACCCACCCCCAACAATGACATTTTCACAGACCAATATAGGTCAACCTAATATCACAGACCCTCCTAATATCAACTGTCAGTTCTGTAACATAGCCAATACTAAAGGCATTAGGAATAAGCTTGGCAGCATTATCTCCGTCTTGAACGCCACTCTTGTGACTTCCTAGCCATAAACAAATCTTGGTTCAAAAACACTTCATTTACACAGATTTTTCCCAGACTACAACTAATTTTGATGCCAGACCATGTGATAGGACTGGGGTCAGCAGTGTTATGCTGCTGCACAAATCAACGTCACAGTGGTTACCCAGGCCAATTCCACCCACGATTATGATCCTAACTGGTTCCTCATTTAATCACAGCATCTATTCTTCTCCATTACTTAAATGGCACTCCCTGCATCACTCTCCAAATGTAAAACTCTTCTGCTGAATATACTCTCACATCAGCCCTAATACATGTATCATCATCCTGGGTCCAACCAAAAAAGTTTTCCTTGTGGTACATAAAACTGCTACAACTAGTAGCTTACCCTGGTTTACTATTACAAGGTCGAACGGCACTCCTTCGACTGTAGTATAGTCGACAACGGAAGGTCGAAACTGATAATCGCGAACTCAAACAAACAATCTAGGAATGGGTTTCAACATGGGTCGAGGTAGGGGAGATGTTTGTAGTTCAGAATAATACGAACACCTACCTCAACCCATGTTAACACCGTTCCTAGATTGATTTTTTGACTTCGACATTCGACATTTACGACCTTCCGTTGTCAACTATAGTACAGTCGAAGGAGTGCCGTTCGACCTTGTAATAGTAAACCGCTTACCCTACTAGACCCAACCTCAAAATAAATCACTATTCACTTCATAGATGATATAATTTCCGTCCATCTGGCCATCTACTCTGCATCTCACTTTCAGTGACCACTGTCCTATCACCTTCACTTTGCAAAACCTTAAGTACTGAGGGTATTACATTTTAAAATATTTTCTCTCTCTCATACCTAAGCCTCCACATAAACTCTCCAGTCTACTCTCATATTTGTCCTCTACTGATTGGCTTCCTAATACTTTCCCTTAACTATGCCACCACCAAATACTCTGGATGACTTCTATCACTTCAGGACACCCATCTCATCATGAATCTAGACTACTTAAGATCTCTAAAACCAGCCGTTTCCCAAAGAGCTTAAAACTCTGAGACTTTGGGATGAAGCCTGGGAAAAAGACCCCACCTCCCACCAAAGTACAGTTGTGTACACTTGCCATAAATGTAGATGATAGAGTGTATTCACTATTGCAGTCATTACATTTGGGTAATTTGCTGGAAGGTTGCCCTCAGTCGGCCTGAATTCCAAAGTCTTGGGTCCTGCGCCGGTTGCTGTCTCTTCCATGACGTCAGGTCATTAGGGGTATAAAACAGGCAGCCAATGCCATTTTCTTTAGTTTTTCTTGCCCCAGATGTCAGGTGCCCCCCACATGGGGAGCAAAAATATATATAAAATATATAAACTATATATACATGCAACAACATAAACTTTACCTTCATCTAAAAGCAAATACACCACAAAGGCTGTAGAATGTAGTGAAGGAAAGAGAAGCTCCAGAATAAAAGGGGGGATGGCGGGCAGGTAACCCGGACTGTAACAGTGAATACACTCGAACATCTACATTTATGGTAAGTGTAGACAACTGTACTATGTTCTTCGTGTTTCACTGTTGCAGTCATTACATTTGGTTAGAATCCCAACGCTATAGATGGGAGGCTGGAGCTAAACAGCATTAGGAGCGGCTATAAGGCCCTGCAGAACTGCAGTGGCAAAACCTGCCCTGGACTTAGAGAGGCAAATGATAATGCTTTGTAAAAGTTTGAACAGAACTCCAAGTAGCAGCTTCTAGAATGTCTTTGGTTGGTACCCCTCTGAGAAAAGCTGCTGATGTAGATGCAGCCCTGGTGGAATGAGACCTAATGCCCTTGGGCACCGGTTTACCATGATGTAAGTAGCAGAAACGAATGCAGTGGCTTATCCACTTTGAAATAGTCTGCTTTGAAATAGCCTTTCCCTCTGATCCTGCAGCAAATGCCACCAGTAGCTGCTCAGATTTTCTTTGAGCTTTGGTCCTGCTTAAGTAAAATCTTTGTTGTCTGTGTACGTTCAAGGAATGCAAAATCCGCTCCCCCTTGTTCTGCAGATTTGGGTAAAAAGTTGGCAGATGAATAGTTTTGTTAAGAGCCACAATGTAAACCACCTTAGGCATAAAGGAAGGATTGGTCCTGAGGGACACTGTCTGGGTAAAATATGATAAGTCTCCACAGCCATGAGGGCCTGTAGCTCTGAAACCCTTCTTGCTGAAGTGATTGCCAGAAGCAAAGCTCTTCTCCATGATAAAAACTTTATATCTGCAGTAGCAGCTGGTTCAAATGGAGGCAGGGTGAGCTTTTCCAACACAAACCTGTGGTCCCATGCAGGAATTGGTGATGATCTGGGAGGCCTTAAATTTTTGGCCCCTCTAAAGATACTGTTTTAGCAGAGGGTGAAAAGAGATCGGTGGCTCTGTGTTGTAATGAGCAGAGATGGCAGAGGCATGGATTTTTATAGATGAAAAAGATAGGCCTTTGTCAAGCATCTCAGTCAAGTATTGTGAAATCTGAGGAATATTTGGCTTTGAGGTGTCAGCTCCTTGTGCTTGGTTTCAAGCACAGAATCTCTTCCATTTATCAGCATAATAATTTTCTAGTACTAGGCCTTCTGGCTTCCAAAATGACATCCATCACAGATTTACTGAGAGGTGTTGTTTGAATAACTACATGATCAACCATGCTGCCAGGTTCAGTATTTGGAGCCGATTGTGCAGGATCAGATTGTTTTGCTGAGACAGTAAATGAAATATTTGAGGCAAGCACCAAGCTGGGAATTGAGACATATTCCTTAGGATTGGATACCAGTGTTGGCGGGGCCAGTCAGTGGCAATTAGTATCATTTTTGTTTTTTCTAGTCTGACCTTTAGTAGGACCTTGGGAAGAGGAGGCAGAGGAGGAAAGGTGTAAACTGATAGGGCATCCACTTTCCATGCTTGTCTGTGATAAGTCCTTGTGCAGAATTTGTCCAGTTGATAACTCTGAGGAGAGGCAAACAGATCTATGTCCGGGCTCCCCCATTTCTTTGTTATCATGCTGAAGACTTGTGGATCCAGTTTCCACTCGAGAGGGTTTAATAAGGTTTCTGCTCAAGTTGTCTGCCAGAGTATTTTGTTTTCCTGGCAGGAATTGAGCTTGAAGATGTACTTGGTAAGTCAAGGCTGTGTCCCACAATGCCATGGCTAGTCGGCAAAGAGGGTAGGAGTGTGCGCCCCCATGCTTATGTACCATATAACCGTGGTGTTGTCCTTCTTTATCAGCAGTTGTCCTGGATGAAGTAAGTTCTTGATGGCTGTCAGGGCATTCTGAACAGCTAACATCTCTTTCTGGTTGATATGCAGATCATTTGTTTTGGGGTCCATATGCCCTGAATGCATCTTCCCGCCAGGTGGGCCCCCCATGCATAGTCTGATGCATCTGTAGTTAAGGTATGGCTGGCAGGGGTAGAGTGAAAGACCGTCCCATGTTCTGGTGACATGTCTCTGCCCACCAAAGAAACTCCTGTTGTAGGCAGGGAATGAGAGGAATCATGGTTTCCAGACTGTGACAATGTTGACTCCATAAACTTTTTAGGTACCACTGTAGTTTCCTCATATGTAGTCCTGCATATGGTATCAGTAGAATGCAGGTTGCCATGAGCCCCAAAGCCTGCAGAATTTGTCTTGCAGATAACTGGGTTTGTGTTGCCATCTGTTTGAAGTAAATAGTCAGTTGCCTTTGTTTGCCTGGCATGAGGAAAGCCATCTGGGCAGTTGTACTCAAGCTGGCACCCAGGAATGTAATCTTTTGAGAGGGTACCAGTTGTGATTTCTTTTCATTTATTGTGTACCCTAAGCATGTTAGAAGTCTTTTCACAAACACCAGATGCTGATGAAGAATGTCCTTGTTTTCTGCTTGAATGAGACAGTCGTCCAAGTAAGGATAGATTTGTATACATCTTTGTCTGCAAAATGCAATTACTGGTGGCAGGCACTTTGTGAAGACCCTGGGCGCAGTAGATAAGCCAAAGGGCAGTGCAGAGAATTGGTAATGCATAAACCAGCCTTGAAACGGAGGTATCTTCTGCACAATTCCCTTATTGGGATATGCAGGTATGCCTCTTAAGTCTAAAGTCACTAGCCAATCGTTCTTGCCCAGCATGGGCAGAAGTTGCTGCAAAGTTAGCATTTTGAATTTTGGAATGTCCAGGAATGTGTTCAAAAGTGATAAATCCAGTATTGGGCACCAGGCCTTGTCTTTTCTGGGTATCAAGAACAGTCTTGAGTAAAACCCTTGTCCTTTTTCCTGTTCTGGCACTGGCTGAATAGCCCCCATTGTTTTTGTGCCTCTGCCCATTGATTTTTTGGCAGATCTGGCCAACAGTCTGGAATTGGCAGTGTGTGGAAGTGAAATCGGTATCCCTGGGATACTATGTTTAATACCCATTTGTCCCGGGTTATTAACTGCCAATTTTGAGCATAAAGTGCTAACTTTCCCTCTAAGGGAGCTGCCAAAAGATAAGTGCTTGGTGATGGCAGAGGGAAGTCATTGAGACTGTTTACTGTAGGGTTGCACTTTATTTCCTCCAGATTTGGAGGTAGAAGCACCCCAATTGCTTTGACCTGTAAGAATCCTGCGACTGGTATCTAGAACCTTTAGGGAACCTGGATTTCCCCATGGAGCTCTGTCGGACACAGGAAAGGAACAATTTTTTGTAGGCCAGTGTCTACTGAATCTTGGTGGCTGCAATTGTAAGAAGTCTTTTACAGTTTGCATAGACTTGGCTTTGTCTTCCATTTTCTTTAAAACCTCTTCAGCCTTAATACCAAACAGAGTATCATGCTGTAAAGGTGCATCCAGCAATTTAGCTTTAACATGATCAGGCAAAATTTGCTCTTTTAGCCAGGCATGCCTTCTAATCACAGATCCAGTAACTGCGGCCCTGCAGGAGGCCTCTAAGGAATCAAACCCACAATGCAAAGTATGCTTTCCAACTTGTTCTGCTGCATGCAATAATTCCTGCAATTCTTTTCTGTTTCAGTAATCCCATAACATGCTGTTGATACTTAAGCATATGAAACTGGCAGTTTAAGGCCCTAATTGCCAAGGTTGCAGATGTATAAACCTTCTTTCCCCATCTATCCAGCGCCCTGGAATCTCTATCAGAGGGGGTAGGATTTTTTTGCTGTTGAGGCCTTTACACCTTTGGGACCCTGTGATATAGTTTCAGGGTCAGCAGCAGGGTTTTTAAATAAAAATTTGTGAGAGTCAGGAACCCTGTAATAACTAACTGTCTGGCTTGCTAGGAGCCAGAGGTAGAGAGTATGGAGTCAAGCTTGACTCCGAAAACACATCAACAATGTCTAAAACAGGAGGTATGGCTAAAGGCCTATGCTGAGGGAGAAGGAAATCCCTAAGCCTCTTTTTTGATTGAGAAATCTTGACTCTCCCAGTGAAAATGCTCCCTCAAAGTATGCAAGGTTTCTCCAAAAGGAATAATCTTCAGGAGGAGATGCAGATGTGATGGATTCCTCTGCATCAGAATCCTCATAGGGTGGTATAGAAAATTCCTGATCAGAAGAGGAATCAGAAGAAATAGAAACCTGATCTGAAGATTCATAATCAGTGTCTTGCCTACGCCTCTTATCAGGAGGGGGTTGGGAACCCCTGATCAAGGTAATTAGGTCTTCAGCCATTTTGATCATCTGTTTTTTGGGCATAGCCGCCTGAGCACGTGGCTCATTTATTTATTTAAATTTGTTGACCGGGAGTGTCCGACTGGACGTAGGTCCATTTTCAGCGGAGGCCCGGGGAGAAAAGCTCCACAGTTAAAATAAACAGACAGTATAATTGCATTACTTGTGGGAAGCAAATACCTCATAAGGATTTCCATTTGTACTGTATTCCTTGCCTAGGCCCAGATCACAACGTGCCTAGCTGTCGGTTTTGTGCTAGATTTAACCAACACACTATTAAGCGTCGGTATATCTTTGCTTCAAAATATTTTGGAAACAGATTTAACTATCCTGAAATGTCAATGGACCTACGTCCAGTCAGACACTCCCGGTCAACAAATTTAAATAAATAAATGAGCCACATGCTCAGGCGGCTATGCCCCAAAAAAGTACAGTTTTGTACCTACCATAAATGTAGATGTCCGATAGATATGCAACTGCAGTCCTGACATATGGGTTGTCCTGCCTCAGGCAGCCCTTCGGTCGGCCGGATTCCAAAGTCTGGGTCCGGTGTCGGCTGATGTCGCCTCCTCCCTGACGTCAGAGCGGCTGGAGTATAAAGGCATCCGCTGACGCCATCTTCTTCAGTGTTTCTTGCCCCAGATGCCAGGTGCCCTCCAAGGAAGGCTAAATTTTGTGAATGGATAAGCAAAAAATTCCAGACATGCACAACAGTAATAAACAGATGCACCATAACAGATATCCCCCAGCTAAAAAGGAGAGGGGGAATGGACCCAAGGAAAAAAGCAGAGGGGTAGGAGGGAGGGAAAACCTGACTGCAGTTGCATATCTATCGGACATCTACATTTATGGTAGGTACAAAACTGTACTATGTCCTTCAAGAATGCAACTGCAGTCCTGACATATGGGTTGAATACCATAGCCAAGCTGGGGGTGGTAGGATCTAAGCAAGGGATGGTGTAGCTAAAAGACCCTGCAGGACTGCAGAAGCAAAGCCTGCTCGGGATCTGGAGTGTAAAGGCAGGTTGTAGTGTTTGGTAAATGTATGCACGGAGCTCCATGTAGCAGCCTCTAGAATGTCCTTAGTAGCCACTCCTCTTAGAAAGGCTGTGGATGTGGCTATAGCTCTGGTTGAGTGTGGCCTAATATTGGCTGGCACACCCTTTCCATGGAAGGAGTAACAGAATCTGATGCAGTGTCCAATCCATTTTGAAATTGTTTGTTTGGAGACTGCCTTTCCTTGCACTCCGGCAGCATAGGCTACAAATAGTTGGTCAGACTTCCTGGTGGTCTTTGTTCTGTCCAAGTAGTAGCGTAATTGTCTGTGTATGTCTAAAGTATGCAGCAGCTTTTCCCCTTTATTTTGAGGATTGGGAAAGAAAGTAGGCAGGTGAATTGCTTGATTTAGAGACACCCTGGATATCACTTTTGGCATGAATGAAGGATTGGTCCTTAGAGAAACTCTGTCCTGATGAAAAATGAGAATGGGAGGTACTGCCATGAGGGCCTGTATCTCCGAGACTCTTCTTGCTGAGGTAACTGCCAACAGGAAGACCGTTTTCCAGGAGAGAAATTGCATTTCTGAAGATGCTGCTGGTTCAAAAGGAGGAAGAGTTCATTTTTCCAAGACGTAGTTGAGGTCCCATGCAGGAACTGGTGGTTTTCTGGGAGGTTTGATATTCTTTATCCCTCTTAGAAACTGTCTTAGCAAGGAATGCGGAAACACAGGTGGGTCACGGTTGTAATTTGCTGAGATTGCTGAAGCGTGAATTTTAATGGAAGAATATGAGAGGCCGGTATGAAACATTTCTGCCAAGTATTCTAATATGTGAGGTATGCTCATCACTGATGCATCCTGGCCCTTTTTGGCATTCCAGATGATGAATCTCTTCCACTTGGCCGAATAGGTTTTTCTGGTGGAAGGTCTGCGTGCTTCCAGCAAGATTTCCTGAACCTTTTTGGAGAGGGGGACATGGGTCAAAGTCATGGAACCCTCCAAGCTGTCAGTTGTAATGTTTGCAGGTTTTGATGAACAGTCCTGTAATTGTGTTGAGTTAGGAGCAGAGGCCATTGGGGCAAGGGCCACGGTTTGGTGTGAGTTATGCTCAGTAGCAAGGGATACCAATGCTGCCTCGGCCAGTCTGGAGCTATTAATATTCCTTTTGGTTGCTCTGCTTTGATCTTCAGCAACACCTTGGTCAGTAATGGTAGAGGAGGGAATGCATAGATTTTTAGGGTATTCCAGCTGAAGGAGAGAGCATCCGTTCTCCAGGCTAGAGGATGGTGTTGTCCTTGAGCAGAATCTGTCCAGGTGGTGATTGAGATGAGAAGCAAAGAGATCTATGTCCGGTCTTCCCCATGCAGTTGTTATTAGTGAGAAAATGTGTGGATGCAGCATCCATTCGTGTGGATCCACAAAATTTCTGCTCAACCTGTCTGCCAGAACATTGTCCTTACCCGGAACAAACTGGGATTGCAAATGGATGTTCAGTTTCAGGGACTTTTCCCAAAGAGCCATTGTTAGTCTGCAGAGGGGATACGAGTGAGTGCCTCCTTGTTTGTTTATATACCACATGACAGTGGTGTTGTCTGCCCTTATTAGCAGATGGCCTTGTTGAAGAGATTTTCCAAAGGCTTCTATTGCATGTATCACTGCCAACATCTCTTTTTGATTTATGTGCAGAGGCATTTCCGTGGGAGTCCATTGACCTTGAATGCATCTGTCCTCCATGTGCACCCCCATCCATGATCTGAGGCGTCTGTTGTAATGGTTTGACTTGCTTGAACTTTGCTGAAAGGCATGCCTTCGTTTAAATGGCTTGCTTGAGCCCACCACAAAAATTCCCTTTGCAGGCATGGAATGAGTAGTATTACGTCTTCCAGGTTGTGGCTGTGTTGAGACCATAAGCTTTTTAGGTACCATTGTAGCTTTCTCATGTGTAGTCTTGCTAGAGGGATCAGAAGAATGCAAGATGCCATGAAACCCAGGGCCTGCAGGATCTTCCTTGCGGTCAGCTGGGTAAGTTTTGCTAGGCTTTTGAAGTAATCTGGTAAATGCTGTTTCTCCTCTGTGAGTAAAGCCATTTGTGATTGTGTGTCCAGTTTTGCTCCTAGAAAAATAATCTTTTGGGATGGCAATAGTCTTGATTTTTGAATGTTGACTGTGTATCCCAAAGCCTCTAGCAACTGAATGACATAGTCCAAGTTTTTTATCAAGGTTTGTTTGCTGTCTGCTTGTATGAGGCAGTCGTCCAGGTAAGGGTATGTTTGAATCCCCTGGAGTCTGCAATGTGCAACTACTGATGCCAGGCATTTCGTGAATACTCTGGGCGCAGTAGATAAGCCAAACGGCAATGCTGAGAATTGATAATGCTCTGTTCCTGCAAGAAATCTGAGGTGTCTTCTGCAGCTGTGTCCGATTGGGACATGCAGGTATGCCTCCTTGAGGTCCAGAGTAACCAGCCAAGACCCCTTGCCCAACATGGGAAGGAGTTGCTGTAACGTCAGCATTTTGAATTTTGGCACAATGAGAAAGGTGTGTAGAACGGACAAGTCCAGTATAGGCCTCCATTGCTTTTCTTTTCTTGGAACAAGGAACAGTCTTGAATAGAATCCCTGGCCTTGTTCCTGAGGAGGAACCTTTTCTATAGCTTTTATTTGTAACAGTTTTGAAACTTGTAAGAGAGCCTCTGCCCTTTGATTTTGTGGCAGGTTTGGCATGCCTTGTCTCGTTGGTAAGGTGTGGAAGTGGAACCTGTATGTCCAGAATCCATTTGTCCTTGGTTAAAATGTGCCAGTTCTTTGAGAATAAGGATAATTTTCCGCCTAGAGGTGCTTCTCTTTGAGCCTTGGTAGGTGGAGTGAAAGTCAAGTCATTGTGATTGTCCCTGTGGTGCAGGTGAACTCCCTGCGCCACTTCTCTGATTTGGTGGTTGCCATTGGCGGCCCCTGTAGGAGCCTCGGTATTGGCCTCTACCTCGAGCACGCCTGTTTTTTCCCCTTTGAAACTTGTCTGAGTCTGGAAAGGACCAATTCTTTGAAGGCCAATTCCTGCTGAATCTGGGAGGCTGAACCTGGAGGAAATCCTTGACAGTCTGTACTGATTTTGCCTTTTCCTCAATAGACTTCAACACATCCTGTGCATTAGCACCGAAAAGCTTCTGTTTTTCCAGAGGTGCATCCAGGAGCTTAACTTTAACATGGCCTGGCAGTGGCTGTTCTTTCAACCAAGCATGTCCACGATAACGGCCCCTGTCATGGCTGCCCTACATGAAGCTTCCAATGCATCATAACCACACTGAAGAAAATGATTGCTAACCTGCTGAGTATTATGAACCAAATCCTGCAATGCCTTTCTATCTATAGGCTCAGGAGAGGCTAACTTTTTCTGCAAATCATCCATTAAGTAATCCTGGTACTGAAACATATGAAAAAGGCAGTTGAGTGACCTCATGGCAAGGGTGGAAGAGGTATAAACTTTTTTGCCCCATCTCTCCAGGGACCTAGCTTCCTGTCAGCGGGCAGAGGGTTTTTGGCCGAGGAAGTAGCCACTCCTTTGGGGCCCTGTGAAATAGTTTCTAGATCCACAGAGTGGGCCTTAAAGAGATGCTTATGGGTTTCAGGGACCCTGTAATATCCGTCAGGCTTGACAGGAGCAGGAGGGAGAGAATCAGGCGAAGCACTGGAGTCTGAGTATACATCATCAAGGACATCCAACATTGGAGGAATAGCTAAAGGTGTGTGTTGGGGTAGCTTAAGGAAGGTACGTAGCCTTTTCCTGGAGTCAGAAAATTCCTGACCCTGCCACTGAAAATGTTTTCTCATGGAGTGGAGAACTTCACCAAAAGAAATATCCTCTGGAGGGGAGGCAGAGGGAATTGAATCCTCAGCATCTGAGTCCTCATAGGCTTGGAAGGATTCTTCCTGAGTATCTGAGGGCTCTGAATCCCCAGAGGCTTCATCTGAAGAGAGGGTGTCTGTCTGCTCAGTTCTAGGCCTTTTATCTGCAGGCGGCTGAGAACCTCTGTCTGGGTGCGGCTGAGAACCCCTGATAAGAGAGATTAGATCTGCAGCAAGAGTCATGATCTGTCTATCAGAAGAGGGGCCTTGAGAAGTAGATTTAGGATGGGCCTTGGCCTGGCTGGCAGCCTTAGCACGTGCAAAGGCCTTGATGGACATGGATACCAGAGGCCTAGCTGCCCCACGTGCAGGGGTAACCTTGTCCACAGGAATGGTGTCGGGTAAATCTAGAGCTTCGGTTTCTGGAGGAAAATCAACAACGGGCACCGTTGAAATCTCCGGGACCGAGGAATGCGTTAAAGCAGTGTCGTCAGCCTGGGGCAGTTGAATTACCACTTCCTAAGGGACCGATGCACTCGCGGAGGGCTTAGGCGTGGTATCGGTGGACGGCGCGGGCCGAGGATGTCGGTCCCGGTCCTTGCGTTTTTTGGTAGATTGTGCTGTCGGTTGTTCCGACGGCATGATATAAGCGAAAGATTCGCCAAAAAAGTCTTCGGCAAATACTGCCCGGCGCCTGAGTGTGCGCTTATTAAAGCAAGCACAGGCAGAGACGTCGTGGTCTGGGCCCAGGCAAGGGAGGCAGTAAGAATGGAAGTCCTTATGAGGTATTTGTTTACCACAAGACAAACAATTATTAACTTTTTCAATTTTTTCTGACATCGGCTGAGGCAAGAAAAAATGTTCCCCAACGGGGTACTTAGCTTTTAGATGACTTCGGTAACTGAAAACACAGGAGCTGACCGACCGGCATTTGCGAACTGCTTCTGCTTCGGGCACCGTGCGGCAAGAAAGACTGATTAAGATGGCGTCGGCGGATGCCTTTATACTCCAGCCGCTCTGACGTCGGGGAGGTGGTGACATCAGCTGACGCCGGACCCAGACTTTGGAATCCGGCCGACCGTAGGGCTGCCTGAGGCAGGACAACCCATATGTCAGGACTGCAGTTGCATTCTTGAAGGACATCAGATGATCATGCAACAGTTTTTTTAGCTTTAGAAGTTGCTTTTGTCTTTGATTTTGAAGCTGGCGTCTGTTTTATATAGAAATGCTGAGGCCTGAAGACACCCTCATAAGTCGGTGCCTGCTCAGCGGCTCTGGACCCATCCGAGGGAGAGACATCCACAGGTACAATACTTTGAGAATCTCATGGCGTGCCGGACTCCACATGGGTCTCAGTAGAGGCCTGCGACTCGAAAGTAGCAGGTATCAGGGGCAGCGAAGGCACCTCACTGAGTAACGGCGAACTGGCGACTGGCTTAGGAGAAGCTTCGCCGTCAGTTTTGGACCTCGATGGTCTGTCTCTGTCCTTTTCTTTGCGTTTTTTGTGAACTCCGGTAGTCGGATTACTATCCAATGACATTTCAGGATAGTTAAAATCTGTTTCCAAAATATTTTGAAGCAAAGATATACAGACGCTTAAAAGTGTGTTGGTTAAATCTAGCACAAAACTGACAGCTAGGCACGTTATGATCTGGGCCTAGGCAAGGAATACAGTACAAATGGAAATCCTTAGGAGGTATTTTCTTCCCACAAGTAATGCAATTATTAACTTTTACTGACATCGGTATGGAGCAAGAAAAAGTTTCCCCAATGGGGTACTTAACTTTAAGTGAAGACTTCGGTTCTGAAACTCGAATCTGAAAATTTCAGGAGTCGGCCGACCGGCACTTGCGAACTGCTTCTGCTTCGGGCACTGCACGGCAAGAAAGACTAAAGAAAATGGCGTCGGCTGCCTGTTTTATACCCCTGACGATCTGACGTCATGGAAGAAGAAACAGCAACCGACGCAGGACCCAAGACTTTGGAATTCAGGCTGACTGAGGGCAACCTGCCAGCAGATTACCCAAATGTAATGATTGCAACAGTGAAACACGAAGAACATCCAGGATCATAACCCAACTTTAAGGCGCGCATCACTGAAGAGGCTATCTGCATGCACAAAGTCAAACATCTACAATCAACACAAACCTCCCTCCTTCACTCACTGAAACAATCCTGTAACGAGTGCCATTACTGTAGGCTACATTTCTTGCCCTGCTAGTAACTTTGCTCAATCCTACTTCCTCAGAGAATTCTCCAACCCCCTCCCCCCCCCCAACTTTACTCTCTCACACAGCCACAACTCTGTCTTGTTTGTGTCTTTCGGCTTTTCCCGGTTAGGGGTCGCCACAGTGGAACTCCGGTCCGCTAATGATTGGTAGTGGATTTTTACGTACCGGGTTACCAGCCCCGATGCACAACCTTCAACGAAGGCACGCCCCACTGACGTATGCCTCCACACAGAAGATGCTCTAGCTGAGAATCAAACGGGACAACATCTTGCTACGAGGCGAAAACGCTACCGCAGCACCACAACCGCAGCTCACAACTCTAAGTCTAATCTCCTGAATTCATACCACCCTTCTACTTCTCTGAAGTAACGACCATAAAACTGTTCATTTACTCAAACAAATAACACCCAACTCTCCACTGGGCCTGCCAACATACACCATTGATTACTTTACCACTGCACAGATTATATTATCACCCCACTAAAAACATATGTATAACCTCAGTCTCACCATGAGCAGTGTACCAGTTATCTGGCAATCCTCCTTTATCACACCCATGCATAAAGAATGCAAGCCTCCTTCCTGCAGTCATTTCCGGTCCATCTCCACACGACCAACCCTTAGCAAAATTCTACAGAAACGCAATATTCTTGTAGGTAAGGGGTAAGTTGGTTACAGATAGTTTGCTTTCAAAAAAACATTGCATTTGGGTTGGGAAAAGCACTCTGACAGCACTCTGGACTCCTACAGACATGTTAACTAATATGGATAAAGGGAATATGACAGGAGCTTGATTAAGACAATACATATGGTAGCAGAGGTGAAAGTCAAGTGGGCTGGTTTCTGTCTGATAATTTCTGCTTGAGGAGAGGAACCAGGCAGGGGTGCCCTCTTTCCCCTCTGTTAATTGCATTATATTTAAAACAGCTGAAAAAGAAAATAAGGGATTCAAAAAACAAGGATATAATTGGTACAGTAGTCAAGAAAAGCGGTCTCTAAGGACATTTTTTGAGACAATTTCAGATCTTTTCGGGATACAAAATTAATGACAATAAAACAAAGGCAATCGCAGGAAATTATGTACCCAAGCACAAATTGATTCAGAATATTCATATTTATGATGACATGATAAATAAAATAAAGTACTTGGGCATATAGATAAAAAAGAATTCTGGTATGACAGCTAAGGATATATGGGAAAAGAATAAAGAAAAGGGAATACACAAACTGAGAAATTGGACGCTCTGTTATTTGAATATGGATCGTAAGATACAAGTGGTTAAAATGTTTTTATTCACTTTACTCTTACACACAGCTCAGGCATATTTTTATCAACTAGAAGAGAAGTTGTGGATAGAAATTAATAAAAAGCTGAAGGATTTATCTGGGAAGGGAAGACGGCAAATGAGATAAACAGATTCTTCCAATAGTATAAGGCAGACTGGGATTAATGGATTTGAAAGGGGTATTTCGGAGCTACACAGTTAAGGCTCCTCAACACAGCACATACAGAAACCTATAATTCAAAGTAGAAAGAGATGATGAAATGGTGGAAAGCTCAAGAAACAAGGTGACACTGGGATTTTGGATGCAGTTCTTTATGAAAAATAATAATCATACAGAATATTATGTTCATAAAGTAGCAGAAAGTATTCTAAGAACTAACCCAACACAGGAATGGAGAAAGAAGATTCTGCCGATAGGGATGACTGCAATTAGGGATACAGACAACAGGCAAGATGGTGACGGAATTTATTGGAGAAAACTGGCAAAGGAACCAATGTACTGGGATTAAATAACTAGAGAGGGGAAAGGTAATAGAATGGGAAGACAGCAAGAATTTATTTGGAATGCAGGTTAGAGATTGCCTTCCCTGTCAAGGATTGACAAGAATATAGGCAAAGAGAAAGAAATGGGGGGGGTTAAACAAACAACCAGGACTGGTAAAGTTTTTAGTAGAATCTAGAACAGAAGCTGCTGTTAAAGGAATAATTAGTACTGCATATAAAATATTGCACAATAACTAAAATATTGCACAATAACTATAAAAAGCAATCAGAGGAGGTTAGAAAGGATTAGGAAGAAAAACTGGATAAGCAATTCATAAAGAAACAATGGGGGGATATATGTAGTCTCCCAAATATGCAACAAAATCTAGAAGATGTAGGATTTTTGCTTGAACATATGTTTCAGTAGGTATTTTTATACCCCAAGTACACTCCAGAGAATTTTTCCTCAGGTAGACAGCAAATGTCAGAGGTGTGATGGGGAAGAAAAAGGTAACTGGGAACATATTTTCTGGGAGTGTAATGATTTAGCAGACTTTACAGACTACTCTACCAGAGATAATGGGTGAGCAAAGTTATATCTAGCAAAGGTTATTCTGAGCTAGGATACAGAAACGGAATTGCCTAGACATAAGGCCTTGCTGTTAAAGTGGCTGCAAAAAAAAAAAAAAAAAAAAAAATGGAAATCAAAGTCTATATCACCTGTACTAGAAGCAGTGAATATAGTAACAGATATAAAACTGGAATTGTGATCTTTAGAAAAGAATAGCAGCAAACTACATAGAAAATAATGGTAATTGTGTGAACCACATATAGGGGAGGAATAAAGTTTACAAGAAGGCAAGACTTAAATGAGGTATGTAATGTGTGACCGACAATGATTGTGTAGATAACTGATGTATAATGTTTGCAACTAAAATTATGTCAGTATGGTTTCTGATGTATAATTATTGCAACTAACATTATGTCAATATGGTTTGTATTCATTTATATACAGTGGAAATAAAAAGTGTACACATCCCTGTTAAAATGCCAGGTTTTTGTGATATAAAAAAATGAGACCAAAATAAATCATTTCAAAATATTTCCCACCTTTAATGTGACCTATAACCTGTACAATTCAATTGAAAAACAAACAAATCTGTTACGGGAAAAAAAAAATTAAAAAAAAGTACAATAAGCTGGTTGCATAAGTGTGCACACCCTTAAACTAATACTTTGTTGAAGCACCTTTGATTTAATTACAGCATTCAGTCTTCTTGGGTACACACCTGCCATCAATTAAAGAGACTCTGATCAACCCCAAATAACGTTCAGCTGTCCTAGTAGGATTTTCCTGACATTTATTCAGTTGCCTGCTACAGCAAAAGCCATGGTTCGCAGAGAGCTTACTAAGCATCAAAGGAATTTCATTGTTGAAAGGTATTAGTCAGGAGAAGGGGACAAAAAAATTTCCACAGCATTGGATATACCATGGAACACAGTGAAAACAGTCATCAAAAAGTGGAGAAAATATAGGACAAAAGTGACGTTGCAAAGAACTGGAAGTCCCTCCAAACGTGATGAAAAGACTAGCTGAAAACTGGTAAGGGAGGCTGCCAAGAGACCTACAGGAACACTGAAGGAGCTGCAAGAATTTCTGGCAAATACTGGCTGTGTACAACATGTGACAATCTCCCGTATTCTCCATATGTCTGGACTATGGTGTAGGGTTGCAAGACGGAAGCCTTTTTTTGCACACAAAAACATCCAGGCTCAGCTAAAATTTGCAAAACAATACATCAAGACTCCCATAAACATGTGGGGAAATGTGTAATGGTCTGATGAGACCAAGGCTGAACATTTTTCCACAATACCAAAAGGTACGTTTGGTGCAAAAACAACACTTGCCATCACCAAAAGAACACCATCCCCACAGTGAAGCATGGTGGTGGTGGTGGTGGCAGTATCATTCTTTGGGGTTGCTTTTCTTCAGCTGGAACTGGGGCTTTAGTCAAGGTGGAGAGAATTATGAACAGTTCCAAATACCAGTCACTTTTGGCCCAAAACCTTCAGGCGTCTGCTAGAAAGCTGAAGATGAGGAGTAATTTCTCCTTTTAACACGACGACGACGACCCCAAGCATACATCCAAATCAGCAAAAGAATGGCTTCAACAGAAGAAAATTAAAGTTTTGGAATGGCCCAGACAGTACAGTTGTGTACACTTACCATAAATGTAGATGTTCAAGTGTATTCACTGCTGCAGTCATTACATTTGGGTAATCCTGCTGGCAGGTTGCCCTCATTCGGCCTGAATTCCAATGTCCTTGGTCCTGCTTCGGCTGCTGTCGCCCCTTCCCTGACGTCAGGGGTGTAAAAGATGCAGCCAACGCCATTTTCTTTAGTTTTTCTTGCCCCAGATGTCAGGTGCCCCCTAAAAGGGTAGCCAATATTTTATATATATATATATATATATATATATATATATATATATATATATATATATATATATATACACACACATATATATATATATATATATACATACATATATACACACACACACACACACACACACACACACACACACACACCAATATAAACTTTACCTTCCTCTACAAGCGAATACACTACATAGGTTGTATGAATCAAAGGAGGAAAGATAGGTTCCATCAGAAGAAAGGAGGATGGCGGGTGGGTAACCTGGACTGCAACAGTGAATACACTAATATCTACATTTATGGTAAGTGTACACAACTGTACTATGTTCTTCGTGTTTCACTGTTGCAGTCATTACATTTGGGTAGAGTCCCAAAGCTATGGTTGGGAGGCTGGAGCTAAACAGCGTTAGGAGCGGTTATGAGGCCCTGTAGAACTGCAGTGGCAAAGCCTGCCCTGGACTCAGAGTACAGTGGCAGATGATAGTGCTTTGTAAAGGTGTGCACTGAACTCCAAGTAGATGTCTCTAAAATGTCCTTGGTTAGTACTCCCCTGAGAAAGGCGGCTGAAGTGGCTGCAGCTCTGGCTGAATGTGGCCTAATGCCCTTGGGCACTGGCTTGCCATGGTGTAAGTAGCAGAAACAAATGCAGTGGCCTATCCACTTTGAAGAAGTCTGCTTTGAGATAGCCTTTCCTTGTGATCCTGCAGCATTATGCCACTAGTAATTGCTCTGTCTTTCTGAAAACTTTGGTTCTGTCCAAGTAAAATCTAAGCTGTCTGTGTACATCCAAAGAATGCAAAATTCTCTCGCCCTTGTTCTGTGGATTTGGATAAAAAGTTGGCAGAAGAATAGTTTGGTTAAGAGCCACACTGGACACCACCTTAGGCAGAAATGTTAGGTTTGTCCTCAGAGACCCCCTGTCTGGATAAAAAATAAAAGGTTCCACAGCCATGAGTGCCTGTAGCTCTGAAACTAGTCTTTCAGAAGTTATTGCTAGGTGCAGAGCTATTTTCCAAGATAAAAACTTTATATTAGCAGTAGCGGCTGGCTCAAAAGGAGGAAGGGCGAGTTTTTCCAAGACATAGTTGAGGTCCCATGCAGGCATTGGTGAACTCCTTGGAGGCCTTACATTTTTGGTTCCTCTGAGGTACTGCTTTAATAAGGGATAAGAAAAGATTGGTGGCTCTGTATTGTAATGAGCCAAAATGGCTGAGGCATGAATTTTAATAGATGAAAAAGATAGGCCTTTGTCCAGCATCTCAGTTAAATATTGCAAAATCTGAGGAATATTTTGCACAAATGACAAACACACCAAGAAGTTACTCCAACTGCACAACGAAAATAGCTGCAAAAAACAAACCAGACCAGTATCTTCTCTTTTTCCGTTCACTAAAATATACGATACTCCATTTTATCTTCAGTTCAATAGATTTTTTTAAAAATGTAAAGTGAAACTAGCTGCCATTACATATGGTTAATTTAAAATGTAGAATGTTACACGCTTTTCATTTTCCATATCCAAAAACGTTTTCAAAGAAACTAGTCTCTCCGCCACTTCCTTCCATATAAAACATCTGACTACATCAAGTGTTTCTTACAATTCATAAAATTAACTTAACTTAATTTCCATTGATCACATAACTTATGTGCATTCATTAATAAATAATATACATTTAAACTACTAGAAACATATGTTGTTTTTGTGTTTTTATGTTTTTAAGTCTACTTATGTTCTGATGTCTATGAATGCTTGAAATACTTGACTAACAAGTTAACTAAAACAGAGTAAATTACCTACATTTATTCTTAAAGGGAGTGCGTTCCAAAAAGTGTTCTGTAATAACATTTACTAAACACATTACAAGTGCTTATAAAAGTGGGTGTACATACATATATTTTTAGAGGATAGGTTGGTGTTAGAAAAATATGTATGAACATATGTGTGCAATGCTTATTTTAATAAGGGAAGATTTAACACTATATGCAGCATTAGTTTTATTTGAGACTGCAAATGTGCTTTTCTGAATTTATGCTTTCTGACACTGCAAGATGCACTCTGACCTAGTTTGCTAGCACAGCAAAATACAGGTTTATGCCTTGGAAATGTACTGGAAAGCAGGTGATTTTCTGCTAGGTCAGGAAATTAAAAGGAGAATAATAATAATTTCTGTAGATCCATTCATTATAGACAATAAGCTCTGTTCAAGTTGATGAAAAAGTGCACAAGCTGCAAGATAGTTATATATAAAGAACAATAAACTGCTTCAGAAATCTGTACTTGCATTGTGCTTAAATTAGCCATAGTACCTAGACTTGTAACATCACATAGTAAGAAAGTTATAATTGACCAGTGGTCATCAAGGCCATCCTGTTTACTGAAAAATCTTTTTTAAAAAAAACTTTGAAGAGTCAGCTAGAAGTATGGGAAATATCTATAAAATAACAGAATTGTGAACTGGTGATCTGCTACGTCAGTCGTAGTGGGCAATGTCTTGAAAGAAAGGTATAACAACTGTGACACTTCCTGATTTAGCCAGACAAACTCTGTAACTGCATTTTTTGTCTCCTTGCACAAGAATAAAGTTACCTGAACTGAACCTTATGCTTTTGGTCTCTTTTTAAAGTATTTTTCTCTAACATTTTTTGGTCCTTCGGGAGCCGGAAACCCTCGTTTAGCCTGGGATCAGATGGGCCAGGTGGCATGAAACTGCGCAGGGAAGATACCACACCGGATCTTCTTCATTGAAAGACCTCCGACTGAATTGTCGTGCAAAAGAGGCCAAACACTTTTCTGATCTACGACTGAAGGCAGGTTCCATTTGAACAGTGAGTGACCAATCGCCGAGGGTCAGGTAAGGTGAATCTACTTTTTTCTGTTTTAGATCAGGGACTTGATTGTATTTGTTCTGTAATAATTTTTAAAATTCATGGACAGGGAAACTCATAGATCAGGGAAACAGAATAAGTAGGCAGGTAGTCTGAAGAGACTGTAAACACTTGGTAGTACCACATTAAAAACAAAAGGGTTACGTAACATTTAAAAAAGGGTTAGAACAAAATGGGTAATACGTGCACAAAAACAAAAAGACCCCAAAGCCCACCGTTAACCGAAGACGCAAAATATATGCAATCACAGCGTGCCGACAACATTAAATATTATACTAAATGGGTTAATAAATATGAATTTGATGGGAAACTAGAAAGATCCTCGCTTATCAAACTTATTAGACAGTTAAAAACTGATTCTAAAGGTCGGGTTAAAAAACAGCGTAAACTAGGAGTTCCTCAGGCACACAGGTGGATTGAGGAAGCAAACCAAAGAGAACAAAAGAATAAAACTTCAAAAGCAATGTTTCTAGACAAAGAGGATAATAACTTGGTTATAGCATCAGCCCCTCCGCCCACTCCGGTTTCGGTTCCCTTACCGGAATATGAAGCAAAAGAACAAACTGACCCACCTCCACGATATCCAGTTGTTCCTATAAAACCACTACCGTTTGTTAGAGATCCTATCGAGACTAGGTCTCGAACACGTAATTTAAAAGGGGATATTGAATTATATCAAATGAATAGATATTCACGGGCTATGAGTGAAGAAGAGATATGCCCACTCATAGAAGTACCAAATCCTCAGGCAGGACAGGAAGGGCAGAACCCAACTCTCTTAGTATACAGACCGTGGACACCGGAAGACGTCCGGAAAGCCACAAAGGGAATCCCCCATCCAAAAGTTACATTTAGAAAATTCTTAGAAGACTTACAGGGCATGAGGTTAAGTTATCACTTAAATGGAGAAGTAGTAGAAAAAGTAGTCAGACAAATAGTAGGCCCAGATTGGCACATGATCAGTGGCAACTGGAATCCCCGTGACGCTGCACTTAGACCCCTCCCACATAGCAGCGCAGAACTAGACAACAGAGTGAAAGGTCTGACAGACTGAATTTCTGAGAAATGGAAGCCTAGGGCAAACTGGACTTGCATTAATCAATGCATCCAACAAGAAAGTGAAACTGTTGATAGATATTTTACCAGATTATTGGAATGCTTTAACAAATCACTGTGGAATGCAAGTGCCTGAAGATCAGACACAAGATTCCCCATATAAACAGCAGTTAAAGAATGCATTTTTGAAAGGCAGTATTGCACCCATAAGTAGTTTTATTACTAAACACATGGTAGACCATCGTACAAGCAGATTACAATCACTGCTTGAATATGCTAAACATGCAGAGAGGCATTTTTAACAAAAAGAAAAAGAAAGCCCAAGTATTTGCTGTAGAAGATGGAGAAGTTTATTTAGTACAGTCCAGACAAAAGGGCAAAAAGAATGCCCAGGGAAATAAACAATCTGATCAGCGATCAGAGGACTTTGAAGGGAGAAAGAAAAGAGGTGAGTGCTTCAAATGCGGGAAAAAAGGACACATGGCAAGGGATTGCAAGAAAAATAAGAAAGCAGCAGTGGAAGACAAAAACGATGAAGGTGAGGACTGACTATATGAAAGTCAGGAATCACTAGATAGGAATAACAGAGAAAAGACAAATGACAATGTGATAGGAGCAGAGAGTGCAGGAAGCTACTGATAGTGAAGAAAACGAAATATTAGACCTAGCTCTATTTGGCTGACACAAAACCAGAAGTGACACTCCTGGTAGAAGGGAGGGAAGTCAAATTCTTGTGTGATTCAGGGGCATCACGGACCCTGGTACACCCCTCCAAACTACCAGAAAATTCAGAATCACATGACTTTATACTTGTAAAAGCAGCTAATGGACAGCTGTATCGGGAGCCTCTTTCCCATAACATTACAATAACAGATCCTGTTTCAGGATTAACCCAGAAAAGCAAAATTGTTGTTTCTGCAAAATGCCCAGTGAATCTTTTGGGCAGAGATCTTATGCAACTATTAGGCATAGCAGTAGTTCCAACCATGCAGGGTATGGAAGCACAGCGACAGACCAATACTTTTGCAGTGCAAACGGAAGGTGAGACATTTTACTGGTACAGCCAGGACTTGGTTACAACTGGCCCTGGAGCAGTGACTGAAGAGTTAATGAATGTAGCTATCAGTAAGTTCCCCTCCCCTTGCATTGACATACAACACCTGCTGCACTGTACTCTGTATTATTGTAATACACCAGGACCTGACAAAGAATACGAACAAGAATTGTTTAAAAATCATGCAAACAGATTAGTACTGTGTAATTTGTACTGGGACACAAAAGGGAATAGTGTAGTTAGCTGTTCATTACCCCAGGAGTTCTTTTCACTTTACAAATCAATCTAATACCACATGTTAGTTTAACTAAAGAGGAAAATTTAAAATGGATAGACCTAGGAGAAAAAGTCACAAAATGGGAAAAACAGACAGAATCAGAACTATCACAACAGGGAATACAAAGACAGAAACTGAACTGGATAACACAAACACATCCAGCTGTACACTTGCAGTCCAGCAAAGACAGCTGAGAAAACCTCTTATTAGAAGAGGAAGAAAAAGCTTTGTTAGACATACCAGAAACTCTCTGGTCAACAGGAAAATCAGACGTAGGACTTATTCGCAAAGCAGGACCAGTTACTATCACACCAAAATCAGCATTCAGACCACAAAAGAGACAGTACCCCTTGAGAAAAGATGCAGAGACGGGTATTAAACCTATCATAGCAGCTTTACTTAAGGGAATACTGGTGGAATCCCCAGATTCACCATGTAACATACCCTTATTCCCAGTTAGAAAAGCAAACGGAGAATGGCATATGGTCCAAGATTTACAAGCTGTAAATGACGCAGTACTACCAAGAGCACCTACGGTGCCAGATTCACATACCTTATTGAATGATTTAAAACCTTTTCTGCGGTAGATATCAGCAATGAGTTCTTTTCAATACCGATACACCCTGACAGCCAGTATTGGCTTGCATTTACATTTCAGGGGAAACTGTATATATATATATATATATATATATATATATATATATATATATATATATATACACACACATACACATATACATATACATATATATATATATATATATATATATATATATATATATATATATATACATACATACATATACACACACGACTACCACAGGGTTATAGTGAAAGTCCAACAATATTCACTCAAGAAATGGCAAGTAATCTAGCGGGATTTATCCCACCGAAAGGTAGTCAAATTTTACTTTATGTTGATGACATCCTGCTGGCTGCCCCTACCCAGCAAGATTGTAAGGAAGATACTATAGCATTATTAAAATTCTTAGCAGTAGAAGGACACAAAGTAAGCAAAAATAAATTACAACTTTGGAGAAAACAAGTGAAATACCTTGGATATGTAATATCCAAAGATGGCAGAACACTAGATGAGGACAGAAAAGTAGCGATTTTACAAGCACCAAAACCCACAACCAAGAAGGAAATTATGTCCTTCCTGGGTACGACTAATTTCTGTCGGAGCTGGATCCCAAACTATGCTTTGGAATCTGCACCTCTAACCGACCTGAGTTTCAAGAAGCCTATGGCAGCACAAGATTTAATACAATGGACACCAGAAGCAGAATTAACTTTCTGCAAGCAAAAACAATTAATAGCATCATCATTAGTTTTAGGATTACCAAATTATCACAAATGTTTTTTCCAAACTGTAGATTGCAGGCAAGGTTATATGACATCAGTATTGACTCAACAGCATGGGGACAAGCAACGCCCCATTGCTTATTATTCATCACAACTGGACCCAGTGGCGAGGTCTCTACCCCACTGTGTACAAGCAGTAGTTGCAGCTGCAATGGCAGTACAGGCTTCGGCCTTAGTAGTGTTATTCCATCCTCTCACATTGAGAGTGCCTCATGCAGTCGCAATCATTTTACTGCAAGAAAAAATAGCATATCTTTCCCCTGCTAGGCATCTTTCTTGTATGACTATATGGAGGAGCCAACCTCACATGACAATTGAACCATGTACTACTCTGAATCCGTCTACCTTGCTCCCAATTCCTGTGGATGGCACACCCCATAACTGCCTGCAGGTAATTGAGCAAAAAAGACACTGCCTAGAAAAGACCTCACGGATGTTCCCTTGGATAATGCCGAGGTGACATATTACGTGGATGGCTCATGCAAAAGGAGTCCTACAGGACAGAACCTAACAGGTTATGCAGTAGTTTCTGACACTGAGATTGTAGAAGCGAAATCTCTACCACATAACTTATCTGCACAAGCAGCAGAGTTGATCGCCTTGAAACGGGCATGTACCTTAGCAAAGGGTAAAAGTGTAAACATTTTTACAGACAGCCAGTATGCTTTCTCTACTGTACATGTTTTTGCACAACAATGGAAGAATCGAGGAATGGTGACATCTACTGGCAAACCAAATAACCATGCACAGTTTATTTTCGATTTGTTAGATTCTATTCAGTTGCCTCAGAAAGTAGCTATTTGTAAATGCATAGCTCATATAAAACAACAAGATAGGATTTCAAAAGGCAATGCGAGAGCTGACACAGCTGCAAAGCAAGCAGCCTCAGAAGCATTTCTTTTGAACGAGGAATTACAACCTTCTGAGATTTTAGACTTAGAAATGTTGAAAACAATGCAGACACTTACTACACAGGCTGAAAAACAAAAATGGAAAAGACAAGGAGCAATTCTCAAGGAAGGGCTGTACATCTCCAAAGAAGGAAAACCAATATTACCATCTAATTTATTTAGATATGCAGCTATGTTGAGCTATGGGCAGAGCCATGTCTCAACAGGGGGGATGGTATAGTTAGTGAACTGGGTGTTCGCTACGTATGGGTTTTCAAACTACACTAAAAAAATTTGCCTGTCATGTCACACTTGTAATAAACATCATGCACAAGGGGCATTAAAGCCCAAGCAAGGGAGTTTCCCTAACACCACCGTATCCGTTTCATACCATCTGTATGGATTTCCTAGAATTGAACAAATGTGAAAACAAAAAGTACTGCCTTGTCATTGTGGATATGTTCTCCAAATGGGTGGAGGCCTTTCCGACTAGTAAACCAGATGCAGCCACTGTTGCAAAGACCCTAGTTAAAGAGATTATTCCTAGATTTGGCATACCGGAAAGGATCTACAGTGACAATGGTACACATTTTGTTAACCAAACTATACAACAGCTAAGTCAGTATTTTGGGATTTCTTTAAAACATCACTGTGCATATCACCCTCAATCTGCAGGGTTGGTAGAAAGGCACAATGGAGTTTTAAAGAATAAACTTAGGAAACTTATAACAGAAACACAGAAGAATTGGGTGTACTGTTTGCCCCTGGCACTGTTGAGCATGAGAACTGTTCCGAATGCAAAAGGACTGACACATTTCGAAAAGATTTTTGGAAGAGCTTATTATATACCTCAGTGGAAACCTCTCATACCTGCAGACCAGGAAGCAGATTGGACACTTGCAGACTACATGAGGAATATGCTAAATAACAAAAATCTTTTACAGTTTAATTCTGTTTCAGATAAAGACCAAACTAACACCTCCGAAGTAGCAGTAGCCCCAGGCACTTGGGTCTGGGTGAAGACAATCAAAAAGAAGAACTGGATGACACCAAAGTGGGAAGGTCCGTATCAAGTACTGCTGAACACGCCCACAGCAGTCAAGATTGCGGAACGATCATCTTGGATTCATTTGACACACTGTAAACTAGTCAAAAACTTTTAACTTGATAAAACTCTTGTTAACACAGCAGCAATAAAAATGACGACAAGACCTAGAGACAATAGGAATACTGAACGATTTCAGCAGTATATTCAGCAGTGTTGCATAGTCATCTTAATAACTGCATTAGTGACAATGTTCTTTTTGCTGTGGCTTTTGCTGTGGCCTTTCTTTTCTTCAGCCACACCAGCTAGACTGAATAGACGTGATTCAACATTTATAGACTGGCATCCGAACTTTAACACTTACCAAGCAATTAAATATGTATGCTGAGACTTTTAATATTTCAAATTGTTGGATTTGCACAGCTATACCAACAGCATACGGGGGATTATTGATGACTGCTGTCCCCCTAGGGGTCAATGAGACCTGGGAAAAAGTACAGTTTTGTACCTACCATAAATGTAGATGTCCGATAGGTATGCATCTGCAGTCATAACATATGGGTTGTCCTGACTCAGGCAGCCCTTCGGTCGGCCGGATTCCAAAGTCTGGGTCTGGCCTCGGCTGATGTCGCACTTTCCCCGACGTCAGAGCGTCTGGGGTATAAAAGCATCAGCCGACGCCATTTTCCTCAGTTTTTCTTGCCCCAGATGCCAGGTGCCCTCTAGGAAGGCTAAATTTGAATAAATGCTGAAATGTTCCAAACATTTGCAAAATTATATACATGTATAAACAAACAAATACACCATAATAGATTCCCCCAGCTAGCTAAAAGAGGGGTAAGTACCCTAGGAGTACTACAAAGGGGTAGGAGGGAGGGTAATCCTGACTGCAGATGCATACCTATCGGACATCTACATTTATGGTAGGTACAAAACTGTACTATGTCCTTCAAGGATGCATCTGCAGTCATAACATATGGGTAGAATACCATAGCCAATCTGGGGGAGGAGGTACTAAGAAAAGGATGGTGTAGTTAAGATTCCCTGCAGGACTGTAGTAGCAAAACCTGCTCTGGATCTGGAGTATAAAGGTAGATTGTAATGCTTGGCAAATGTATGCACAGAGCTCCAAGTAGCAGCTTCTAAAATGTCCTTGGTAGCCACCCCTCGTAGGAAGGCTGTAGTGGTGGCCGTGGCCCTTGTGGAATGAGACCTGATGTTTTCAGGAACTGTCTTTCCATGAAAGGAGTAGCAAAATCGAATGCAATTTCCTATCCATTTTGAAATTGTCTGTTTGGAAATTGCTCTTCCTTGCACCCCAGTGGCATATGCTACAAAACGTTGGTCAGTTTTTCTGCTAGTTTTTGTTCTGTCCAAGTAGTAGCGTAGTTGTCTGTGTATATCCAGGGTGTGCAAAAGTTTTCCCCCTTTATTCTGTGGATTAGGGAAGAACATAGGCAAGTGAATAGCTTGGTTTAAGGATACCCTAGATACCACCTTTGGCATAAAAGTAGGATTGGTTCTTAGTGAAACTCTGTCCTGGTGAAAATAAGAAATGGTTGCACTGCCATTAATGCTTGTAACTCAGATACTCTTCTTGCTGAATTGATTGCCAGAAGGAATGCAGTTTTCCAAGACAGAAACTGTAGATCCGCCGATGCTGCTGGTTCAAAAGGAGGAAGTGTCAGTTTCTCCAGCACAAAGTTGAGATCCCAAGCAGGTAGAGGGGGTTTAATATTTTTGATCCCTCTCAGAAATTGTCTGAGGAGAGGGTGCGAGAAGATAGGTGGATCCACACTGTATTCTGCTGAATTTGCTGAAGCATGAATCTTAATGGAAGAATAGGACAGGCCATTGTGGAACAATTCTGCTAAGTATTCTAGGATATGTGTTATGTTTGCCACTGTGACATCTGAGCCTTTTGATGTGCTCCAAATGAGAAATCTCTTCCATTTAGCTGAGTATGTCTTCCTTGTGGAAGGCCTGAGCCTCAAGATAATGTCCTTCACCCTCTGAGATAAAACAGTTGGATTGGGATTTAAGGAATTTTCCAGGCAGTTAGCTGCAATGTTTTCAAGTTGGGACGCAGGGTCTTGAAATTGTTCTGCGTCAGAAGAAGAGGCCATAGGGGGAGAGGCCATGATTTTGCCCGAGACATGCTTCTCAATAATGGATACCAGTGTTGCCTTGGCCAGTCTGGAGCTATTAGTATCACTCTTGGCTGTTCCTCCCTGATCTTCAGTAGAACCTTGTACATCAATGGGAGAGGTGGGAAGGCATATACTGTTAGGGCTTTCCAGCTGAAAGAGAGAGAGTCCACCCTCCAAGCTTGTGTGTGGTATGTCCTTGAGCAGAATGTCTTCAGTTGATGGTTGAGTGGGGAGGCGAACAGATCTATCTCCGGCATTCCCCATGTCTTTGCTATGAGTTGGAAGATGTCTGGGTGCAGCATCCATTCGTGTGCATCCATGGTAGTTCTGCTGAAGCTGTCCGCCAGTGTATTTTCTTTCCCTGGCACGAATTGGGACTGTAGTTGGATATTGAGATTCAGGCATAGTTCCCACAGATTCATAGCCATCCGGCATAGAGGGTAAGAGTGTGTGCCTCCCTGCTTGTTTATGTACCACATGACCGTGGTGTTGTCTGTCCTTATTAACAGGTGACCAAAAAAGTTAACTAAGAATACTCCACCAGGCACAAATGAATCGAAGCTCCAAGGAAAAAATTGCTTTAATAAGCACTTTAAAACACTCCACACTAGAGACTGGATCAGTGAAAAAACAATAACGTATCCACATAGACGTTTTCGTCGACAACTTCATCAGTTATACATCAATTTTAAAATGAGGTGGTTTTGTATACTGTTTGAATTTAATCACAGATCTCTTGTCCAATCAAGTAGCACAATAAATTAAAATCACTTAATTGAGTAATTAATTCATGAAAGCCATGTTAAAAACACTTGCAAAAATGAATACAATTCACTAAAACCATTTATACTCAAATTATTACATATTTAGTATATATTTAATATAAGTTTTCCAATGCTTTAAAAACTTTCTATACTTACTTGACAATGAATTAACCCATGTATATCGTAGAGGGAAAACTATCAAGAATTATCTTGAAATGGGGAAGAAAAACAATGTGTGTAACAATTATGACAAATCCAAGAAGGGCTTACAAAAGTGTGGGAAATGTAAATATTGCTCTTATTTGATTTGTGGGGATAGTATGGTATTGGAAGCAAGGAATAAGACCCTCCGTTTAAATACATTCGCCAATTGTGACACTAAAGGCATCATATATTTAGCCGTTTGCAAAAAATGTCCCTCTTTCTATGTCGGAAAGAGTGAAAGAAAGCTCAGACAGAGAATATACGAGCACTTATATGATGTCAGGGTGATGAAAGAAAAAAATGCATTGAGTAGGCATTCAATAAAATGTAACACCACAGGCTACTCATTTTTGTATTGGAAGTTGTTCCCACTAACCCAAGAGGGGGGATGTGGGAGACACTTATTGACTACAAAGAGTTGTACTGGCAGCTCTTTTTAGATGCGAATCGTAATTTTGGGCTCAATGACATGGTATCATTGGCCCCAGTTTTAAAGATGAGGGCTGCCAAGCTTTGATTTAATGAAGTTCTTCCTTGGTCTATTTTTATGATCTTCACTGTGTTGAAATTTTATATACATTCTCAAAAGACAAGTCTTGTATTTTCAGCTTTTAAAAAAAAGTTTAGTGTGTGGCTGTAATTAACTCAATGACCACAAGATGGTGTCTGGTTATAATATCAAACCTACAAGTCTGAATGACATGTTATATAGTAACATTTTCAAAGAGATTCATTTAAAAGTATAGAAAGTTTTTAAAGCATTGGAAAACTTATATTAAATATATACTAAATATGTAATAATTTGAGTATAAATGGTTTTAGTGAATTGTATTCATTTTTGCAAGTGTTTTTAACATGGCTTTCATGAATTAATTACTCAATTAAGTGATTTTAATTTATTGTGCTACTTGATTGGACAAGAGATCTGTGATTAAATTCAAACAGTATACAAAACCACCTCATTTTAAAATTGATGTATAACTGATGAAGTTGTCGACGAAAACGTCTATGTGGATACGTTATTGTTTTTTCACTGATCCAGTCTCTAGTGTGGAGTGTTTTAAAGTGCTTATTAAAGCAATTTTTTCCTTGGAGCTTCGATTCATTTGTGCCTGGTGGAGTATTCTTAGTTAACTTTTTTGGTCATACTGTTCTCGGCTCATTCATTTTTTATCACTTATTAACAGGTGGCCTTGTTGGAGGAAGGGTTTGAAGGCCTCGATTGCATGCCTCACTGCCAGCATTTCCTTTTGGTTTATGTGCATGCTTAGCTGTCTGAGGCCATAAGCCATGGATACATTTGCCCTCCATATGTGCTCCCCATCCTTGGTCTGAGGCATCCGTGGTGATGGTCTGCCTTGTTTTTGGTTTGTTGAAAGGCAACCCTCGGTTGGACCGGCAGGCCTGAGCCCACCACAGGAATTCCTTTTGAAGGCATGGAATGATTGGTATCATAGTTTCTAAACTGTGACTGTGTTGAGACCATACACTCCTTAGGTACCATTGTAATTTCCTCATATGCAGCCTGGCATGCGGTATCAGAATTATGCAGGATGCCATGTAACCCAGGGCCTGCAGGATTTTCCTTGCAGTAAGCAGAGTTTGTCTTGTCAGAATCATGAAGTAATCTGGAAGTTGTTTTTGTTTTTCTTCTGTGAGAAAGGCCATTTGGGTGGTTGTGTCCAGATCTGCACCCAAAAAGGTTATCCTTTGGGATGGTACTAGTCTTGACTTTTGGATGCTGACTCTGTATCCCAAGGTCTGTAGCAGGTGTATGGCATAGGCCAAGTCCTTTATCAAATTTCCCTTGTTGTCCGCTTGTATTAGGCAGTCGTCCAGGTATGGGTAAATTTGAATTCCCTGTAGTCTGCAATGTGCAATTACTGATGCCAGGCATTTCGTGAATACTCTGGGCGCAGTAGATAAGCCAAAGGGCAATGCTGAGAATTGATAATGCTCTGAGCCTGCAAGAAATCTGAGGTGTCTTCTGCAACTTGGTCAAATAGGGACGTGCAGGTATGCCTCCTTGAGATCTAGAGTCACCAGCCAAGACTCCTTGCCCAACATGGGAAGAAGTTGCTGTCAGCATCTTGAATTTTGGCACAATGAGATAAGTGTTCAGTGCGGACAGGTCGAGAATAGGTCTCCATTGATTTTCTTTTCTTGGTACAAGGAAAAGTCTGGAGTAAAATCCTTGGCCTTGTTCTGAAGATGGTACCTTTTCTATAGCTTTCATCTGAAGTAAATTGTTGATCTGTCTTAAAGCCTCTGCCCTCTGATTTGGTGGAAGGTTTGGCATTCCGCTTCTTTTTGGCAAAGTGTGGAAGTGGAACCTGTATCCTTTGTCTATTATTTGCAGTGTCCATGTATCCTTTGTAATGTAATGCCAGATTTTTGAGAATAAAGCCAGCTTTCCGCCCAAGGGTGCTTCCAGTTGATCCCTGGTAGGCGGAATCAGAGTTAAGTCATTGAGCCTGTCCTGGTGCAGTGGTTGTTGTTGTTGCTGTTGCACTATTCCTCTGGTTGGCAGGCTGCCACTGACGACCTCTGTAGGAGCCCTTCGATTGACCTCTGCCTCTAGGGCACCTGTTCCTGCCTCTCTGGGCTCTGTCCGAGTCTGGAAAGGACCAATTCTTAGTAGGCCAGTTTCTGCTGAATCTCGGTGGTTGTACTTGCAGGAAATCTTTAACTGTTTGCACAGATTTTGCCTTTTCTTCAACCTTTTTTAAGATCTCCTGAGCAGAGGAGCCAAATACATTTTGTTTCTCCATTGGAGCATCCAGGAGTTTAGCTTTAACATGGTCTGGCAAAGATTGTTCCTTCAGCCAGGCATGCCTACGAATAACTGCCCCAGTCATAACTGATCTAAATGAAGCCTCCAGTGCATCATAGCCACATTTTAAGAAATGATTACTAACCTGTTGTGAATTGTGTACCAAATCCTGAAGGGATTTACGGTCTAGGGGTTCAGGAGAAGAAAGTTTCTTATTCAGTTTATCTAACAAATACTCTTGGTACTGTATCATATGAAATTGACAATTTAATGCCCTGACAGAAAGAGTTGCAGAAGTATACACCTTCTTTCCCCATCTCTCTAAAGCTCTAGACTCTCTTTCAGAGGGTAGAGGATTTTTGGCAGTAGCGGCCGCAACCCCTTTAGGGCCCTGAGAAATAGTTTCTGGGTCTGCAGAATGGACTTTATACAGATGGAAATGAGAATCCGGGACCCTGTAGTATGTCAGGTTTGGCAGGGGCCGGAGGAAGAGTATCAGGGGCTGTACTGACATCATTGTACACATCATCAATTATATTCAGAACAGGAGGTATAGCGAAGGGCCTATGTTGAGGGAAATGCAAAAAGGTCCTTAATCTTTTTCTAGAATCAGAGAAATCCTGACCTTGCCATTGAAAATGCTCTCTCATGGAGTGTAGAGTCTCACCAAAGGAAAACTCTTCAGGAGGGGAGGCCGAAGGGATAGATTCCTCAGCATCTGAATCCTCATAAGGCGAGTAAGCCCCTTCCTGGTGGTCTGACAACTCAGACCCATCCGTGGAATCATCTGAAGAGTGTGGGTCAGAGGGGTCAGTCCTGGGCCTTTTGTCCGGAGGAGGGTGAGAGGCCCTGTCTGGGTGAGGTTGTGAACCCCTAATTAGGAAATAAGGTCCTCAGCAAGGCTGAGGATCTGTGAACTAGAGGAAGGCCTCTGGGAGGTAGTTTTGGTAGGCAAAGCTTTAGATAGTTTGGCAGCTTTAGCCCTTGAAAAGGCCTTAATGGACATGGAAGCAGGGGGCCTAGCTGCCCCACGTGCAGGAGTAAAAATGTCCAAAGGTATGGTGTCGGACATTTCCTGAACACTGGTTTCGGTAGGAAGTTCTGTAGCCGACTCAGCCGGGGCCTCCCGGGCCTCTGTGGTCGGATGTATGGTTTCGGAAGAAGGAATCTCAGAGGACTCGGTAAACCGAGACACTCGCGGTAGGCCTAGCCGTGGTTTCAGCCGAAACCACGGGCCGCGAGTGTCGGTCCTTTTCCTTCCGTTTTTTCACCATATGCGAAGTCGGAGTCTCCAACGGCATTTTATAAGCAAAAGCGGCTCCAAAAAATTCCTCTGCAAACTCCGACCGACGTCTAAGAGTTCATCGGTTGAAGGAAGCACAGGCTAAACAGGCCGATACGTCGTGGTCTAGGCCTAAGCAAGGAAGGCAGTAGGAATGGAAATCCTTATGAGGTATTTGTTTCCCACAAGTTAAACAATTATTTACTTTGTCTGACATCGGCTGAGGCAAGAAAGAGTCCCCAACGGGGTACTTAGCTTTTTTCGAAGTCTTCGGTAGCTGAATTCACTGGATCTGACCGACCGGCACTTGCGAACAGCTTCTGCTTCGGGCACCGCGCGGCAAGAAAGACTGAGGAAAATGGCGTCGGCTGATGCTTTTATACCCCAGACGCTCTGACGTCGCGGAAAGTGCGACATCAGCCGAGGCCAGACCCAGACTTTGGAATCCGGCCGACCGAAGGGCTGCCTGAGGCAGGACAACCCATATGTTATGACTGCAGATGCATCCTTGAAGGACATCTTTGAGACTACACCTGTAAAATCTAGAGACAAAATTGCATTATTTCTGCCTGTTACACAAACAGGAATCATATGCTTTTTTAAGAATGACACCATTCAAGTAGGTTGGAGTAGATGTAATGTTACTATCTCTTATAAATGTTATATTAAACCTAAAAATGCTAAAAATACAGAAACAATTTGTGATGCAGATTATGACTCGTACTTTGAGTCCTTACATAAAACTGTCAGTGGTATACAACATAATCCTATTCTTTTAAAGCAAATGACTATTATAGATAAGAAAATGTTTCATGCAGGGAAGGTGTATATCAATACTAAGGTAGAAAACTGTTATTTCATATGTGGGGAAAAAGGCATACAAATGGTTGCCCAAGAATTGGTCCGGCAGTTGTTTTTTTGGTTACCTGGTCCCGGCCATACGACACACTACAGCTTTGCCTCATGGGATAATTCGAAACGTCAGAGATGTCGCGAAGAAACCTGAAAATCCAATCAAGAAACCTGAGAATCCAGTGGGACAGATCACAGCTAGCTGGAGGAACCACAACTCCGTGAAAGACAAAAGTAAACTAGCACATATGGACTTGAGTGACACTATCATATCCTGGGCTGGCATAGCCCCTGCATATGGTGCAGTTAAATCAATTTGGGAACTGAGAAAGCTATCCAAACTCCTCGAGGTCATGAGCAATGCAACTTTTTCTGCTCTCGAATTAATGACTGATGAACTGAATGCAATGAGAACTGTGGTGCTTCAGAACCGCATGGCTCTTGACTTCACCCTAGCGGCGAGAGGTGGTACGTGCACTTTAATCAAAGACGAGTGCTGTTCGTTCATTCCCGACAATAAGCACAAAATTAATGACCATTTGGAAGTGATCCAACAAGTGTCAGACATGACCAGGTCAGGCCCAAACCCACTGACGGACTTTTTTCAGAATTTGTTTGGGGGGGGTGGGGTTCCATCCGAATGAACATCCTAATTGCCATTTGTGTGGGATTACTATTGTTAGGAGCATGCATTTGCTATGGAATTCCCTGCATGAAAAAATTAATCAAAGATTTTATAGACATGTCAGTTTCTGAGACTTTGTATCAAAGTACTGAAATTGAATAACTGTTGAAAAAGGAAACACTTTTCATAAGTTTAAACTGAATGACTCTCTTAGCTGCAAATCCTCAAAGGAAGAGGTTAGGAGAAGAAAAACTGTTTATGCTTCTGAAATAGAATAAAAAGTATTAACAGGGGGGAAATGTTAGAAAAATACGTATTAACATATGTGTGCAATGCTTATTTTAATAAGGGAAGATTTAACACATTTTTATTCCATATGCAGCATTAGTTTTATTTATTTGAGACTGCAAATGTGCTTTTCTGAAATTATGCTTTCTGACACTGCAAGATGCACTCTGACCTAGCTTGCTAGCACAGCAAAATACATGTTTATGCCTTGGAAATGTACTGGAAAGCAGGTGACTTTCTGCTAGGTCAGGAAATTAAAAGGAGAATAATAATAATTTCTGTAGATCCATTCATTATAGACAATAAGCTCTGTTCGAGTTGATGAAAAAGTGCACAAGCTGCAAGATAGTTATATATAAAGAACAATAAACTGCTTCAGAAATCTGTACTTGCATTGTGCTTAAATTAGCCATAGTACCTAGACTTGTAACATCACATGGTAAGAAAGTTATAATTGACCAGTGGTCATCAAGGCCATCCTGTTTACTGAAAAATCTTTTTTAAAAAAAAAACTTTGAAGAGAGTCAGCTAGAAGTATGGGAAATATCTATAAAATAACAGAATTGTGAACTGGTGATCTGCTACATCAGTCGTAGTGGGCAAGGTCTTGAAAGAAAAGTATAATAACTGTGACACTTCCTGATTTAGCCAGACAAACTCTGTAACTGCATTTTTTGTCTCCTTGCGCAAGAATAAAGTTACCTGAACTGAACCTTATGCTTTTGGTCTCCTTTTTAAAGCATTTTTCTCTAACAGTTGGAGTGTAAATATAATGCGTTTAGTAAATGTTATTACACAACACTTCATGGAATGCTCTCCCTTTAAGAATAAATGTAGGTAATTTACTGTGTTTTAGTTAACTTGTTAGTCAAGTAGTTCAAGCATTCATAGACATCGGAACATAAGTAGACTTAAAAACAAAAACACAAAAACAACATATGTTTTTAGTAGTTTAAATGTATATTATTTATTAATGAATGCACATAAGTTATGTGATCAATGGAAATTAAGTTCATTTTATGAATTGTAAGAAACACGTGATGTAGTCAGATGTCTTGTATAGAAGGAAGAGGCGGAGAGACTAGTTTGTTTGAAAAAGTTTTTGGATACGGAAAACGAAAAGCGTGTAACATTATTCTATGTTTTAAATTAACCATATGTAATGGCAGCTGGTTTCGCTTTACATTTTTAATAAATCTACTGAACCGAAGATAAACGGAGTATCGTATATTTTAGCGAACGGAAAAAGAGAAGATACTGTCTGGTTCGTTTTTTGCAGCTATTTTGGTTGTGCAGTTGGAATATTTGGCACAGCTGTATCAGATCCTTGTGACTGGTTCCAAGCGCAGAATCTCTTCCATTTTCCAGCATAAGATTTTCTAGTACTAGGCCTTCTGGCTTCCAAAATGACATCCATCACAGCTTTACTGAGAGGTGTGTTTTGTATGACTACATTAACCACCATGCTGCCAGGTTTAAAGTCCTAAGTTGGCTGTGCAGGATCTGACTGTTTTGCAGGAACAGTAGAGGAGGTATTTGAGGTAAGGGCCAAGCTAGGCACTGGGACAAGTTCCTTAGTATTGGAAACCAGTACTGGTGGGGCCAGTCTGGGGCAATCGGTATCATCTTTGGCTTCTCCTGTCTGACCTTTAGGAGTACCCTGGGGAGGAGAGGCAGTGGGGGAAAGGCATACACTGATAGGTTTTTCAGCTGAAAGATAGGGCGTCCACTTTCCATGCTTGTCTGTGATAAATCCTTGTGCAGAATCTTTTTAATTGGTAGTTGTGAGGGAAGGCGAATAGATCTATGTCCGGGCATCCCCATTTCCTTGTTAACATGCTGAAGACTTGTGGATCCGGCTGCCACTCGTGGGGATCCATGAGGTTTCGGCTTAGTTCGTCTGCCAGAGTATTTTTCCTTCCTGGCAGGGATTGTGCCTGCAGATGTACTTGGGTAAGTCAATGCTGTGTCCCACAAAGTCATGGCTAGTCTGCAAAGGGGGTAAGAATGTGTGCCCTTCTGCTTGTTTATATACCACATGACCATGGTGTTGTCCGTCTTTATCAGTAGTTGTCCTGGATTAAGTAGGTCCTTGAAGGCTGTCAGGGCATTCTGAACAGCTAGCATCTCTTTTTGATTGATATGTGGATGCATTTGGTTTGAGGTCCATGTGCCCTGAATGCATCTTCCTGCCATGTGGGCCCCCCCAGGCATAATCTGATGCATCTGTTGTTAGTGCCTGCCTGGCTGGGGGTAATGTGAATGGCTGTCCCTTGTTTTGGTGACAAGCCTTTGCCCACCATCGAAACTCTTGTTGCAGGCAGGGAATGAGAGTAATCAGTTTCCAGGCTGTGGCAATGTTAAGTCCAAACACTTTTTAGGTATCATTGAAGTTTCCTCGTATGTAGTCTTGCATATGGAATTAGTAGGATGCAGGATACCATGAAGCCCAAAGCATGCAAAATTTTTCTTGCAGATAACTGGGCCTTTGTTGCCAACATTCTGAAATAGGTAGTCAGTTGCCTTTGTTTGTCTGGGGTGAGATAAGCCATCTGGGCAGTTGTATTTAAGCTTGCACCCAGGAATATTATCTCTTGAGAGGGTACTAGTTTTGATTTCTTTTCTTTGGCTGTGTACCCTAGGCATGTTAGAAATCTTTTCACAAATGACAGATGTCGTAGAAGAATGTCATTGTTCTCTGCTTGAATTAGGCAGTCGTCCAAGTAAGGATATATTTGTATTCCTCTGTCTACAGAATGCAATTACTGGTGCCAGGCACTTTGTAAAGACCCTGGGTGCAGTAGATAAGCCAAAGGGTAGTGCAGAGAATTGGTAATGCATTGAGCCAGCCTTGAATCGGAGGGTATCTTCTGCATATTTGTCTGATTGGGACATGCAGGTATGCCTCTTTTAGGTCTAAAGTCACAAGCCAAGCGTTCTTGCCCAGCATGGGCAGAAGTTACTGCAAAGTCAACATCTTGAATTTTGGTATATCCAGGAATGTGTTCAGAATACATAGGTCCAGTATTGGCCTCCAGGCCTTGTCCTTTCTGGGTACCAAGAACAGTCTTGACTAAAATCCTCGTCTCTGCTCTTGCTTTGTGCCTCTGCCCATTGATTTTTTGGCAGATCTGGCCAGCCGTTTGCCTTTGGCAGGGTATGGAAATGGAACTTACAGCCTTGTGACACGATATTTAGAACCCAATTGGCCTGGGTTATGATGTGCCAATTTTGAGAAAAAAAAATGCTTATTTTCCCCCTAAGGGTACTGCCAGGAGATAAGTGCTTGGTGCAGGCAGGAGGAAGTCAATGGGACTGTTTCCTGTATGGTTGTGATTTGTCTTCTCCAACTTTGGAGGTAGAAGCACCCCATTGCTTTGACCTGTATGAACCTTGCGCCTGGGATCTGCCTCTAGGGCATCTGGGTCTGCTCCTTTGAGGTTTGTCTGACACAGGAAAGGACCAATTCTTTGTTGGCCAGTTTCTACTAAACCTAGGTGGCTGTACTTGTAAAAAATCTTTGACAGTTTGCATAGATTTAGCTTTGTCCTCCATTTTCTTTAACACCTCTTCTGCCTTAACACCAAACAAAGAATCATGCTGTAAAGGTGCATCTAATAATTTAACTTTGACATGATCAAGCAGATTTTGTTCCTTTAACAAAGCATGCCTCCTAATTACAGAACCCTTAACTGCGGCCCTGCAGGAGGCCTGCAAAGAATCAAAACCACATTGCAAATTATGCTTTCCAACTTGTTCAGCTGATGCAATAAATCCTGCATTTCCTTGTTTTCTGCACATTCAGAGTTTAACAACATTTTCTTTCTGTTTAAGCAATGCCATGACATGTTGCTGATATTTGAGCATATGAAACTGACAGTTTAAGGCACTTATAGCCAAGGTAGCAGATGTGTAAACCTTTTTTTCCCATCTAACCAGTACCCTAGAATCTCTGTCAGAGCTGGTAGGGTTTTTTTGCAGTGGAAGCCTTAACTCCTTTGGGACCTTGTGAAATAGTTTCTGGGTCTGCAGCAGGGTTTTTAAAAAGGAATTTATGAGAGTCAGGAACCCTGTAATATCTGTCAGGCTTAACTGGAGCTGGAGGTAAGGAGTCAGGGGTAAGACCAGACTCTGAAAACACAATCTACAATGTCTAACACAGGTGGAATGGCTAGTGGGTCTGTGTTGGGGTAGTAGAAGGAAATCCCTGAGCCTCTTTTTAGATTCTGAAAAATCTTGGCTCTCCCAGTGGAAATGCTCCCTCATAGTAGGCAAGGTTTCCCCAAAAGAATAGTCCTCTGGAGGAGAAGCTGAAGGTATAGATTCTTCAGCATCAGAATTCTCATGGGGGGGGGGGGAGAGAATATTCCTGATCAGAAGAAATGGAAACCTGATCTGAAGATTCATAGTCAGTCTCTTGTCTAGGCCTCTTATCAGGAGGGGGATGGGAACCCCTGATCAAGGTAATCAAGTCTTCGGCCATTTTGAGCATCTGTTTTTTGGGCATAGAGGCCTGACCACGTGGCTCTTGAGTTTGTTTCTTTGCTTTAGAAGGGGCTTTAGTCTTTGCCTTTGAAGCTGAAGTCGGTTTAATGTAAAGATGTTTAGGTCTGAATACACCCTCAGAAGCCGGTGCCTGCTCAGCGGCTCCGGACCCAGGACCCATCTGAAGGAATAGTATCCGAGGCTCGAGTACCTTGAGTTTCCAGCGGCATGGCCGACTCCACGTGGGAGTCTGTAGCGGCCTGCGACTCTAAAGTAGCAGGCGTCAGGGGCTGAGAAAGCACCTCACTGAGAACCGGCGACTGGCTTAGGAGAAGCTTCGTCGTCGGTTTTGGGCCATGGTTGTCTCTCTTTCTCTCTCCTTTTCTTTGCGTTTTTTGTGAACTCCGGTAGTCGGATGGCTATCTGACATTTCTGGATAATTAAACCGGCATCCAAAATAGTTTAAAGCAAAATCATACAGACGCTTAATAGTGCGTTGGTTAAATCTAGTATAAAACCGACAACCAGAAACGTTGTGATCAGGGCCTAGGCAAGGAATACAGTAAGAATGAAAATCCTTATGAGGTATTTGCTTTCCACAAGAAATACAATTATTTACTTTTTCTGACATCAGTCTGGAGCAAGAAAAAAGTTTCCCCAATGGGGTACTTAGCTTTATTGACGACTTCGGATCTGAAACTCAAACATGAAAATCTCAGCTGTTGGCCGACTGGCACTTGCGAACTGCTTCTGCTTCGGGCACCTCGCGATAAGAAAGACTAAAGAAAATGGCGTTGGCCGCATCTTTTATACCCCTGACGACCTGACATCAGGGAAAGGGCGACAGCAGCTGACACAGGACCCAGGACTTTGGAATTTAGGCCGACTGAGGGCAACCTGCCGGCAGGATTACCCAAATGTAATAACTGCAACAGTGAAACACGAAGAACATCTAAATCCAATAGAAAATCTGTGGAATTACCTGAAGAGGGCTGTGCACAACAGATGCCCTTGCAATCAGACAGATTTGGGGCACTTTTGCAAGGAAGAGTGGGCAAATATTGCCATGTCAAGATGTGCCACAATGAAGAGTGGGCAAATATTGCCAATTCAAGATGTGCCACGCTGACAGACTCCTACCTAAGCAGACTGAATGCTGTAATTAAATCAAAAGGTGCTTCAACAAAGTATTAGTTTAAGGGTGTGCCCACTTATGCAATCAGCTTATTGTGCATTTTTTATTTTTTTATATTTTTCCCCCTAACAGATTTGTTTGTTTTTCAATTGAAATTTACAGGTTATAAGTCACACTAAAGGTGGGAATAGTTTTGAAATGATTTATTGTGGTCTCATGCAAAAACCTGGCATTTTAACAGGGGTGTGCGCACTTTTTATACCCACTGTAAATATATGATTGTCTGTCATAAGTAATAATTTAATAAAGATGTTTTTTGTTTAAAAAAGGCGGGAATATTACAGGAACTATGTTCATTGATTTATACACTGCATTTCATATGGTTTACCTCTTAATTCTGCTTCTCCATCTAAAAGACATCATTATTAACCCTGATCCATCCAGTAGGAAACAGACTTCTTATCCCTCACAACCAGCTCTCTCTGATGATGCCTACACTCATCCAAGTAATCCCACAAGGCTCTATTATTGCTCCTATTTTTTTCTATTTTCATTAACAAACTCCTTGTAGATCTACACCAATTTCCACTACTTCTATATGCAAAAGATATTATCAAGTATAGGTCTGAACCTTCACCTAAAGTCACTGAAATCCAACTTCAAAAAGACCTCCTGGAACTGCAAAATCTGTACAGCTCCAAGAAAAATGCTGCTCAGTTCCAAAAAACTAATTTGCGTTGATCAGCAAAAAAAAGTATCCACCCTCCCCCCATCCCTTAATATCAGAGACATTAACAGTAACCCCATTGAAATCGTCAAAATATTTAGATGTCCGAATACTTGGCTAGCAAAATCCCTTAAATTCCAAGAAAAGTCAAAGACTTAAGAACTAAAAGTCAACTACATACTTTTTTGGACCTACTAAAATTGCTCAACCGCTCCTCACCAGAATTGCTAAAGGCAAGGACATCCTTGTACAACTCAAGTATAACTTCCCTTTGTCAGTCTTCTCCTCCCCTGCAAAACCTCAACCCCTCTTATGACCCTCAACCACTCTTATGACCCTTTCTAATAATATGTCCTAACCCCATCTCAAATTACCTTCAGAACAAACATAATTGCTTTACTCTATCAAAAGAAATGTAGCTACTACTACAAGCCAAAGCAAATCTTCTTCTTGGCGGTCTGATTTTCAAAATACTCCATCAAGACACCCCCTCACCTCTCACAATGGGATTTATTACACTTATAATCTCTAAAGCCAAGACAGAGGTGTCCCCTCTCTGCAATGCCTTCCATCAAACTACATTCTCCTAGTTATAGCTTAACAGTTCTTGCCCCAAAAGTATGGGGGTTACTAGACCAGGATTCAGTTGAGCATGTCAGACTACTCATTCTTCATGCCTCAGTTCAAGCCCTTCCCACTAAAACAATCCAAATTCAACTGTCTGATGAAGGACATGTCACATACCTCGACACCAACTGGAACTGTAGGACCATACTAGTAAACCCCCTGACCAACTTTCTTACCTCACACCCTCAACTGAGTAGATGACATCCAAACTACACTGACACACCATCAAAATGTAACCCTCACTCATATTCTCAAATGATTACATACTAATTGAATAGATTGTATCCTACGTACTGTATCTTACTTTTACATAACCTAAACCTACTTTAAACCTCCCTCACTTGCTATATTCTCAACTTCATTTTTGATACCTGATCCACTATTTCCTCCAATCAGCCTATTATTCTATTTCAATGTAATACTGTAATTTTATTTTAAAAAATACACATATACTTGTATTATACTAACAATCTATACTTTCCATGTAAAAGTACTTATGTACATTTACAAAATATGTGAGGACTGTGAGTCTATCACCTATGTTAACCTCTATATAAGTGAATACTGTTTTGTGAAGATTTTACCTAACCCACCCTATCAGTCATTCTGTAATCAATGCTCTACCCTTGTAAGTAAATAACCAATGTTTTCGAGATTAGGTCCAAAAGAAGCCCAGTGGGTGTATGGGCTTTTGCTTTCCAGACCAAAGGTTTTCCATCTCCTGTAAAAATACCTGGAATGCATGTGTACATCCAACACAAATGTTACTTAGAGTGAGATATTCTTTACCCTTCTGTTTGGCTTTTTGATCTACTTCACCCTGGAAAGCGGGCCAGCTCACTTAGAGCACTCAGAGATGAGGATTTAGGGAAAAGCACTGACAGTGTGTGGAGTACATGTAGTGAAGAGTAATGCAGCTCAGTGAGACAAACATCTGTGGCAGAAAATAAATGTCTTGCAATGTATCAACTGGGCCCTAACAGCACTAGTAGAATATTAATCACGAAGCCAGAGGCTTGTATAACATGTACATAGCACAAGAGCTCCTGCAACAGAAATAATGCAATTAAGTAAACAGATGTTAAGTGTCTGCAGAACAGATGTCACATCTCAATTGCTACAATACTCCCTAACATTAGATACAGGTGGCAAAGAGGGGTCAAAGGAAATCTGGACGTCAGGGCACTTTTACTCATCATGCAGAATATAAATGGTCCAGAAGGTGGGTTCAAGAAAATGCAATTCATGATAGCCGTCAGATGCACGATGTCACTTCTTTGAAATGGATAAGAGGGAGCCACCTACCAAAAGCTCTTGACAGACATACCAAAACTGACAAAGCCTTATGATGTTAAGTTGTTCAATCTCGCCGTTCATTCTTACAAATGGGTTCAAAGCCGAACTCTTGGCTCCAAGTCGGCCACTTTCACAAGCTTGAGGTTTCCGAGTAGCTCGAGGCCAAGTCCCTATCCCATGATGCTCTCTGTTGCAGCCCAGATCTAGTTTGCTGCTGCAACACATCGGAGGTCGAGAGTGGAGCACGGGCCAGTATATTCATCTTTTCTAGATTTATTCAGTGTATTTCTATTAGAATATTACAGAAAGAGTGTATTTTTCATAGTTTAACCATAGACTAACACTTGGTTATTTTCTTGATTTATTTTCTCTCAGAAAAAATTTGTTTATAGAGCAGCTGCTCTTAGGCCTTTCTTTGGCCGTTTTTAGTTAGTTCCCTAATCCCTTTAGAGTGTTTAATTCTGTCAACTGTTTAACTGTTAATTTCTTAGTGTGTGGTTTAGAGTGTTGTTGTTATAGCTATTTAACCCTTTAGCTGTTCAACTGTAATTGTTAACCTAGTGTGCGGTGTTAGCCTAGCCAGTGTATTTGCGGACAAATAATGTTCATTACTAATTTACATGCGAGTTGTGTATATTGTCTGGGTGCAGTCCGTCTTCAGGAGAACAGCTCCATTTGCCACTCATTCAGCAGCAGGGTCTTGTTAGAATGAAGGAGAAAGAAAGTGGATAAGAGGTTTGTTGAAACCTCATTTTCAAGAATCTCTTTATAAGGCTGACCAGACTTTAAAATCTTCCAAGGGATCTAAGTCTTCAAAAGCTTTTTCAAAGCCAAAGTCTTCTGCTCTGAAATTAGTTGAGAAGGTGCGGTCGCCGGTTCCACAGACCTCTGAACCGAGCAAGTTTTTCCGAAGTTTTGAACTCACCAATTTTGCAATCTGTGACTTCATCCATCCCTTCGAATCATTCTTCGAGGAGCCTCTCCGATGTGGATCGAGTGCTGCAGAGGCACCTCCAGAACCCGGTATTAGCCAAATTGTTGTCGGCTCAGGCCTACTTCCTCATTCCTGAAACTGCCACTGCACATGGTGGTGGTGGTGGGGGGCAACGATGTTGATACCAGATCTTAATGCAACTGAAGAAAGGACTGGCAAGATAAGATTATCTGACAAATTAAAAGTACCTAGACCCCAGTTTAAAGAGATATGGTCAAATACAGTACCCAGCAAACAGATTACAAACAATGCAGCAGCAGTAGAAAGGGTTTGGAAAATTAGAAATTGTTGTGTGAGACAACATATAAAGGCAGGTGGTGGGCTGGCAGTACACAATCTAAAACAGCAGTCAAAGGCCAGAGCTGTGTATGGTGAATGGATTACATCAGGCTAAACAGGGCCTGCAACTGTTTATTTATAACAAAGCTGGATTGGGGGGGGGTGGAGATACTATCAAGACATACTAGATGAGAGAGGTAGGTAGGTGTGTGCGTGTGAACCCAGGAAATCGAAAAGGTTGGCATGAAGCAAGGTGCAGGTTAAAGGAGGAACCTACGCAAGTAAAAATAGATAGAGAATTCCCTATTCTTCCGCAGTATACTGCAAAACACACCACCCATAAAAGCAGAACACGGGCTAGGTAGCCACTGTAGGCTGATCTCAGTGGTGATAATCTGACTGGGAGGAGGAAATACCAATACAAAGTTTATTCCTCAGCAAGAGCTAGGGAGTAGTAGGTTATAATGCTGCAGTCAAGAGTCTGAGTTCTAGATCATGCCTGGAAGGTTAAATTAAACATTAAGGGGGGGCTCAGTGAGAGGAGGTGCAGGCTCTGGCAGTACAGATCCTCCACCTAGGCAGGTCAGTACCACCTAACTGGGTCTGCAATAAATCATGCCATAAGTATTTATCATGAGACTCCTGCAGTCAGGTTCAAGGACCATCAACGAATGCAGACTCCCAACACAGTATATTCAAATTTTCTATCATACAAAGAGAGAGATTTGGGAGTGCCCATTTCAATCAATACTTTACTCCAGAGCTTGCTCATAAGACAAATTACAAATCTGCTGCTGTTTTCTGTCCTAACAAGGGAGAATAACACAGCTTAAATTGGCATGTTATTAATGTCACCTGATTTCCAATACCAATATAGTTAAAAAGTGTCATTATAAAAATCCCATATACCTTAAAATTAGCTTTCCTCTTGCATGACAAAATCCAATGCTATAAATATCCAGCTTCTTCAAAAGAAGGAAATTCTAATGCGTTCAATACAAACAACTTATTAGCAAACCTTCAGAACTAGCTTGACTTTCAGTAAGTATGTATACACAGAAAGGTGAATCATATTCCTGGGGGCACATAACTGTTTTCTACAAAGGTATTACAAGTGGTGGATCTCTGCAACTCATGGTCATTACATGGCCATAAATTAGGTTAATTTGCTTCAAAACCCTGTTATGTACATATATTGTAAACTGCTCTTTTAAGATAGTGACAGCTATCATAACGCCCAAATCCTTAGAACACTAAATTTACTCATTATTTACTAGCAGAGGAATTTCAAGCCTGTCATTATAACCACTGCTTGGCATTTTTCAATAAAGAATTTAAACCCGCTCCTTTAAACCAAGAACTAATGCCGTCCAGATTAATATTCTGCAGTTCTATGAGAGGATGCAACCACAATTCCTAGTTTAGCATTACCTGCACACTTCAGTTTCCAACACCTTCTAATTTTATTTTCTAAGGTCAATGTGGAAAGAAATATTAAAACAGAACCAATCCCTGGGGAACCTCCACACAAATTCACTCAGTCAAAAGGCTTACCACTCATTTTGGTTCTAATATCAAGCTAAGAGTTTATCCACCTTACAATACATGGATTAACTTATAATAATTGTAAGGTTTTAACAATTCCATAATGAGAAAAAAATATCAAAAGCTGTGGCACAGTCAGAGTACACAATAAGTCTGGCATGACCCCCACACTGGTGCTGACCACGTCTGTAGCCTCAGTGAAAGGCTTGCTATCACAGGAACAGTAACCTGTAATCTATTAAATCAACTGTCTTCTGCGCATATGCAATAATTGTTAGTTCAGTTTGCTTAACTGGATACAGACGTGACGATTTCCCCGGAGCAAGTGTGTGATTACATGGTAGGTATATAAGGATTTAATTTCCATCTGGGGCAAAACCATGAAACAGACCAATACTACTCCACTTACACACTAAAATGCAAGAAGCGGTATAACCACTCAGCTTCACTGTCACAACCTGATCTCTGTCACAAGGGCATTTCACTGCACATTTCATGGATCCCTACTGTCTGTCTACTTTCAGTGGAAGTACACTGGTACAAATTTCTCATTAGGAAGACCTAACCATTATGATGGACAGTGCTAAGTATATAGGTGACTTTTGTCAGATTATATATCAACAAGACAAAAGAATACCAAAAGAAAACTATGTGGACCACAACAATTACTTCCTAGAGATTTTTCTGAGGATTACTTAAAATAGAGAGAGGATGGGGAATTTCCTTAGCTTTTTTGTGGGCCTCCCCCTTTCCCCCCAATAGAATTATAATTGGTAGTAATTCTGCAAGTCTCTCTGTAAAGGTTCATTTGGTCATAACGGAGTTATTTTCCAGATCTGATGCGTCTCGTGCTGAGGTTTCCGTTGTAGAGGAGACTCCTCCTTAAAAAAAATATGCATAATACAGCAAATTTCATTCATAAAAAAAGAAGAAATGCAAAAGGACTTCAACAATTAATAGTAAAGAAGACATCAGGGTTTCTGAGGTTCCTTTCAAAGTTTTAAAAATGATGTAGTACCAGGGAAACACTTTTATATCTATGTGATTATAGGTAAAATGACATACAGCTCAAACCAATGGATAGTTTGTTCAGTTTTCCTATATAATTTGATATTACATTAGCATACACCACCTTTTCAGCATTCACACATACATACACACAGCACACTTCTGTCTATCTCTCTGGCATACACCACCTTTTCAGCATTCACACATACATACACACAGCTTTCACGCAGCACACTTCTATCTCTCTGGCATACACCACCTTTTCAGCATTCACACATACATACACACGCTGACACAAACACTAATACAGCTATACGCGTGCACACACACACACACACACACACACACACACACACACACACACACACACACACACAGAATTTAGATGCTTTCACAGCAAAACAGAAAAAAATGGTTCAAGCTTTTGGTGCGGCCGTTAGTAAAGGATTCCGCGGCCCGGTACCGGTCGTGGTTAGTGATTGGTCGGTTGATGGGAAGTAGCACAGCAAACAGCGATGATGAAAATTTAGCTTTTGGACACACTTGTAGGCTATCTACTAACGACTGAGGACACAGAGCACATAAAGGCAGCTAAAACATGCGTCCTTACTTCTGTAACTTTTGACCCAGGAAATTATGAGGCTGCTGCCAGTAATACGATCAATCGCAGACACTCTCACACACAAACTGACGCTTTTCCATTCAGACACGCAGCATTCAGTCACACACACAGACACACACACAGACAGACAGACAGACAGACAGACAGACAGACAGACGCACAGACAGACAGACAGACGCACAGACAGACAGACAGACGCACAGACAGACAGACGCACAGACAGACGGACGCACAGACAGATGGCCGCACAGACAGACGCGCACACACACAGACAGACGCACACACACAGACAGACGCACACACACAGACAGACGCACACACACAGACAGACGCACACACAGACAGACGCACACACACACAGACAGACGCACGCACAGATACACACACACACACAGACACACACACACAGACACACACAGACAGACACACACACACAGACACACACACACAGACACACACACACAGACACACACACACAGACACACACACACAGACACACACACACACACACACACACACACACACACACACACACACACAGACACACACACACAGACACACACACAGACACACACAGACACACACACAGACACATACAATTAAGTAATTTCAATTTGGTGCATTTCGGTTTTACACTTGCTAAACAGCGAAAGCGCTGGTTAGAGTATAAAACAGTGGCTGAATGGATATCCCTATTATGCGTCTCAAACGATCTGCATGCTCACACTAATCACACACAGTCTCTTCAGCATTTGTGCGGACGCGCACGCACACACACACACACGTACTGCTTTCATGCATGCACTGTTCATTCTCTCTTGCATTGCTCACTCACTCTCACATAAGCAAGCACTGCCTTTTCTGCACTCTCAAACATGCATACTGTTTTCAAGCATACATTCATTCACATGCAGGCAGAAACAACCCTATACTTACAGACACTGCAGCATGGTGGATGAGAACAAAACCACGGACTTATGTAAAATAGGATAGCAGATTAGTAATGGATGAACAGGAGAACCAAATTAACAGTACTATTTTCTGGCAGAAATTGGGGGCATAATTTTATATGCAGGATGAATAACTGACTAAATTTACCAACACTAGTAGCAACCGATTTCTGTGTCCGGGAGCTTTGCAGAAGGAATTACTCGTTCCAATGCAGTTTTTCCTCCACAAGGAAACAGTGGACGTAAGAGAGTTCCACAACAAGTTCTGCAGCACTTTATTGTACCTGCTAACGGGCTGGCCTAGAAAAATGTCTATGCCACAATGTGGGAGGATCTGCAGGAGAGAGAACTACTAATTTGACTGTGTTGAAGGTACGTCACGAAGGTGGAGACAATTTGCAACTGAAAGGATGCGAGACTAAATAACGGAGGATGGGCTTTCCTGCCCTATACTGTAGAAAGGTAGAAATGAAGAACTAACAAATGTGTTTGTGCATTCTCGTAACTGTAGATTTTATTTATTTTATTTTACATTTGTTAACCGGGAAAGTCCGACTGGATACAGGTCCATTTTCAGCGGAGGCCCGGGGTGAAAAGATCCAAATGTACAAAAACAAGTGTAAATACAGTGAAATTGTTACACTGAGTTATCACAAAACTGAGATTTGTTTAACGATATGTAAACACAGGTACTTGTTTTTCTCACATACACACAGCAAAGGTTGGAAGCAAGTAGCTGAGAAAGAAATAGCTAAAGATTTGATCTGAAAAAGGACAACACATATTAAGGTGGTCATCATACATGGTGTAGTGTTAACTTTAAATCTTTCCAGTAGGTGGGTGATGCACAGAATTTTTAACAGTTAAGAGAGTCAAGAGTTTTATTCTTGCAGTGAGGTTCTCATATGTTTGAGTGGTGTTAGTCAGGGTTTGTAGAGGGACAAAGCCACTGCATTTTTAGATATTTCCTAAGGGATGTTTTGAATTGGGATAAGGAGGGGTCAGTGGTGAGTTCAGCAGGAAGCAGGTTCCAGTTTTTACTGGCAGAGTTGGAGAATAGTGATTCACCAGCTGAATTTTTGGTTTTAACAGTTTGCACTAGCAATTTTTTTGGAAGAGAGAAGGGATTTTAGGTTACTGTAGGGGGTAATAATATTTTTCAGTACGGGTGTACTGTCTGGTTAGTAGAGAATTTTGTGAACAATTATTAGTTGGTTATATTGCAGTTTATAGGGTAGTTCAAGCCAGTCTAACGACTGAAGGTTAAGGCAGTAATGGGTTCTATAAGCTGATCCTATGGCAAATCTGGCAATGTTATTGTAGCACCTAGTAAATTTATTAAGGTTTGATTTGCTTAGGTTTATGAAGATGGGTGAGGCATAAAGAAGGTTAGATAGCAGATGTGTACAGGCAAATAACAGTTCTAGCAGATGGGGTTAGGAATGGTTTAATCCTGTATAAACAGCCTAATTTTTTATTAACTGTTTTAATAGTTTTGTCTATGTGAGCATCAAACTTGAGGTTGTTGTCGATGATCACTCCCAGTAGTTTAGTACTAGGTTCTGGGGAAATTATGGTACCATTGTTAGATATTATGGTGAGAGGTGGTGAGGGGACCTTGTGAGTGGAGGAGAAGAGTAATAGTTTGGTTTTATTTGGGTTTAATAGTAATTGGCGACCAGTGAGCCAGTTCTCTACTTTGTTGAAAGTGATTTGGGACAAGGATTGTAAATCTGTGGGGGAGGTGGCAGAGCAGATTAGGGTTGGGTCATTTGCTTACTGAATACAAGTTGCATCAGGGATGACTTTGTACAGGTCATTAATGAATATGGAGAATAGGAGGGGACCTAATATAGATCCCCTGTGGAACTCCAAGGGTGACTGGTAAAAGGGACGATAGGTTATTCTTCCATAGTACAGCTTGTTCTTCCATAGTACAGCTTGTTGTCTGTCACTTAGGTAAGAATGAAACCAGGTAATTGCTAGGTTATCTATGGAGACTGATTTTAATGTGTTTAAAGAGTAGCTGGTGATTTACCATATCAAATGCCTTGGATAGGTCAAGGAAGAGGGCTGAGGAGAGCTTGTTGTCATTACGGTTTTGGATTTATTGTATGGGAGAAGGAGAGAAGGGCTGAGGTTGTACTATGGCAAGGATCTGTGCTGGAAGAGGGCTAGGAGAGTGTTTTGATTCAGATAGGCAAGAAATTGCTTGTGGATACATTTTTCCATTATTTTAGCCAAGGAAGACAGAATGGCTATAGGCCTATAATTTGAAAGTTCAGTGGAATCTCCCCCTTTATGAAGAGGAACAATGTGGGAGATTTTCCAGATGTGGGCTTCGTGGATAGTGCTATTGATTAAAACTGATATGGGGTATGCTATTTCATTAGCGGCTTTTTGGAGATATTCTGCAGGTAGTAGGTCTGCTGAAAGGGTGGTGGGTTTCATTTTTTAAGTAGGGACTTAAAAGATGTTGGTACTGGATCAAGCTTAAAGGGAATCTTATCAGGTGTAGGGTTGGTGGTACTCTGGGTATATAGAGATAGCTTACTGGTTAGGGATTGCACGGTTTCTATAAAGAAAGCGTTAAAGGTGTTAGCAACAATTTTAGGAGGTTGTTGGAGGGTAGTTAAGGGGGCAGGGGTAGCGGATTGGCCTGGGTGGAGAAGTTTGTTTATACCTGACCAGAATTTCTGTGGTTGATTTTGGTGCTTTTGTTGCAGATTACAGTCGCAATACTTTTTGTCTAGCATAATAGACTTCTTTGTATCATTTCTTAGCTGTTTATATACAAGGTGGTCTTTTGGGGATTTAGTGGTTTACCAGGAGGTCCATGCTTTGTTTCTGCTAATAATTTTTTGTCTTGTATCATGGGACAGCCATGGTGCTACTTTGTTATTGGTTCTGATAATGTGTGGGGGAGCATGGTTATCCAGGATAGCAAGAAATGCAGAGTTAAAGTATGAGAGCGCTTCATCTAGTGGAAGTAGCCATAGGTTGGACCAGTCACTTAAGTTCATTCTGAAATTTAGTCTGAATAAAGTTCTTACAACTTCTAATGATTTTAAAGGAAGATTGTTGAGGGATGTCATTTCTTTTCTGATTATACAGGTCAGGAAGTGATCACTGAAGTCCTCAGGTAGGGTGCCTGTTTTATATATCTGGGGTAGGTTGTTTATTAATATCCAGTCTAGGATACTTTCCTTTCTGTTACGCTTATTGATTCTGGTTGGGGAAGACATCATCTGGGAGAAGCCATGCAAACTTACGTGGGTGGAGGGGAAGTCTGAAGAGGAAGTATTCCAGTCAATATTAACATCCCAGAGAATAACAAGTTTCCTGGGGGCAGTTAGTGGACAGCCATTGGAGGATACCCTTCAAGGTATTTGTGTTGTTACCTGGGGGAATATAGATACATGCAATGTTTATAGATTTGCATTTGTTGAGTTGGACCTTTGTGATGAGTATTTCTGCATTGTTAGTAAACAAGGCATTTGGGTTACTAGTTTTGGCTACTTCCAGAGTGGATTTATACAAAATAGCTACCCCCCCCCCCCCGAACACACTACTGGGGATTCCTATGAAGCAAGGCAGAAAAGCTAAGTCAAAAGATGGTGCCTTTCTATATCAGGCTTTTTGATACCTCTGTAATTAAGCAGGAGTGGGAGAGGAGGTGTGCAGGTTCAAGGTGGGGGAGGGGGGTAGACACAAAGTAATGCAAGGTTGCGAGTCAGAAAAACTGGACTAAGTCAGCTGCTAAAAAGAAAATAGGAAAACAAAGTTAAGTTAATTCCAGGTCAGTGTGGTGCAGTATTTTCCTAATAACTACAAATGTTATGCTACGAATCTAGTACAGAGTGGTGAAAAGGACCAATACTTCTGCAGGGAAAAGCAAGTATGGGCTGCGGGTACATTAGTAAACTTTCCAAGAGAAAGTAGTTTCAAGTAATTGACCTAGGAGTACTATAGGAAGAGAGAAATGGTGGTGGGGGGGGGGGGGCACCAGTAGTGTGCACGTGTACAGTGAAAGGGGAAACAAGTTTTCAGTTTGGAGGACAGATTAAATACAGCTCTAACATACACTAGTGTAGCTGAAAGCACTTTAGTGTTCTACCGATGCAGGGTATCACAGTGCAGGGCAATGAGACAGCCTTGGGCGGATTGTAGGTTGGCCAAGACACAGGATGTAACTTTTGCTGAGGGGAATGAGAGCACACTACTGGGGATTCCTATGAAGCAATGCAGAAAAGTTAAGTAAAAAATGGTGGGGATGAGTTTACAGGGTTAGAAGACAACTAGCAGTTGAGCTAAATTGTGTTTAAGCCCAGAGTTTTCCTTTAACAACTGAAGGAGTGATTGTACTTTACAGATACAACAAGCAGGAGCACAATGTTCTTCATATAAAGCCATCAGGTACATCTATCATAGGGTGAAAATATGGGCCCACATTTGTTCTCTTTTCCAGGTCTCAATCAGCAACTTGTCCAGAATTATCAGCCACCAGTGTCTTAAACATCTTGGTCTCCATTACTAATGCATCATGTATACAACAGCAAATAACTGAACTCTTCAAACAACAACAAAATGGTAGCACAGTCTGAGGAAAAGAAAAAATAAAAAGAATTGTGAGGGAAAGAAATCAAAGAAGTGTCATGGTCTAAAAAGGGGCATTGAAAAAATGCTAAACTGCTTTAAAAAAAACTGAATTCCAAACAAAATTTGTGTTGAAAGTAGCCAGCATACATTTCTCCGATCCTAGCTCAACACACAGCAAGTAATATCTGTAAAGGAAGCTAGTTTGTATAGCATTATTTGTAAAAATAGTAGGAACTAATTCTAGGAAAGTTTCAGATGACAGGGTGACTAAAGGCTTGGAAAGCCTTAGTCCTCTACTTGACACTGATGACCTACTCTTACCAAATCAAATGTTACAGGTATGCACTACAAGGTTGATCTGTTATCAGAAGAGCTGTGGTCGCAAGAACATTTAAGATTTACACTACAGGCATTACGCAAGTTCATCATAGAAATTCCACTTGATGCTAACCCCTCCACCTCAGTATCATACTAAACTGCTTCCTCCTCTAACTCTAACCCAAGTTAAAAAGGAGAAAGCAAGAGACAGGGTGATGATAGGAGGTTTGTTTTTTCACCCAGAACTCTACTCTCAGATTAGCATTATACACATTTGTAACAGGAACCATAATTACATATGTGTGTATCTTTGATTATACTCACTATTGAGGAACTGACAACACTTGGGACTTCTGTTGCAGAAGACCTGACTTCCAGAGCTTCTTACCCTCCCCAATCCTGGCAGATGCTTTTTCACATGCATGTATGTTCATACAAACTTTAGTTCCTCCTAGCCCCGGTCAGATACAGACCAGATCATGAGCTGCTGAGTGGCATGCCCTCTTCCACAGAATGGCAACCAAAGGAGTACTTCCAAAGGTCTGAGTAGGGGGCTACCTTATAAGGGAAAAAATAGAAGGAATACTACAGGAAGGAAACAATACTTTCCTAACAAATACGGTGTACTGCTCATTATTGCAGAAGTGATAATATTTGGGAAGAGTCTTGGACTTTATGGACCAGTTCTATGCAGCAATGTAAGTGTCCTTGTATAGTATGGCTGTAGCATATTTTAAAGGAAATGTCAAGCTGCCACTAAACAGACGCTGTAAGTAAAAAGAAATTTTGTGGGCCAATGGTAACCAGTAAAACTGGAGAATTCATAGATTCTCAAATACTAATTTGTTTAAATGTTTGAAAGATAGAGGAAGCAGTAGATTAAGGGTTGGCTAATATATCCAACAGTTTCTGCATCTCGGGCAATGGGTTTTCAGACACTTTCATATATTTCTTTATGCATTTTAACACATATCTCTAGTTGCAAGTCTTTGGTCTCCGATTACTGCCTGCATCAATTCCTCATAACTGCAGCAAGTCCACTTGACATATCTCCATAAGCTTTGCAATTTGTAATCCTTACATAACCACCAACCCATATAAACAAAGGTAGGTCAGCTCAATATTTTGCAGATAATGTTAATGTTAAACTAAGTATGGTACAACCTTCACACACATATACCTGTACATCCATGTATTGGCATGTAAGCCTGTGTGTATTTTATATATATATATATTTTTTTTGTAACCAAGGTTTTTAAACCTCATCCCTAGAGGTTTCTGAAATACACTGAGCTAATATAGCCTTTTTTCTACTACTATACTAAAACAGAGGGATATGAAATATTAAATTTAAAGGATTAAATGGTGGAAGTTAAAAAAAGGTGATTGTAAGGTGGAGTTCAGGGAAGAGTTAAGACAGGCACTGGGAGGCAGTGAAGAGTTACCAAATAGCTTGGTGGGACATCTGGACAGAGGAAGGAGGACAAGGAGACCTGGTGGTGGAATGAGGAAGTACAGGAGAGTATACAGAGGAAGAGGCTGTTGAAGAAGAAGTGGGATTGTCAAAGAGATGAAGAAAGTAGACATGAGTATAAGGAGATGAGGCGCATTGCAAAGAGAGAGAGGTGGCGAAGGCCAAGGATACAGCATATGGAGAGTTGTATCAGAGATTGGACACTAAAGAGGGATAAAAGGACCTGTACCGACTGGCTAGACAGAGGGACAGAGCTGGGAAAGATGTGTAGCAGGTAAGGGTGATAAAGGATAGTGAGGGAAACGTACTCACAAGTGAGGAGAGTGTGTTGAGTAGATGGAAAGAGTACTTTGAAGGGCTGATGAAAGAGAGAGATTGAGAAGGTTGGATGATGTGGGGATAGTGAATCAGGAAGTGAAACAGATTAGCAAGGAGGAAGTAAGGACAGCTATGAAGAGGATGAAGAATGGAAAGGCTGTTGGCCCAGATGACATACCAGTGGAAGCATGCAGATGCTTAGGAGAAATAGCAGTGGAATTTTTAACCAGATTGTTTAATGAAATTTTGAAAAGTCAGAGCATGCCTGAGGAATGGAGAAAAAGTGTTTTGGTACCTATCTTTAAGAATAAGGGTGACGTACAGAGCTGCAGTAACTACAGAGGGATAAAACTGATCAGTCACAGCTTGAAGTTATGGGAAAGAGTAGTGTAAGCTAGGTTAAGAAGGGAGGTGATGATTAGTGATCAGCAGCATGGTTTCATGCCAGGAAAGAGCACTACAGATACAATGTTTGCTCTGAGTGTGTTGTTGGAGAAATACAGAGAAGGTCAGAAGGAGTTGCATTGTGTCTTTGTGGACTTAGAGAAAGCATACGACAGGGTGCCTAGAGAGGAGTTGTGGTATTGTATGAGGAAGTCGGGAGTGGCAGAGAAGTATGTAAAGAGTGGTACAGGATATGTACAAGGGTAGTGTGACATTGGTGAGGACTGCGGTAGGAGTGACAGATACGTTTAAGGTAGAGGGTGGGATTACATCAAGGATCAGCTCTGAGCCCTTTCTTATTTGCAGTGGTGATGGACAGGTTGACAGAGGAGATCAGACAGGAGGCCCCGTGGACTATGATGTTTGCAGATGACATTGCGATATGTAGTGGGAGTAGGGACCAGGTTGAGGAGACCCTGGAGAGGTGGAGATATGCTTTACAGAGGAGAGGAATGAAGGTCAGCAGGGCTAAAACAGAATATATGTGTGTAAGTGAGAGGGAGGGTAGAGGAATGGTGAGGATGCAGGGAGTACAGTTGGTAAAGGTGGATGAGTTTAAGTACTTGGGATCAACAGTTCAGAGTAATGGTGAGTGTGGAAGAGAGGTAAAGAAGAGAGAGTACAGGCAGGGTGTAATGGGTGGAGAAGAGTGTCAGGAGTGATTTGTGACAGATGGGTACCAGTAAGAGTGAAAGGGAAGGTCTACAAGAGGGTAGTGAGACCAACTATGTTATATGGGTTGGAGACGGTGGCATTGACAAAACGGCAGGAGTGAGAGCTGGATGTGGCAGAGTTAAAGATGTTAAGATTTGCACTGGGTGTGACTAGGATGGAGAGGATTAGGAATCAGTACATTAGACTGTTAGCTCAGGTTGGACAGTTTGGAGACAAAGCAAGAGAGGCGAGATTGCATTGGTTTGGACATGTGCTGAGGAGGGATGCTGGGTATATTGGGAAAAGGATGGTAAGGATGGAGCTGCCAGGTAAGAGGAAGGCCTAAGATAAGGTTTATGGATGTGGTGAGAGAGGACATGCAGGTGGTTGGTGTGAAAGAGCATGAAGCAGAGGACAGGAAGAAATGGAAACAGATGATCCGCTGTGGCAACCCCCAACGGGAACAGCCAAAATAAGATGATGATGACTAAAACAGAGGGATATATAAATGACATTTGTTTGGCCCCTTTAAACTTGTCAGATGGTAGAAATTACTTTGACATGCCTTATCCATCTGTGAAACCACTGACAAAAGTTCTTACTTTTAAACGCTCTTATTTAGTACTTTTTGTCTTAGAACGGATGTGTGCATGTGTATGGAAAAACTCTCTGCCATCACTGAAATCACTGGCCTGTTTACTTCTGGCTTCCTAGCTCACTCTTTCTCTTTAGCCAATCTTTAATACTCATGCAGATGATGCTACACTAATAATATTTTCTTTTTCTAAATTAGACATTCATACTTTGTTCATATTACATTTTTAATTATCTTGATATTATGCTTTATTCCCCCTTTTATTTCATTTCCTTAGTCTGATTAACCTTATTTCAATCTGCAGAGTTTTTTCTTTTCTTTTTTTTTTTTAATTTAACCCACTTTATCATGAGTACCTGTCCTCTTGTTCCACTAAAATTCCCAATTTCTGCCTCTGCACTCAACACATTTGGGGAACTATTTCATGTACCAGCTTGGATATTCTTTTGCATTACCAATATGCTTTACTGCACATGTAATCAGTTTAATTTTCAAAATTAATCCTAGGTAGATGCAGTTCTACCTCAATGGTATTTGTCCAAAATATTAAGTAGAGTTATTTCCTGAAGTAGGGAAGAGGGTGACTTGGTGGCAGCTTAGTCTCTTAGCTCTCTTACCTCAGAAATATTTCTGACAGGAATTTTATGATTTAAATAATATTTTGTGGATAATCTTATAGTCGATATTACGAAAGAACTTTGGGACAACTATTGAACTAATTTTTAATAACACACATTAAAAAATCCTGTCAATTTCAACAATTCAAGATATTCTCTCTCAGCTGTCCAGAATGAGTCATGCAAAAAGCTCTTCAGAGGATTCCTCTCTCAAGAAGGAACGGCATTCCTTATTAACAAATATCCAGGATTTATCACTAAAAATTGACAAAATAAACAAGAAAGTGGATAACTTTAAGGATAAATGTTCTCAACAACTGGAACATCTTCAGGAAATCAATATGCAACAGAAAGGACAAATACCTGCAATGGAACAAACACTAAATGATATGGAAACTTGACTCACGGAGGAAGAACAAAACAGAATATTTAATAAAACAAAATGCTTATTTATTAGACAAACTGGATGATTTGGAAAACAGATCAAGAAGGAACATCTGGGTTTATGGACTAACTGAGAAAACTGAGACAGACAACATAATTTCCTCACATTCTGGATTCCCTCCACACTAAATTTACCCGAACCACTCTCCTATGGCACTGCGCATGCACTTAGATCCACGTATATTACAGAAATATGAGCTGAAATAGCTCAGTTGGGAGAGCGTTAGACTGAAGATCGAAAGGTCCCTGGTTCAATCCCGGGTTTTGGCAAAGAAACCTTTAGGGATGGGAAGGTGGCCTAATGGTTAAGGTGTTTGCCTTACAAACACAAGATGCAGGGTTTGAGTCTCACAAGGGATAATTGGCTAGGCTTAAAATGGCTCACAAGGGCAGTAAGCTTAGTACTAACCTATGAACCTATGAAAACCTTGCTGCAGCAAAGATCCATAATAATGAGACTTTTTTTCTAGTCAGGACAAGGAACTCATCTTAAAAACTGCATGGGCTAATTCACCTAGCAAATACCAAGATGCTGTAATCAGATTTGACAATGATTACTCCTCAGCTATGGTTTCAAAACGAAAAGATTGTCTTCACAATAAAAGCATTAAAAATGATACAACTGAAAACACATTTATTATGCCCAGCCAGACTAAAAACCTTCTTTCCAGAAGGCACAAAAATATTTGACTCACTGATTCAGCAACAAAATACTTATTTAACAACAATATCATTTAACTGGGGGAAAGCAATGGACTGGACTAGCACCACTACCAAAAGAATTGCTGACAAGAATGGTTGGAAAACTGTGGAACAAAAAGGTACTTGCATATTATCACAACCAGATTCTGAAAGAGTCACTTACCGCCGGCCCTTCAAGCTACCATTCTGTTCGGGAAATAACATCCACTTTTTTTTTATGATGTTATGTTTACAACAGAAAATAACGGAAATCGAAAACATTACCATGTTTAAAAATGATATCTTATTCAGCACTCTGGTGGCTCTGTATGATCAGTACTTCTGCGACTGAAACTCATGTTCATAATCAAGCGGTCTTTCAGTTAACTTATTATTGCACTTGTTAGGCAAGTATTTTTATCACGGCAAGCTTTTACATGCTGGCACCCCTGCTGTAACTTAATTGTTGTTTCTAACAGTATAGAAATGTATCTGTTAGAGCAAAACAGAGATGCTGGTAGACCCCCTAATGGTAATGAGATCAGGAGGTACAACTGAAGCTCCATGTCAAATATGTAGCAGTTTGGCTGAGCAGCTCATTCTTTGTAAGATGGTTAGACATAACTGCAAAGCTCCCATTTCAGACCCCCACACACCCTCCCAAAAAAAAAAAAAAAAAAGAGCAGGGGGAAAAAAAACATATAGCTTACAATGATTTTTTTCGGAATGGTTTAAGTGTCAGGAAAGGACACTGCTGAGCAAGAGGAATTAACATTATTCCTCTCCCCATGTGCAAAACAATCTGAAAGAACAGTAGTTAGGACTTTACACACCCCTGGTTAGGTTACCATACATTGTTTCGCACACCCATTATGAGACATGTGACTGCTGAAATCTGGTTGCGCTAATATGCAAGTACAAAAAAAAAAAAAAAAAAAAACTAAATGACAAAATGGAATTTTTAAAACTGTAGCTCCTATCAATACACTGCATTAATATCAACCTTTTCACTATGGAAACCAGCCATATAGCCTTTTAAATTTGACTACTTATTCTTTCCCTTTTTGGGAGGGGGATACAAAATATTGTTTTAAAACAATCTCATTCCATGCTCACTTTAACATATGGCAGTGAAAAGCAAAGTGAACTACTTAATGCATACAGATTACTGCTTGCTGCCTTATATGCTCATTGATTAACAGTAGAAAGTGTATATTTACAACTGCTTACTCTTGAGGTAGATGCTTTTGATTAATTATCTAGATGAAATGAATAAGTATAGAACAATAGACTGAACAATTGCTGTATTCTCACTGACTAATAAATTCATATGACTATAATACAGATAGATGGCCCTTACAGATGTCCGGGGAGTACTTTACATATACACAAACAACGCTACATTCATAACATCAATAAATTTACTCTATTACTAAGCAGCAAAATGTTCCATGCCATGTTGTTGTAGTCTTACTATAACTGTCAAGCCACACACTCCTCAGATTAAGAAACGAGCTTCACATTTTATTGTATTTCGTACAGTTATTGCCATCTGAGTGTGGGTCCAGTGTAGAACAAATGGAGGATGTATGCCTTTTCAAAGACTATGCATTTCATAATTAAAATCCTCCCTCCGTAAGCAGTAATCGATATTGATATGTCAGAAAGGATTGCTGAGGTAGTAGTTCATATAGGAGCCTGGCGAATGAGTGTTGTTGGTTTTATACAGTGTTTTGTGACAGTATTTAAGTGCGTACATCTAGTGAGCCTTCTACAGTAGCAACACAGATTATAAGGCCCTGCAGTACATTTTTTTTTACTGTTTTTTTGGTTGCAATGGTTCCCAGAGGCAATCTAGCTCGAGACTTACCTTGAGGTAAAGATTTTAGATCCTGTGTCTTCTCGCCTACCTCACAAGCTCTCTTGCAGCTTTAAAATGATTATCTGCAGCTCATTTACTACAGTGAAATGGTCCAATAGCTCCCCTTTGATGATTGAGCCATGCACTTGCAGTTATCATTTCAAAAGTGAAAGACTAGTGTTTAGATTAGCTCATTCAAGTTTTAATTACAACAAATAGGTACAATTTTTTTTTTAAAATAAACTGCTGTTCTGTTAACGTTGAGCTCAGCGTATACGTCTGCATGGTTAAGGGCGTCTCACAGTGACTGACACAGTTAACGGGCATGGAAACGCCAGATAATCAGCTTCCTTAACATCATGTGAAATTAAGAGGCAATCAACATCCGCAAATAAATGAATAGTCTTATAGTGATGAAATACATTTACTTAGTTTGCCAAATTGTTGTTGCAAGTGAACGGATAATAGTTAATACAGCTATAAAGTGGTGCATGGGGAACTTAGCTGTATACTTCTGAAACTTACAAAGAATGGCTCAGTACATCATTACTGAATAATCAGACTAACATTATCATAAAGAATAAATATTATTTTAATAATTTTTAGACCTGAAACCAGGACTCTAAGGCCATCACCTCTACATATTCAGTAAAAGGACTGAGGTCACTGATGGGATGGTTTTTATTAGTGTGAATTATTATATGAAACAACCACCAGTAATAGGGGCACTTGGTGTAGCTTTTAGTTAATCTTGGCTTTGGGAGTAAACAAATATGGTCTATCTAGTCGAGGCTGATGGAGAAGCATGGTAGAATGAGTCTTTAAGGTTATGTGCTAAAGTTAAAGATTTATGTACCTACAAGACAGGCAACAGGCAGTACTGTGGAAGGGTAAACTCTCCTCTCACCTCCCCATCAGACTGGAGTCCCCCAGGGATAATACTAGGTCCCCTTCTTTTTTCCATCTTTATAAATGAACTTGGTGCAGTCATTCCAGAGGCTACCTGCATTCAATATGCAGATGACTCAACCTTGATCTGCTCTGCCTCCTCCCCTACAAAACTTACCACAATAACCCAAAACACCTTCAACAAGGTTGAAAATTGGTTATTAAACCAATGATTAATACTAAATCCCAACAAAACTAAGTTACTTCTCTTCACCCCAACAAATAGAACCAAATCACCATCATTCAACATAATAGCTAAAAATGGCACCATCATCTCCCCAGTAACCCAAACTAAACTGTTGGGTGTCATGATCGACGACAACCTTAGGTTTGATGTACACATCAATCAAACCATAAAAACTATCAATAAGAAATTTGGCAGCCTCTGTAGGATCAGATCATTCCTAACCCCGCAAGTAAGAACTGCTATTGCCCGCTCCCATCTTCTATCAACCCTTCTCTATGCCTCCCCTCTCTTCTCTCACCTGAGTAAAACCGATCTCAAAATATTGTCAACATGCTACAACCACATTTCTAGATTTCCAACTGGCACACCCTACCGGACCCACCACTGTCTGAACCTGAATCTCCTGGGCTGGCTGGAAACTACACCAACTCCTCCAGCTCAACCAGCTCATAGTTGCCCATAAAATACTCCACCACCCAGACACTACTCCAGCCCTCAGAAACATAATCCGCCCTTACAGCAACAATCGAACACTCCGCTCATCCACCAAACTTCTAGTACTTATGACCAAATCAAACCACACTGCAGGTGACTCCCTCTTTGTCAACTCTGTCGGTAAAAACTGGAACTCACTACCAGATGACATTACCCAAGAATCTTCGCCAATGTTATTTAAACACAAACTTAAAAGCCACCTTAAGTCACATTGGTTATGTCCCTGTACCAACCCTGACTAGTACCCCTTACACCCCCTCCACCTCACTTTAACTTCAAACAAACTACCCTAACAGTCCATCCAAACAAGTTGATCATACCAACTAAACTAGGTATTATTGCCTTGATAAAATATCCTAAACCCTAGGTAACAATTACCTACTACCACAACTTAAAGTATGTCTCATGCCTCATGGATGGATGTATTCTGCTATGCCTGTAATCAGCCTGTATGTTCTGTAACTGAAATTATTGTACTATCTATTTTTCTTTCTGTATTCACTGTTACTTAATGCTATCTACCTAAAATGTGTAAATTGTTATGTGTCTGGAGCTTTTCTCCCCGGGACTCCGCTGAAAATGGATATGTATCCAGTTGGACCATCCCGGTCAACAAATGTAAAATAAAATAAAAATAAATAAATGTAGATGGTTTCCCATTGTTGCATTGGAATTTCTTAAGATTCAAAGCAGCCACAACAACTGGTTTTTGAGACGTCTGGTGTCACTAGCTTGAGATCAGATCATAATAAATCCTTCAATTACCTAAGGGCTCCCATACTTGTTCATTTCACCTTTATAGTAGCGCTGACCTTTAAGAGTTGCTACAGTAGAACTGCGAACAATTATAGTGTGTTAGAAGCACTGAGAAAGATAAAAAGTAAGGTGAATTGTGAACAAGCAAAGAAAGAATTTGTCTAGATGGTGTGACACCAGGATGAGTGGAAAAGCAGGGCAAGGGCACTAGAAAAATGCTGAGGGGTACAGTATGCAGAAGGTGAGCTCGAAGTCTTTTGCTTTGGATTTCAATAAACCTATCCACAAATCTTACAGATTCCCTTCACACATGTAAGACAAGTAATCAGTAACTTGATTATAATGAGTGGATACATGCAGAAGCGGTAGATGAAAAATGACAACTTTTGCTGTTTGACCCCAGGTAATAGTCATTAACCAGGTATAATAGAGATCCTCCCCACCTCTCTTTTGGGAATGTAAACTGTAAAGCCCTGAGAGCAGTTATGACTAGTAATGCCGGACACTATGGATTGGCGACGTATAGAGTTTGTAGCGTATCTCAGAAGGATCACCTGCAGGTGACAAATCATGTTCAGAACATCCACCTTTTTGTTTGTTATATACTGCGAGAGGCAGTGGTCCATAGAAGATGGAAAGTTGAAAGCTAATGCTGCTGTAGACACTATTCACTGATTTTGTATTCCACCTCCCCCACTTCAGTGTTAATCTACATAGATGTTACAAACCAACTTTCTAGTGAGTCATTCAGTGACTGGGGAGTGTGTGAATTGATGTACTCTCCTCTAATATGTACTCCACGTGCAGGCATAGTAGAAATAGTCTCATTACTGCAAAACTCGCTCTGCTCACGCCTGTAATAAAACTACCAAAATGGGCTTTTATCCATCGTTGTGCTCATAGACAAACCTATTCTGGCAGATCACTTTATGGAAATTCTGAGGTATTTATAAAACAAAAATCAGATTATAAAGTTTGCTTCATACATCAATACTAGGAACAATATTCACCTCTCTGCTGACATTGAGAGTGGTGACTTTTCAAACAAGCAGAGTTACGACAAATTTATTTTCCCTAACATTATGTAATTGTTAAGGTACCATTTTTGACATCTCTGTCAAATCAAACTTATACCTCTCAACATCTGAGCCAGAGAATTCTGGAGAAAAAATTAACACTTATTATGAAAAATTAGATTCATAAGGTAACTGCAAATATTTGATGCACTTTTTGTTCTCATATTATTGCAATCCCTTTTCTTTTCTTCAAGTGGTTATATAAATGGTTAAATAACTTAGAAATAGTTTGTAAATATTAAAATTTAAGCTGACTGAGTCTATGTTTAAATATCCCAGACTTTACACAAACTTAGAAGGTAGAGAGCATAGATTTTCTCAAACCTGAATGCAGTTAGAGGGTTCGCTTCGGTAGTTACACTACACAGGCAACAGGTTTACTACCTCAGTGTTGAATAATGGTTATCTTATTAGATTTTATAAATTTTTAACTTTTTTTTATTGTTTGGTGTCTGTCAGAACTGCACATACATTTTACACAGGAAACTACCTGGAACATTCTACAAACTCATATTTAATGTCCTATATCATACACATACACTGTTTATATAACCTTAAATTTAAATGAAGAATATGAAGTGTCCATCAACATTAATGGTTTAAATAACATAAAAAGAAATTTAAACACATTAACCTACATAAACCTCAATTGGTATTCCTACTAGAAACACACCTTTTACAGCAAAATATAAATAAGTTAAATCTCAACAATTACGCAATCAAGTTCCCAATTCAACCAGAAAAAGAGAGGGGTAGCTATATTATGCAGAAATACAACAGTTATTGCCAAAATAATCAACTCTCATCAAGATTCGTCCGGTATGTTTTGTTTAGTAAACACTGAAATAAATAGAAACAGCTATACATTAGTCAATTTATAATGGGTCCCAGGAATTGGAGTTAAAATAATTAACCATCATTTTGAAGACATAATTCATTTAGCAAAGGGCAGTTTAATAATAGCAGGAGACTAACTGAATCATGGATGATAAAGACATGGATTGAAAAACAAAAAAAGAAATCTTCCACATCAAAGTTCATTTACACAACATGTATTAAGGATATCAATGATTTTGTTGACATACAGTCACTATTCTTTACCTTCTGTTCACAGACACATAATTCCCACTCTAGAATTGATAAGCTATAGGTGTTGAATGACTTACCAACAAAATTAGAAGGAGTCAAGGTTATAACTTGTCCCTTATCGGACCACAATGCATTCGTTTTTTAAATAGATTGGAGTGGGATTAGATCTATCACAATAACTAGAATACCTTCATATATAACAAAATTAAAAGAATTTAAAGGAATTTTACATAAAAGAAATAAATACTTTTTTAGAAACTAACAGAAGACATATCAGAAACATATCTGGGATTCCTTAAAAACATATACCTATGGTAAAGTTTTATCTTGGTATATTAACAAACAAAAACATGAACAAAGACATGCTAGATATACAAAATAAAGTAGATGAGCTTAAATTAGAAATCCAAATAGGAAATACAGATCTAATGCTGGAATTTGTTCAAATGAACAATAAGTATACTGAAATTCTACATCATAAAATTATGATTAACCTAGAGAAAATTAATTCTTACTCTATGAATCCCACTTATCAGAGGCAATTGGCAAACATATGAAAAAAATATTAAAAGTAAAAAAAAGAGAGTTATATATCCCTTATACAAAGAAGTTACCGATTTAAACATTTTAGAAGCTTTCAGACTCCAATACAATACAAATAACTTTTAATTTGTTGAAGAGATAAGACCTGAGAATTTAATCATTCCTTAATAAAAATATACTCACTAAATTAACACAAGAACAAATAAGTATTGTGAATAAGCCCATTACTATGACAGAATTAAAGTCACAAATAAGCATACTCAAATCAAATAAAGCTCCTGGTCCAGGTAATATATCAACAGAAATGTATAAACTAATACAGAGTCAAGCTCTACTCTTACTTTCAAAAGTATACACTATAGTTAAGGAAGATATAAACATACTTCCCTCCTGGAAATATTCGTTAATATCCCCAATGATAAAACCAGGTAAAGATGAAAAACGTTGAACTTCATATAGGCCCATAACCTTACTAATGTAGACTATAAAATGTTTATGGCAATTTTTGCAGATTGAACATTTTCTCTTCTTATTAATATAAAAAGATCAAACAGGCTTTATAAAATAGGAGAAATACTTATGATTTTTAAGAGAATTTTAACACAAAATGATACATTTTAGGGTTTGGATTTAACTATAATCTTGATATCAATAGTGCCTTTGATTCGGTTGATTTGAATTACTTATTTCTAGTTTTAGATGAATACAAATTCCCTACAGCTTTCATTACACTAATCAAATCCCTTTTACGAAAATTCCCTAGCATATGTCAAACTAGGATCCTATAGATCTGGATCAATTACAACTATAAAAGGGACTAAACAAGGTTGCCCATTGTCACCTTTGTTATTTGCACTACTGATTGACCCTTTGCAAATAAGCTTAGATAATAAAATTAAAGGTATACAAATCAAAATAACCTTAAAATGTTAAGTTGTCAATCTCGCCTTCATTCTTGCTTGATGGGTTCGGAGCCGATCCCTCGGCTCCGACTCGGCACTTGCTAAGCTCGAGAGTCACTTTTACCAGCTCGAGGCAGCCCCATATCCCATGATGCAAGGCGGTAAGTACCCAGATCTCGTTTGCCGCTTCGCTTATGAGGTCCTCCTTTTACCAGCTCCTGGTAAGTGATTTGTTAATTCGCTATTTTAGCCCCTTTTAACTTTAAAACCCTTTATTGTTAGTTTTTATTTAGTTTTAAACTTTTTCTGACAGAAATTTGTCTGTCTCTTCTTATTTTTTTAGTCAGACTTTCTCCCATCCCATCCCCCCCCCGTTAGGGTGTGTGTGTGTGTTTTTTTAGTTATACCTGTGGGTATATTTAATTTAATTCTTTGACTGGTGTGTGTGTCTGTTTGCACCATGTCAAAAGAAAGGGTCTCAGGCTTTAAGAAGTGTGACTCGTGCTGTCAGAAAATGTCTCTGACAGACTGTCACACTTCTTGCCTGTACTGCCTGGGGCCTCTTCACCTGCAGGACTCCTGTGCTATTTGTCATTCTTTCAGCCAGAGAGTCCTGCAGGAAAGAAGAAATAAGTTGATACTGAGGGGCCTTCTTAAGCCGGAGGGCTCTCCGGCTAAGTCGGCTCCATCCAAGACTACCAAGTCTTCCAAGGCCCAGGCTTCTGTGTCAAAGCCTGCGGCCTCGGCTCCGACTCGTTCTGAGTCGAGATCGGCTCCGGCTGGAGCCGATTCTGGCTTGACTAAGCCTTCGGCACCGATGGCTATCTGTGCCGAATCTGCATCGACCACTTTGGTGTCGGCTCCGATCGGTTCCGACCACCATGTGGCTCAGGCATCGGTGTCGGCTCCGATCGGCTCCGACACCGTTACTTTTGTGGCTGTATCGGCTCCGGCTGGAGCCGATGCACCGAGGTTACCTGTCGGCTCCGATAAGTTGTCGGCTCCGACAGGTTCAATAGTTTCATCGGGTCCGATGGCTCCTTCGAGGAAGAGGTCGAGGTCTCCTTCCTTGGAGCCGATACTTTCGGCTCCGGCTTCACCTCTCCTCTCGGAACGGAGCCATCGGAGCCGATCTTCAAGGTCATCCAGGCTTTCTGACCATGACTTAGAGAGAGTGGTCAGTAGATTACTTAAGTCACAGGCACTGGCCCAAATGTTACATAGTCCGTCTCAACAGACGACTATTGGTCCACACCCCGTTGCAGTTCCTCCTTCAACTCTACCCCAGAGCTTGGAGTTGGAGTCTTCGGGAATGGTTACTGCTACGGCTGAGGGACGGATACCCCTTCTGTTCCTTCAGCCTCTACTCTTATCTCCTCTTGAGACCTTCCTTAGAGGGATTCGGTGGCGTGGCTTCCATGGTCTCGTCCGAGGGCGTGAGTGGCATCGGACCCTTGTGCGAGCGCGCTCTTCTCCTTGGAGCCTCGGCCTTGGTGAGCTCGGCTCCGACATCTGCCTCGGAGACTTCCCTTCGGTGGTCCCTGGGTTCCTAGCTCTTGAACGGGTTCTCTCGGACCTGCCTGGGAGGGGAGCATTCGAGGTGATGAAGAGTGTGCTGGCCACTGGTATCAGCCAGCAGTCTGTTCCCTTAGCTCCTCCCTCTATAGTGCCTGTTGACATCTCTGCCACTTCTCTTGCTACAGGACCCAGAGATCCTCCGCCTCAGGTTTCCCCATTGGGAATTTCCCCCTCTTCCGAGGATTCTCCTGATGTTTCGGGAGATCCTCCTAGGAAGAGGACTTGTAAGAGGAAACATGTAGACTCCCCCGAGTCTATCACTTCAGATACTGACTTTGATGAGTCAGAGGGATCTCCAAGATCCCCCTCTGAAGATGTCTCCTTCTCAGACATCCTAGAACTCCTTAGACAGAGGGGAAACTGGCCCACCAATAATCCCTCTGAGGATGAGTCAGTATACCTAGAGGCGTTTGGATCTCGGCCCTCCACCTCCTGGGTGTCTCCGCCTTTCGACCCCATTATGCAGGTTATTGCCCGAAAGGCGTGGGCTGCTCCTGACTCTGTAGAGCCAGTCCCTAGGAGGCCTTCAAAATTTATCACTGCCCTGTGTGACAAGCAATTCCTCACTAAGGGTGTCCCCGCTGATGCCATGGTGGTGGCTGCTGCCACCAAGAAGGAACTTGCAGATCCTTCCGTGGCCGTCCATCCTCCTAATAAGGACTCTAGGACCATGGATAGGTACGGTAAGCGGATGTTTTCCTCAGCGACCTTTGCTATGCGTTCGCTGAATTACCTATGTCACTTCACCAGACTCCAAAGGGATATCCTTAAGGAGCTAGGTGATGTTGTTCAGGATCCTACAGCTGCAGGAGCTCAGGAAAAAATTGCTTCGCAGCTAGGAACCCTTAATTCCATTGCAAACTCCTCCATGCGGCTAATATCATATGCTGCTGATGGAGAGTAGGGCCGCAGGTACAGGTGTGGCTCTTAGCCGCCAAGCCTGGATGCGGCTATGTGACTTTGCAGATCCCTTTAAGGCGTCCTTCACAAATTCTCCCTTTGATGGGTCAGCTTTGTTTGGCCCTCAAGTGAAGGAAACTTTGACCAGGTGTGAGCAGGACGGCAAGACTCTTTCTGTCAGGAGTCCGTTTTCCACCCCTTCTAGACCTTACCCCAAAGGACAGAAAGGTGGCAAAATGTGGTTCATAAATCCCAAGGAGTCACGCAGGATTCACGTGGTCAGTTTACCCCTAGAGGCAGAGGGGGTAACAACAACAGGCGCCGCTCTAGCGGCAGAGGGGGTCCAAAAAACCAGGGAAACAGAGAGCCTCTCTCTGGCAAGCCCTTTCAGCATCCCTGAGATGTTGCCCGGCTGTCCCTCCTTGGAGGCAGTCGGGGGAAGATTATCACTGTACCCAGAAGCCTGGCATTCCCTCACTCAAGACAGATGGGTACAGTCGATCATATCCAAGGGTTACATAATTCCTTCGAGGAAAGTCCTTTCCCTCAAATTCCCTTCCAGATGTACCACCCGGTCTAAGGGAAATTGCAGAGTTAGAAGTCTCAAAACTACTGCAAAAAAGAGCCATTCAGCCAGTTACAAAAGACCATTCAGAGCCGGAATCTACTCAAGGTTCTTTTGGTCCCCAAAAGACGGGAGACTGGAGACCAATATTGGATCTCAGCAGACTCAACAAGTCTGTGAGGAAGACAAGATTCGAATGGTCACTCTTCAGTCAATTCTGCCCTTCTTACAGAAGGACAACTGGTTGTGCTCAATAGATCTTCAGGATGCGTACTATCACATCAAAATTCACAGGCGCTCCAGGAGATTTCTCCGCTTCCGGCTGGGGTCCAGTCATTTCCAGTTCAGAGCCCTGCCCTTTGGTCTCACTACAGCTCCCAGTGTGTTCACCAAATGCATGGCAGTGGTCACGGCTCACCTGAGGCGTCAAGGATTCCAGGTGTTTCCGTATCTCGACGACTGGCTCCTGTCAGCCACCACCAGGCATCAGCTTATTCAAGCCAGGGATTACACAATAAATCTTTGTTCTCATTTGGGCATCTCGATCAACTTCGAAAAGTCATCCTTATCGCCCTGCCAGTCTATTACTTTCATAGGCGCAAACTTAAACACTGTTTGGATGTCAGCTACCCTTACAGATCAAAGAGTTTCAGACATTCAGAGTCATGTCAGGATCATTCTGGCCAACAAGAAAGTACAGGCCAGAATGGTTCTAAAGGTATTAGGCCTCATGGCTGCGGCCATTACTCTTCTTCCCCTGGCTCGATTCTACATGCGCCTTCTTCAGTGGATGCTGTTCACACAGTGGTCGTACCAACAACTTCCAATGCGTCACCAGATTCTAGTGACAAAGACTTGCAAAGATCATCTTGCTTGGTGGATCACATCTCCTCAGGTTCACCAAGGCAGACACTTTGTACCCCCATCCCCGATAGCCACTGTCACCACGGATGCCTCCCTGATCGGGTGGGGGGGTCATTATCAGGGCAGGATGGTTCATGGGACGTGGCAGCCGTTCGAGTACCATCTGCACATAAATGTCCTGGAGATGAGAGCAGTGCTTTTAACGTTGCAAGCCCTCAACGACTTTCTTCCCGTAGGGACAATTGCAGTCCACACAGACAACATGTCTGTAGTTTGGTATATCAACAAGCAGGGTGGAACCAAGTCCTACCCCTTGTGTCGAGAAGCGCTCAGACTATGGCAATGGGCGATCTCCTCTCATAGATTTCTGGTAGCAACGCATATCCCTGGGAAAACCAACATTGTAGCGGACAGATTGAGCAGAGCTATTCTCATGCCTCACGAGTGGTCTCTCAAGCAATCTATAGCGGAAGAGATATTTCTGGAATGGGGTCGTCCATGTTGCGATCTTTTTGCTACTCCCCAAAACAGCAAATGCCCAGACTTCTTCTGTCTCTTCCCTCTACCAGGCCATCCCCCCAGAGACGCTCTGACCCAGGATTGGCCCCAGGGACTTCTTTATGCCTTCCCTCCATTTCCTCTGATCCCTCAAGTTATCCAGAAAGCTACCGTTTTGAGAGCCAAATTGATTCTCATTGCCCCTTACTGGCCTCGACAAGTTTGGTTCCCGTTCCTCCATCGTCACCTTTTGGTGCATCCAGTGCCAGATCTTCTGATTCACCAATCCGGTCAGCTGCACCGGTCTATCCCTTCTCTCAACCTCACAGCATGGTTGCTCCACTTCCTTCCTTAGCCAGGCTTCCTTTGATCTCTAACCCAGTTAGAGACATCATAGTAGCTTCTTTAAAATCCTCTACCAGGAGGATTTATACAAGCAAATGGAAACGTTTCTCTTATTGGGCTAAGGCCAAGAATATTGATCCTTTCACTGCCCCTGTTCAGGCAGTCCTGGACTTCTTAGCAGAGATTTTTCATGCAGGCTCCTCTTCTTCCACAGTCAGAGTTCAATTGGCTGCTATCTCCAACTTTCATGTCGGGTGCAGATCATAATATTATGTCCCATAGGCTCTGCAGGGCCTTCTTGAAAGGAATTTTCCTACTAAAGCCTCCAATCAGGAATCCTCCTCCTCAGTGGGATCTAAATTTAGTGCTGACATCCTTGATTCTTCCCCTTCGAGCCAGCTGTTTCTTGTTCCCTGAAATTTCTTTCTTGGAAAACTTTATTCCTAGTGGCTATTACATCGGCCAGGAGGGTGTCTGAACTTCATGCTCTATCGGTTCGACCCCTATTTGGTTTTCACAAAGACAGAGTATCTTTGAGAACTAATCCGACCTTTTGCCTAAGGTCGCTTCAAAGACCAATTTGAATCAATCCATTGATCTCCTGTATTTTTCCCAAACTATTCAGACAGAGCCGAACAAAAACTACATTATCTTGATGTCCACCGTCAACTCAGATATTATTTGGACAGAACAAAAAAATTTAGAAAATCTGATCAACTTTTTGTTTCCTATGCGGATAATAAGAAAGGCCTTCCTGTTTCTAAAGTGACCTTGCCCAGATGGCTTTCTTCGGTCATCTCTGAAATTTATCTGCTCAGGGGAAAACAGCTGTGCTCAAAACCTAAAGCACATTCAACTAGGAGCTTAGCTACTTCTACAGCCTTTCAAGCTAGACTTCCTTTAGACACTATTTGTGCAGCGCCACTTGGGCCACTCCTCACACTTTTGTTTCCCATTACAAATTGGACTTGGCCTCCAGGGACAGAGCCAGTTTTGGCTCTACAGTCCTCAAGAGTCTGTTCCATTGAGCCACCCAGGATAGAGGTGCTAGGACGGTCCCATCAAGCAAGAATGAAGGCGAGATTGACAACTTAACATTAAGAAGTTATGTACCTACCATAACGTTCCATGTTAGTTGTCTTCTCTCGCCTTCTTTCTTTCGACCCTCCCTCCTTCCCCCAGGCCTGGACAGACCTTGTTATAAGAAATTATTATGCTGAAGACCATTCAGACCTGGTCCTTCTTCCATCCTGTAAGTTTTCTTTCTTCCTTTTGGAAGTGTTTTATGCTTGGTGCTATTGCCCTTTGTCATCAAACGAGATCTGGGTACTTACCGCCTTGCATCATGGGATATGGGGCTGCCTCGAGCTGGTAAAAGTGACTCTCGAGCTTAGCAAGTGCCGAGTCGGAGCCGAGGGATCGGCTCCGAACCCATCAAGCAAGAAAGAAGGCGAGAGAAGACAACTAACATGGAACGTTATGGTAGGTACATAACTTCTTATTTATAACTCCAACTCTTTGCTGATGATATTCTTTTAATCCTGATTCATGTAATTCCCTACAAACTTTATTTAACTCTATATCTATTTTCCAAAATATTTCTGGACTACAGTTTAACGAAAATAAAATAAAAACTTTACTTTCCATCAGTAAAGAGAAAAAATACATACATAAAAAGTTCTCAAATGTACTGGAACAGAAGACAAACTTCATTATTTTGGTATTTATCTGACAAATTATTTAAATTATTCACTTATTTTAAACTATAATACATTAGATAAAAATCGAGCTAATGAAGACAAATTGGAACAAATACCTATTAACAATGGTGGTGGTGCTGCGGTAGCGTTGCCGCCTCACAGTAAGACACTGTCCGGTTCGATTCTCAGCTACAGTGTCTTCTGCGTGGAGACATGCGTGAATGGGCGTACCTTCGTAGAAGGTTGTGCGTCAGGGCTGGTAACTCGGAATGTAAAAATCAACTACCAATCATTAGTGGACCAGAGTTCCGCTGTTGCGACCCCTAACCGGAAAAAGCCAAAAGACTCAACAACAACCTATTAACAATGGAAGACAGGTTATATTTGATTAAATCAATAGTTTTTCCTAAAATATTATACCTCATACAAGTCTCTCTCCCCCCAAGTATATTGTTGAAAAATATAATAAACTAGTATTAAAACTTTTTATGGTTCCCAAACAAACCTCGAATTGCTATAAGCAATCACTTGGCAGATTGGGGAGATGAAGGGATAAATCTACCAAATACTGAAGCATATATACTTTCTTCCACATTATGGTTAATAAAGAAGTTATTTACTTACCATACCGTTCCATCTGAGTAGTTATACTTCATTGTTATCAACCTGTGGGCTTCGGAACTGGACCAGATCCGAGACAGCAGTTTCACCAGCATCAGGTCAGAGCTCCAAGGTCCTCCCCTTACCCATAACACCAGTGAATCTCCTTCCTTCCCTTAGATCAAATTTGCCACCCAACACATGAGCCCGATCAGCAAAAAACCTGACCTACAAGCAAAGACAAGAGAGCCACAAAGGTACTATCTCTAACTCACTCAATTGAAAAAACCCAATAAGGCCAGGGGGAAGGAGGGAGGGTCAATGACAAATGAAGTCTAACTACTCAGATGGAATGTTATGATAAGTACATAACTTCTTTATCTGAAGTAGTTAACTTCATTTGATCATCAACCTGTGGGACAGAGTCCCCAGTTACCATAACCTTGGGAGGCCCTCATGTAATGATATTCCGGAGTACCTCAGAGTCAAAAGGATGCTCTCCCTCTGGAAACCATGTCCAATTTATAATGAGAAATGAAATTATGAGACGAGGACCAAGTAGCCGCTGAACAAATATCATCCAAGGATACTCTGGACCAAAAAGCAGCGGACATAGCCTGAGACCTGGTAGAATGAGCATGAACCCTCCCTGGAATAGGCATACCTTTATCTTTGTAAACTTGCAGAATGCAAAGGGAAATCCACTTGGCAATAGTCACCTTGGAAACTGGTTTGCCTAGAAAAGGTCTGGCGAAGGAATTTGTCAGACCTGCGAAAGGGCCTAGGGCCTACGTACATCTAACAAATTGGGAAAAAGACAGGTAAGATTGACTGATATTTGATTCTGAAGCCACTTCAGACAAAAAAAAAAAGATTAGTCCGAAGTGAGACCCTGTCTTTATTAAAAAATCATATAAGAGGGTTTAACAGATAATGCTTGAAGTTCTGACCCTCCTAGCTGAGGTGATAGCCACTAGGAAAAAATTTCAAGTTCAGAGGCAACCGGTTCGAACGGCGGAGCAATTAACGCCTGTAAAACTAAGGTAAGGTCCTTAATTGGAGGCCTTAAAAGAAAGGTACCTTTAATAAAGGTTTTGCAGAGTTTGGAGGAAGCTAGAGACCCCATGTTTTCACCTACATGAAAATTAGAAATGGCAGCCAGTTGAACTTTCACCATAGAAGGGCTGGCACCCTGCTGTAAAATGTGTGCTAAAAATTCAAGAACCGCTGGCACTGGAGCTGTAAAAGGATACAAATCCCTCTAAGAAGCCCAGATAGAAAAATGCTTCCATTTACTACGGTAAACTTTTCTGGTAGCCAACTTATGAGCTGCCATCAGGATAGATCTAACAGGGGAAGAAAGTCCCGAAGTCCTGGCAATCAACAGAACTGGAGCAACCAAGCCATGAGCTTCAGACTGCCCAGGTCTGGAAGGGGGATCTCCACCAACCATTTTCTGATAGCAACACTGGGTCGGTCCAACATATTGGCAGACAAATGGAGCAGGACTATCCTAATGCCTTACAAGTGGTTTCTGAATCCTTATGTAACGGAGCAGATCTTCCTCGAGTGAGGTCAGCCTTACTGCGATCTCTTCGCATCCCCTTCTAATGTGAAGTGCAGCGATGGGTGCGAAATAAGATCCAGGATCGGATCCAAGATCCAAAGAGGAGCTATCAGATGAAACCACAGACAGGGAAACCAGATTTGATGAGGCCAGAATGGGGCAAATAGGATGACTCTGCTCCCCAACTGACGAGCCTTCTGTAAAAGCCGTGTCATGAGAGGTAATGGTGGGTTAACAAAGAAGACCGGGGGGCAAGCATGGACCAGAGCATCTCTGCGGGGGTTCCTACTGAGGGGGGATCAGAACAAAGAACTCGCTGCACTTCACATTAGAAGGGGATGCGAAGAGATCGCAGTAAGGCTGACCTCACTCAAGGAAGATCTGCTCCGTTACACAAGGATTCAGAAACCACTTGAAAGACATTAGGATAGTCCTGCTCCATTTGTCTGCCAATATGTTGGACCGACCCAGTGTTGCTATCAGAAAATGGTTGGTGGAGATTGCCCATTGCCACACTCTCATGGCCTCTCAACAAATGGGGTAGGGCCTGGTTCCTCTGTTTGTTGATGTACCAGACCACCGACATATTGCCTATCTGAATCACAACAGTTCCCAGAGGAAGAAAGGTATGAAGGGCCTGCAACAATAATAAGACCGCCCTCATCTTCAGAGCATCGATATATAGATTGGTCTCATTCAGGGACCATGTGCCTTGGACTGTACTGCCAAGAGCAATGCCCCCCCCAACCTAGTCTGGAGGTGGCCGTGGTCACCGTGGCTTGGTGAGGGGCTACAACAAAGGACCATCCCTATACTATCTCCAGAGAGTGTAGCCACCAGAGAAGGGACTTCCTGCAGGCCTCGCTTATGTGAATCAGATGGGTATGCGAATCAGATGGGTCAATGACTGATGCAATATGGACCACTGGACCAACGTCCACTGCAGAACCCGCATGTGAAGATGAGCACAAGGAAGAAGTGATAGTGGCTGCCATGGATCCTAGGGCTCTTACCACCCCGGCTGGGGGATAGGGAGATTGAAGGATCGCGAGAACATGAAGATTTAAGCTCTGAACCCTCTCTGGAGTCAGAAAGGCTTTGGACTGCAAAGTGTCTATTCTCTCGCCTATGTACTCCAGGACCTGAAAAGGCTCTAGAGAGGACTTGGCTATATTTATTGTGATGCCCAGCAAGTGCGAACTTGCGGAAATAATCCCTGGATTGACAGAGTAGATGCCTGGTGGGAGCAGCAAGGACCCAACTCTCCAGGTACAGGATGACCTGTATGCACTGAAGCATCAGGTAAGCCACTACTGCTGCCATAACCTTGGTGAACACCCTGGGGGCTGTGGTGAGACCAAAGGGTAGGGCCCGGAACTGGTAGTGATTGGCCCTAGCTGAAAGCGGAGGAACCTCATGGAGTGTCTGTGCATCTTTATATGGTAGTATGTATCCTGGAGGTCTACTGAGCACATCCAGTCGTTTTCCTGTAGGTAAGGCAGGATGGACTGCTGAGTGACCATCTGGAATTTTTCTTTGGCAACTGACAGGTTCAGAGCGGAAAGGCAGGAGATCAGCCTCAAGTCCCCCATCTTTTTTGGCACCAAAAAGAACCTGGAATAGGTGCCGGATCCGGACTGATCTGGGGGGGGGGGGGGGCAGGCTGGATGGCCCGTTTGCTTAGCAGCTTTTGTACTTCGAGTGCTGCTGCCTCCCGCTGCATGGGTGGAACATCCAGGAGGTGCTTCGACGGCAAGGGATGTGACAAAGGGAATTGTGTAACCTCTGGATATTATTCGGAGCACCCAATGGTCTACTGACACGGACTCCCACGCCATCAGGTGCATCAATAAATGGCCCCCGACTGCCTCCAGAGCAGTCTGGCAGCCCCTCAGGGCTGCTGCGCGAGTCTATCAGAGAACGGTTCTTGGGACCCAAAGTTCTTCGGACCCCCCCCCCCCGCCTCTGGGCCGGCATCTCTCTTGCCCCCTCTGCCCCTAGGGGAAAATAAGTCCTTCTTTTGCCCCCACCGATTCCTGGAAAAAGATCTTGAAGGGTTAGAGAACCAGATTCCAACAGCAGACAGCGTCTTCCCATCCTTCTCACTCTGGGCAAGTGTGTCATGAACCGTCTTTCCCAAACAAGAAAGAACCATCATAGGGAGCATTCGCAAAAGATGCCTTAAAACGGTTCTGCGAAATTACATAGCCGGAGCCAGGTGTGTCGCCTCATGGCAACGCCGGACACGGCCGCCCGTGCAGCTCCTTCGGTGGCATGAGAGAGGATGCACATGGACGTGCTGGTAACCGCTTTTAGAGTGGCCATTCACGTTGAGAATGTGCATTTATCCTCTGGTGACATGGACCCCGGGGGAGACGCAGTGTACTCTTATCAGGTCACGCTGAAGTCTAGTGACGTGGGCCATATAATTCAGCGTCCTTATACAAAAGGTGGCTGAAATACAAGTCCACTTTCTCAGACAGTCTATCGTCCTGGACTCTGGAGGATGGACTGTAGAACTCGCCTGAGCTAGTTCCTTCTTCGTGGCGGCTGCTACCACCATGGCATCCACAGGGGAACCCTTGTTCCAGCTTGGTCTATGTACCGGGGGCTCAAAGGTTTATCTGGACATTCTGGAATTGGCTCCATGGTATCAGTCTCTTTCATGCCCTGGTGGTAATGAGGTCCGCGGGGGGGGGGGGGGGCACCCAAAAAGTAGATGGGTCCATGTCAAATGCCTCCAAAAACACAGACTCATCAGAGGAAGGCCTGGGGGTGGGATCTCCATTTCTCCAAAGGAGCATCCAGAGCCCAAAGGTGCAGAGACCCAGAGGGGCAGGTCATGATCCGAAAAAGTCAGAGCTAAGGAGGAAAAACCCAACCCTTCGGAGACGCCCAGGCTGCGGCTCAGAGAGCTCAGATCTGACCTGGTCGGACCCAACACGCTCAAGGTAACTGCCAACATCAAGATAGACTGTACCATCTGCACCGAGCTGCGGCTCAGAGAGCTCAGATCTGACCTGGTCGGACCCAACACGCTCAAGGTAACGGCCAACATCAAGATAGACTGTACCATCTGCACCGACCCCCTGACTCCGGAAAGTACAGTTGTGTACACTTACCATAAATGTAGATGTTCAAGTGCATTCACTGTTGCAGTCATTACATTTGGGTTATCCGCTTGCAGTAGCCCACAGCTGGCCTGATTAACAAAGTCTTGGGTCCTGTGTCGATTGCTGTCCCTTCTTCCATGACGTCAGGTCGTCAGGGGTATAAAACATGCAACCAATGCCATTACATCAGTTTTTCTTGCCCCAGATGTCAGGTGCCCCCTAATGGGAAGCAATCAAATCTATAAATACAAGGATATACCTCCAACAAAAAAGCAAATACACCAAAAAGCTTTTAGAGCATAGTAGCATAGCCAAAAGAAGAAAGGGGGCTGGAGGGAGGGTAACCAGGACTGCAACAGTGAATACACTCGAACATCTACATTTATGCCAAGTGTACACAACTGTACTATGTTCTTCGTGCTTCACTGTTGCAGTCATTACATTTGAGTAGATTCCCAAAGCTAAGGTTGGGAGAAGGAATTTAAATAGAATTAGGACCAGCTATAAAGGCCTTGCAAGACTGCAGTGGCAAAACCAGCTCTGTATTTAGAGAAAATTGGCAAATGATAATGCTTGATGAAAGTATGTACAGAACTCCAGGTAGCAGCTTCTAGGATGTCCCTAGTTGGTACGTCCCTGAGAAAGGCTGTAGAGATAGATGCAGCCCTGGTTGAATGGGGTCTGATGCCCTGTGGGATAGGTTTTCCATGGTGCTTACAGCACAAATGAATGCAGTGACCTATCCATTTTGAAAAGGTTTGTTTTTAAATAGCTTTCCCCTCTTGTCCCTGCAGCAAATGCCACCAACAGTTGTTCAGATTTCCTTTGAGGTTAGTCCTGTCCAAGTAGAATCTAAGCTTTCTGTGCACATCTAGAGAGTGCAGTATTCGTTCCCCTTTGTTCTGTGGGTTAGGAAAGAAGGTAGGCAAATGAATGGACTTAATTAAGAGCCACACTGGATACCACCTTGGGCATGAAGGAGGGATTGGTTCTGAGGGACACCCTGTCCTGTTGAAAAATGATGAAAGGTTCCAAAGACCTGCAATTCAGATACCCTTCTTGCAAAAGTGATTGCTAAAAGGAAAGCTGTTTTCCAGGACAGAAATTTTAAATCTGCAGCTGGCTCGAAAGGAGGAAGAGTGAGTTTCTCCAATACAAAATTAAGATTCCAGGCTGGAGTTGGAGCTCTCCTGGGTGGCCTTAAATTGCTGGCCCCTCTGAGGAACTGCTTGAGTAGTGGGTGAGAGAAGAGGAGAGGCTCTGTACTATAATGAGCTGAAATGGCTGAGGCATGAATTTTGATGGAGGAAAAAGACAAGCCCTTATGAAGCATCTCAGTCAAGTATTGTAGAATCGGAGGTAAATTGGGCACTGCTGCGTTCATTCCTTGAGATTGGTTCCAGGCACAGAATCTTTTCCATTTTGCAGCATAAGATTTTCTAGTACTAGGCCTCCTTGCCTCTAAAATGATATCCCTCACCTATTTACTGAGGGATGGTAAAGGAGAGATTAGGTAATTAGCCAGGCTGCTAGGTTCAGGGTTTGCAGCTGAGGGTGCAGAATCTAGTTCTCCTGCTGAGACAACAGGGAAGGAGTCTGAGGCAGGTGCCATGGAGCCAAGCGTGACACACTTTGCAAGAGTGGGGTACCAGTGTTGACGAGGCCAGTCTGGTGCAATTAAAATTGTCCTTCGCTTGTCCTGTTTGATCTTTAGTAGTACCTTGGAGAGCAGAGGCAGAGGAGGAAAGGCATAAACTGATGGGTTTTTCCAGCTGAAGGATAGAGCATCCACTTTCCAAGCTAGCTTGTGGGGAATCCTTGTGCAAAATTTGTCCAGTTGATGGTTCTGGGGAGAGGCAAACAGGTCTATATCTGGCTCCCCCATTTACTTGTCAACATGTTGACAATTCTTGGTTCCAGTTTCCACTCATGTGGGTTCTTGAGGTTTCTGCTTAGTCCGTCTGTCAATGTATTTAGTTTTCCTGGCAGGAACTGAGCTTGTAGATTCACTTGGTAGCTCAAGGCTGTGTTCCACAATGCCATGGCTAGTCTGCAGAGGGGGTAAGAATGTGTACCCCCCCTGCTTGTTTATGTACCACATGACAGTGGTGTTGTCCATTGTCCTGGAAGAATGTGGTCCTTGAAGGCTGTCAGAGCATTCTGTACAGCTAACATTTCCTTCTGATTTATGTGCAGGTGCATTTCACTTGGGTTCCATTTGCCCTGAATGCACTTCCCTGCCAAGTGAGCCTCCCATGCATAGTCTGTTAAGATTTGTGCGACAGGGGGTAATGTGAATGGTAGTCCCCTGTTTTGGTGGCAGGCCTATGCCCACCAAAGGAACTCTAGGCATAGGCAAGGTATGATACGAATCCTTGCTTCCAGATCCTGTGAATGTTGACACCATAGGCTTCTGAGATACCATTGTAGTTTCCTCATATGCAGCCTTGCATAGGTAATTAGAAGAACACAGGAGGCCATGAACCCCAAGGCTTGCATTATTTGCCTTGCAGATAGCTGGGTTTCTATGGCCACTTGTTTGAAGTAAGTTGTTATAGGAATCCATTTCTCTGGCGTGAGGAAAGCCATCTGGGAAGTTGTATTCAAGCTTGCTCCCAGGAATATAACTTGTTTGACAGGGTACCAGGTGAGATTTCTTTTCATTTATGGTGATCCCCAGACAAGTCAAGTTAGTGCCCTTTGAACAAAGGCCAGATGATTCAAAAGAACGTCCTTGCTTTCTACCTGAATTAGACAATCGTCCAGGTATGGGTATAGATGAATATTTCTTTGCCTGCAAAATGCAATGACTGGAGCTAGGCATTTTGTGAATACCCTGGGCGCAGTAGATAAGCCAGAAGGGCAGTGCAGAGAACTGATAGGGATGTGCAGATATGCTTCTTTTAAGTCTAGTGTTGCCAACCATGCATCCTTGCCTAGCATAGGAAGCAGCTGGTGGAAGAGTCAGCATTTTGAATTTTGGAATCACCAGAAAGGTGTTTAGAATAGAAAGGTCCAGGATAGGACGCCATGTATTGCCTTTTCTGGGTACCAGAAAAAGTCTCTAATAGAAACCTTGTCCCCTTTCCTCTTCTGGTACCAACTGAATAGCCCCATGTTTAAGAGAGAGTACTTGATTTTGGGCCTCTGCCCACTGATTTGGGGGTAGATCTGGCCACCCGCTTGGTGTTGGTAACGTGTGGAAATGAAATCTGTATCCTTGGGACACTATATTTAAAACCCATTTGTCCTGGGTAACGAGTTCCTAGTTTTTGGCCTGCAGACCAATCTTTCCGCCTAAAGGAGCATTCAGTTGGGAAGTGCTTGGTAGTTTTAAAAGCAAGTCATTAAGACAGTTTTCCATGGGGGGGGGGGTTCTTTCTACTCCCAGGTTTGGGTGCAGAAACCCCCACTGCCTAGTCTTGTGTGTCCCTTGGGAGTGAAACCTGGGGTTTCTGCTGTGTCTGGGTTTGGCTTGTGAAGACCTGGGAGGAGCTGGAAAGGACCAATTTTTTTGAGGGCCAGTGCCTACAAAATCTAGGAGGCTGAACTTGTAAGAAATCTTTAACAGTTTGCATAGATTTAGCTTTATCTTCCATCTTTTTAAGAACTTCCTCAGTCTTGTTGCCAAACAAGCGGTCCTGATTTAAGGGAGCATCCAACAATTTAGCTTTAACATGATCAAGCAAACCTTGCTCCTTAAGCCAAGCATGCCTTCTGAGCACAGACCCAGTAACAGCAGCCCTACAATAGGCCTCTAATTAATCAAATCCACATTGCAAAGTACGTTTTCCAAATTGTTCAGCAGAATGTATAAAATCCTGTAATTCTTTATTTTCAGCACAGTCAGGAATTAACATCATTTTCTGTTTAAGCAATCCAATAACATGTTGTTGATACTTTAACATATGAAACTGGCAGTTTAAAGCCCTAATGCCCAAAAGTTGCAGAAGTGTAAACTTTCTTACCCCATCTATCCAGCGCCTTGGAGTCTCTATCAGAGTGGGTAGGATTTTTAGCAGTAGAAGCCTTAATACACTTGGGTCCCTGTGAAATAGTCTCTGGATCCTCAATAGGATTTTTAAAAAAGGAACTTGTGAGAATCAGGAACCTTGTAATATCGGTCAGATTTTCTGGGAGCAGGAGGCAAAGAATCAAGGGCCAAACTAGATTCTGAAAAGGCATCAACAATGTCTAGTACAGGAGGTATAGCTAAAGGCCTATGCTGAGGCAGGAGTAAGAAATCCCCAAGCCTCTTTTAGTCAGAAAAATCCTGGCTTTCCCAAAAGAAAAATCCTCTGGAAGGGAAGCAGAGGGAATACAGTTCTCTGCATCAGAATCCTCATAAGTAGATAAGGGAAAATCCAGAACACCAGAAGAATCAGAAAAATCAGAATCCTGTTCAGGAGATTCACATACAACTTCAGTCTCTTAGAAGGGGTAGGTTGGCTTCCCCTGATATCTTCAGCCATTCTTATCATTTGTTTTTTAGGCACAGCGGCCTGAGCATGCGGCCTGGGCATAGGTTTCTTAGGCATGGTTCGAGATTTTGGCCCAAGGCATTGACTTAATATGCAAGCCCGTATGCCTGAATACACCCTCAGAAGCCGGTGCTTGCACAGCGGCTCCAGACCCATCCAAGGTAGAGACATCCGCAGGTTCCACAGCTGAAGCATCTCATGGCATACCGGACTCCAAATGGGTCTCAGTAGAGGCCTGCGAGTCAGAAGTAGCAGATATCAGGGGCTGCAAAAGTGCCTCACTGAGTACCAGCGAACTGGCGACTGGCTTAGGAGAAGCGTCAATGGCAGCTTTGGACCTCGGCAGCCTGCATCTGCCTTTATCTTTGCGTTTTTTCGGAACCCCGGTAGTCGGATGGCTAACCGACGACATTTCTGGCTAATTAAACAGAGAACCGAAAAATTTAGAAGTGAAAATATACCGATGATGGATAGTGCGCTGATTAAATAAAGCACAAAACCGACAGCAAGGTACATCGTGGTCAGGGCCTAGACAAGGAATACAGTACGAATGAAAATCTTTGTGAGGTATTTGCTTTCCACAAGTAATGCAATGATTAACTTTTACTGACATTGGTAAGGAGCAAGAAAAAGTTTCCCCAATGGGGTACTTAGCTTTAGTTGAAAACTTCGGTTCTGAAACTCTAAAACGAAAATTTCAGGAGTCAGTCGACCAGCACTTGCGAACTGCTTCTGCTTCGGACACCGCATGGCAAAGACTGATGTAATGGCGTCGGCTGCAGGTTTTATACCCCTGACTTCATGGAAGAAGGGACAGCAACCGACGCAGGAACCAAGACTTTGTTAATCAGGCCGACTGAGGGCTACTGTAAGCAGATAACCTAAATGTAATGACTGCAACAGTGAAACACTGAGAACATCCTTTCCGTTCCAGGGACTCCGATACTGGAGGATGGATCGGAGAAGGAGAAATCTGAGCAAATGGTAGTGAGCTCCCCCCCTCCAGAGGGAAAGGCTGTCAGCAAGACCCCCATCTGAAGCTGGGTGCAATTAAGCCTTCGCATCATCCTGTCCATATCAGCTTCCAATATACTCCTGGTCGACCTTGAAGAAGCCACCGACGCCAGCCGAGAAGAGCACTGAACGGAGGCCCTAGACAGAAGCCGAACCTCCTCCAGCTCCGGGCAGAACCTCGGAGAATGGAGCCGAGGGGAGGATGGCCTGGTAATGGCAGTTATCTTGGGAGGAGGACCTGCCGGATCCAAACATTCCAGGGATCTCTTCCTTCCCTTTTCTCTCTCTCTCTCTCTCTCTATGTTCGTCATTCCTAGACTCCCTTTCTCCAGGTCTATGGTCAGGATGGCGAGTCCCGGCCAGGGAGGGAGGGGAGGACACACACAAGTTGTAGGAAGCGGTCACAGTCATGGGTGCAAACCCAGTTGCAACAGAAGATGAGTAGGTGGCCGCCTCTGTACAGGAAGACGCCCTTTCAAAATTATCTTAGCCCTGTGGACTTTCAGAGCCCTGAGATTAAACCCCACGCATATAGAGCAGTCGGTGGAAAACCCTTCTCCCACACAAACAGAGTGTGGCTATCCGTAGGTGACAACTTATGGCTACACTCTGTGCATTTTCTGAAGATCGACTTTTGTTGAACTGCCATACTCAAGCCCAATAGGTACAAGGTACCAAAGGCTGATCACACACAGACACACACAAACACGAGGCGGGAAGGAGAAAGAAGGCCTGCACTAACTACACTAGGAAAAAACTCAATTTTTTTTACATTTTTCTTTATCTAACTGAGAACGCGAAGGGGAGGTAAAGATAAAGGGACAAATAATACCCCAAAACACCACACACACATGAAAAAATACCCCAAAAAACGTCTTACCAGTCTGGAGCTCAAGGGATCACGCTGTAGGCGAAGCCACTGCAAACGAGATCTGAAGGAAGGAATATGGGTAAGGGGAGGAGCTTGGAGCTCAGATCGGATGCTGGTGAAACTGCCATCTCAGATCTGAAGCCCACAGGTTGATGACCAAACTACTTCAGATCTCTTCTTACACTCCAAATTTGTTCATGTATTTGTTTCAATATTGGTTAGAAACTATACACTTTCACACTTATGCTCGCATGTTCATTTTACCAAACCCCCTTTACTGGATTGCTTAAAGACTATATACTAGAAAATAAAATTATTAAAATACCATCACAATATATAAATCTTACATTCACTAACTTTAAGAAATTTGTTAATAAAAATCCCAGCATCAACTCATAGCCCTTCCTACTTTTTTCGATAGCATTTACAGCCAATAATTGAGAAACATTTCAAATTAATAAGATGAATGTATTAAAGAAAGGAAATTTGTTATTCTGGCATCAACTAAGATAATTAGCAAGAACATTATCTAATAATCAAATAAATACAACACAGACAAAGACTTGGCTATCCCTTCAATCATTAAGGCAATACATTATAAATAAGATTGAATTAATGCAAACTTCTGTTAGAACTGACGCTTCTAAACTTATTGACTATATTATAATCATTACAACTCGCCTCTCTAAAACAGCTACTTATCCAACATTTATAAAATTATTAAAAATACAAAAAATATATCAAATACTTACTGGAGTTATTATACAAAAGTAAACGGTAATCCTCAGTCAGAGGAAGATAATAAAAAAAAAATTCTTAAATCCTCAAAATATTCTACATTATCACTTCACTGGCAATTATTTACTTAGAGATTCTACACAAGTTTTTTTATTCCTCACAAGCTAACCTTAATGTTTGCTAATTTAGAAATATGTTGGAGATAAGAGAAAAAATTAAAAGCAGACTGGCAACATTTTTTATGAATGTAAATACGTTAAAAGTATACTGGAATAACATTTTTTTTCAGACTGTATTCAATGATAATTTTCAAGTAAGTATATTCCTAGTCTTATTCAATTTTCCTATACCAAGATGTGACCTGAAAAAATGCATCAATAGTATGGACATTATTAACTACAGCTCGAAAGATCATCACTATTCATTGGAAAAGTGTAACTTCTCCTTCCTTCAAGGAATTCAAAAATCTTGCTTTAACAGTTGATCATATGGAAGTTTCAACTCTGAAGAATAGAGCCAGCAGAACTGAATGGAAATACTGGAAAAAATGGACAAAGTGATATATAGTTATTACATAGTTCACATTGTTTCAAACTGTGTAGACACCAATGTAAATAGTTTCATGAGGTTATGAAGTTATATTGGTGTATGATTTATTACACAGTATAGTTTTTTTTTTCTTTGAAAGAGTTACTGCCTTTTACAGAACTTGTTCAGAGCTCTGACCTATTTTTAAGTGTCTCCTACTAATGAAAGATTAAAGTCCCCCACAAATGCACATGGAAAGTGAATGGTTATTTGCAGGATGCCTGCTAAGGAAATTAGTTTCTTCAGAGAAGAGTTTGAGAAACAGTACAACAGAGTTAACTGCACAAATGTGTACATTAAAATTACCAAACAATATTATTCTGCACCTTAATTATTCAGCACTATAGTTCTTTTGAATACTGTTCCTCCACTTAATCATTAAATGGTGTTATCTGTGCTATCTTGTTATCTCTTTCTATATCAGACTTGAATCAAATACTGAAAAAGTTGTCTGAGAATGTACTATAAAAGATGTCCTACTTATCTCTGTCACAGTATTTTTAGCAGGGATGCCCTGCCAGGGACAGCCGTACATCCAGCCAGTCTACCAAAGTCTGGGCTCTTCCATGCACTGTGTCAAACATTTGTCCTACATCCAAGGCATAAGATGCATAATTGATATACAAGCACCAAATCCTCAGAACGGAACTGCCCCAGAAGAATAGGTGCAGCCAATGAGGAAGGAAAAAAGGTACATGTACATCCAGATAAAGATAAGTTCTCAGCCAGAGGGAAAAAGAGAAAAGAATATGGGTGGAGGGAGGGGCAGATTACTGTGACAGTGACAAGTAGAACATCAACTGCTATGGCAAGTCATTACACAACTGTACTGTGTCCTTCTTTAAAGAATCATGTAAAATATCACCATAACCTTAAATGTCCTTCTCTTCTATGTTGCAGTACTCTTAACATGGGAGATCTTCCACCCCAAGGGATCAGACATCTGGCCAGCATACAACAGTTTTTAACTACTGTAAGTATGTGGGACATCGCACTTATGACTTGTCAAACGTCTGCACATACAATCCACAGAAGTAAGATGCAGCAGGAGGAACACCGGTGAAAGGAAAAAAGAAAGTAATCTGCCATCCAAGGAAAAGTGGGAAAGAAAAAGGGATATAATACTGCAACAGAGAAGAGGACATCTAAGGTTATGGGAAGATTTTACACAACTATTCTATGTCCTTCTATTCTAATGTTGCACTGTTCTTAACGTATGGGAGAGTACCAAAGCTTAGAAGGAAACCTGGGAGGAAGAAACAGAGGAACTTTCGCAAAACCATGAAGAATGGCTCTAGCAAAACCAGTCCTGGATTTAGAAATACTATCCAGCTTGTAATGCTTGGTGAAAGCATGAATAGAAGACCAAAGTGGCAGCCTCCAAATTGGTGCAAATATCCAAGCCCATAAAGAAGGTACCAGAGGAAGCCACAGACCTAGTGGATTGAGCCTTAACAGGAACAAGGACAGACTTACTTTCGCAGGTCTTACGCATTCAAAAAAAAAAAAAAAAAAAGAGACAATTAAATTAGTGGAGGGGTTTAATACATTTATTGTACATAAACATGTCAGGAACTGTAATTAGAACAAGTATTTGAGCAGACTAATTCACATGTACATCTCCATTCATGACTGCATTCACTCTTGATTGTATAACATGGCACTGTTCTTGCACGTGTTATCTAGCTACAATGGCCTAACAGGAAAAATACACTCAATGATCTACATCCTCCCTTTGATTTCTCCAAATATTTTGGGTATCTAATACCATGATGTGAATGGACCCCATTCCCAAGTCAAAGTACGATTAAAGTTTCTTAGTACTGCTTCAATCTTTGTTGTCAGCGAAAAGTGCACTTTGCAGCACCAGCAATATGCCTAGTAAGGGCTCCTCCTGCAATTCTTATGGAGTTACATGGATTGGCAACGTATTTAAATATGACTGTAGATTCTTTCTTAGAAGACCAGTAGCTCCTACTACTATTGGAACTGTCTGGATATCTTTCTTCCACTGCTCTCATTTCTGCCTGCAGATCCTGATATTTTATGACTGCCTCTCTCTGTACGCAAGAAACTGTAGTCACTGGGTGTGGCGATTTCAATGATCAATGCTACTCTTGTCTTTTGTTGAACCACTATCTGGTAGCATCTATTTTTTGAACTGCTGGTAATGGGGGATCCCATGTGATATAAACCATTTTTTATGGTGCTTTGTGGCTCATGTTTCCAGTAGCTTCAATACCATAATGTTTGCACGATCCCTAGTGCAACAGTCTTGCCACATTATTATGCCTTTCAGTATACAGTCCTTCTGCCATTAGTATGTCACAACCAGCAACGAGGTGTGCAATGGTTTCCCAATTTGGTTTTACAAAATCTACATGTCTGTTTTTCCCACATGTTCAATGGACTTTGTAAACCAGCATGTACATAGCCCGATATCTTGGGCAGCCAATATTAACCTTTCATCTCTTGGTTTAAACTTACCATTCCTGCATTCGTTCCTGATCAATACAAGGTTCTTCCAGAAGTTTTCCATACTTGCAACTATATTTATGCTTTTTCTACATTTCTTGCCTTCTCATCTGGTCCTTCACTTTATAGTCTTTCTTTTGTTTTTTGGCACATTCAGTTGCTGCCTGATTTTTTTTTTTTTTTTATCTACTTCTGGTTTGATTTCTATTCCTGCTCGACGCTGATATGCTTCTGCTAGATTAAGTAGTGAAGTCATCTTAGATTTATTCTCATGTTTCAAAACGTTCACTACGTTTGGGTCTTGTGAACCACGCCTCGTCTTGTGATCCACATCCTCCCTCTGACTTGTTCCACATGCAATAAAAGAGAACAAGGCAATCTACATGCTAGACCGCATTTCAGTATTAATAAATCAGAAAAGTCCAAGTCGCTGTGTATTTTGGACTGGGTCTGGAAATTCTACCCGATCTGGTTATATGCAAAGTTTGACTGGGCTTAGCAACAGGGGACAGCCTCTAGGGAATTCTTTCAACAGGAACTTCGGGGATTACATCAGGATTGAGGAAACTACACTGTCCTCTGAAATCTGAACAAGTGTAGGGTCACTCTGAGAAATCGTCTTTGGCACAGGCAATCTGCTGCGTTACTTGTTTGGAGACTGAAGTACATGTCTTCGGTTCCTTCTAAAATCCATCCCTTCCAATTGTACAACATAAGACCTCGGTTCTTCACAAATATTTCTGACAATTCCCACTCGGTCATATCTTTTAGATGTTTTCATTATTACTATGTCTCCTTGTCTTAATGGTTTAAAAGGTTTGCTAGACTTATCATAGTACAACTTTTGTGACTTTTTTTTTTTTTTTTTTAAAGTTGAGTCTTGACCACTCTGTTGTTCTTAGCATTTGGAATCAATAGTTGTTTACTGATTGGCAAGGTTGTTCTGGTCTGTCTAGACAATCTCTGGGCAGGTGAACCAAGCAAGTTATCTTAGGGAATGTTTCTGAGATAAACAATGGTACCATCTCCATTCGATTTCTCTAACAAACATTTAGCACTTATGGCTTGTCAAACGTCAGCCATAAAAAGGCGTCTGCACGTACAATCCTCAGAACATTTCACACTTTGAAATGCATGCTCAGCTAATCCATCTGAATGTGGATACTCAGGACTACTAGTAACATGGACAAAGTCCCAAGACTCAGCACATTTCGAACTGCTGAGTTGTAATCTGTGTACCATTGTCAGATACAACTTTGTGCGGACTACCATTGACAGAAAAACCGCTCTTCAATTTTGTGATAACAGTGCTAGACGTATGAAGGTCAATTTCAAGCCACTTCGAGTAAGACTCTACTAACACTAAGTAATGTTGACCATTCCATTTGAAAATATTAGTAGCAACCGTCGTCCATGGTAGTTCAGGAATCTGGTTTAGATTAAGTGGTTCTTTCTGTTGGTACAGTTTAGTACTATTGCAAATAGAACATGCTAGAGTTTTCTTCTCTATCTTTTGACATAAAAGGCCAAAATACTACGCCCCTTGCCCTTTCTTTTGGTTGAATGCCCGAGTGACCGAGATGCAAAATTTTTATATATTCTTGTTGCAATGCCTTAGGAACTAACACTCTAGGACCTTTCATGATGACTCCATCTTCTATCACGAGTTCATTTTGGTAAGGAAAATACTTTTGTATCTTAAGTGGTAGACTGGTTTGTAGCACTGGCCATCTTCGACTGATAAAATGTTTCAGCTTTTGGAGAACTGGGTCTGAAGCCATATGAATTCAGAGTTCATCAACATGTGATGAGGAAAAATTTCTGACTTCCATGACTTAAGTCTGCTTCCTCATTTTCATGTTGCTCTGTTTGTCTGGGTGCCCTTAAAGCATCTGTAAGGTATAAATATTCGCCTTTTGTATAAGCAATATTAAAACCGTACTTTTGCAGTTGTGCAGGGGCTGTATGTATTGACTTCTTCAGAATTGTCACTACAGGTTAGTGATCAGTCTCTATTTGAATAGGGTTTGCCACAAATATAATCACTGAACTTTAAACATGCAAACACTGCTGCTAAAAGCTGTTTTGCAGTTTGTGCATACGGCATCTCAGCTTGGGTTAAAGTTCTGGATGCAAGGGCTACTTGTATGCCTTCTTGAAGACATGTTGCACCAAGACCATACTTAGAAGAATCACACGAAAGAATTGCTGGTGTGTGAACAACATAACATCTCAATGTGGGTGGACTGGCAATTTTCTGTTTCAGATCACATGCTCTTTGGTGTTGTGCTAAACAGGACAAATTTACATTTTTTGCATGCCAAATCTCAACGATGCTGAAAGCTCACTCAGGTCTGGGATGGAGTTTCCTAAATAGTTGACCATACCTAGAAAACGTTGCAAAGATACGACACTGTCAAAAACTGACATCTCAAGAATTGCAGCTTGCTGAGAAGGATCTGGTTGTAAGCCAGAAATGATAAACAAATGACCCACATAAGCAACTTCTCCCAGCTTGAATTTACAATTTGGAGGACTCAATATTAGACTGACTTCATGTGCATGATCTAGAACTTAGGTTTCCATCATGTTTATTATTGTGAATGTGAAAGTTTTACTTAACAAAATTTCTAAACATGTATCACAGTAATCTGCTTCAGATGATTTACCTAGTATTTTTAAAATCTGAGACACATATTTAATCTTATATCTTTTTATCCAGAAACAGCAATAAGAAATGAAAACTGGTCTCAAACTAAGAAACAATGCATGGCCTTTTCAAGATAATTCAGATATAGTAAGCAGGTGATTTAAAGTAAGCACCACAACCTGCAGTGACTGCTCTACATCTGCTGACAACTCTTACTGATTCGGCCTCAGAGCAGCACCATCACCACAAGTGATGGCAGGAGGAGTGGTCTGCAACAAAATAAAATGCACCTACTTTCTGCTTGTAGACGGTATTGTTACCGACATGCACAGAGTCTGGATTATCATCTCTCCTCAGAATACAGAACTTCAGGCAAATTGGCTGCTGTACTCTAATCCCCACACTAATTTTGTGTTTTGATTATTTAGATTGATTGATTAATTTTAACGGATCAGCAATTTTATTTCCCTGAGAAAAAAATAGCTGATCTGTTTGTTCGACATTTTGGGTTTTTGGGGACCGGGGGTTGATTATATAGTGTTCGCAGTTCAGTGCATTCGCTTATATAATACAGACCCATATTTCACAACTGCCATCACCTTACAAAAGAAAAGACAAAGTTCAGATGAAACTGTACATCTACATATCACTTTTTTACTGAAAGATCCATGCATATGCAAAGAATAACTGGGATTGGCCACCCTACACCCAAAAACATACGCTACAGTTTATGAAAACTTACCCTAGAAGTACAGATGACTTCTCGCAGGTTAATATTCATCCAGTTATCACAGCTTACAAGATGACCATTGTATGTTTCACCATTCTTCAATTCCACCAGCTTAAAGAGAACAGTAGTAATTGGGGTTTAACAGATATTTTAAAATCAGTTGAGAGATTTTAAGTATGGTTTTTTTAAATTATACCAAGAGGTTTTAAATTAAGCAATACAAAACTTAGTTTACATGACTATATAGCCTAAAACGCTATTGCTGAAAAAACAGGTTAACTATTATTATATGCTTGAGACCCAAAGTCGTGAATAGCAATAAGAAAAACCATATGCCAAAAGTTGGAATGCCAAGTACTGGCATGACTGAACAAACACTGAACAACAAAACTCCCAATCAAGAGCTAAAATGGGTCCTGAAGAGGGGCAAGTTTGGCCATTCAGTAATGCTGGTATTCTACATTCCACGTGTTGGCTTTCATGGTTTTGTGCTGCTTGAATCAACATTCCAAGTTTTGATCTAAATGGAAATAAAAAAAATATATATATTTATATAAATATATATGAAAACGCATACATACATCTATTGGAAAAATGGGAGAGAACATCTTAGCTTATTGGTTCTTGGACCCCCCCCCCCCCAATCCTACTTCCATTTAAAAATGTTTTCACAGACAGTCTCTACTATCAACCGGGAAGTTAATTATATTCACCACTTTCATCTTTTTTTCTCAACAGTAGCATTTCCCTATGCCCTGAGTAGGCATACTACTCCTAAACTGCAAATCATGCCTCATTTCACCTACCATGCTCTTGCTATTCACCATAATGCCCCCCACACTCCTTATAACGAGTACAAATTTTACCTTCTATCTCTACCCAGTTTCTAGTGAAACAAGGGACAGTTTTTGTTGAGCCTGTCTTCATATTCTACCACCCCTCCTATTCTACCCCCCCCCCTCCTGTCCATAACTACCAATGCCTTCTGCTATACTCTTGCTACCCTGATAGTAATCTGACATCCATAAAAGACTTCCAGTATTGGACACAGTACTTTATTTAGGGGGTATGGGTCAACTATGTTACCTCCAAATGTATGAGCACCAAATACAACAGTTTATACATTTCAGAACAAATCCCATTAACATGAGTACGTATTAGCTTGACATACACATATTTGAGAAGATAAAGGATTCGTGGAAATATGCACATAAAAAAAAACAAAGTTAGTTTTTGCAGTGGGAAAGCTACCTGTACCCTAAACTCCAAGGTCACGTCAATTCTGACAACAAAGTAATAATTTTTAGAAGTACGTAAATGACAAGTTTGTCCACAAACCGCCATCTTTAAGACTAAATCCATTCCTTCCCACCTTTATACACTGCTGAACTAAACAGCAAGTGACCAGCTGCTAAAGAAACAATCTGAGGTAATGCAGCTAAATTAACTCCTGTTCAAGCAGAGTTGAAGCAAGTCATGGTAAACCCCAGCTGGATCACCAGTAATTTCTGGTACAGAGGTGGTACCATTATATCTTCTTCCCTTATAGGTTTGAAGGTTTTGGTGTCAACCATATCACTTACTGGCATTTTGAGTGCTACTATGACACACTGAAATAATTTCTGCCTTTCATGTACTTGCTACTAGTGAAATTTATTCTAAAGTTTTGGTACTCACTGGATGAATCTGACCCATCTTTTCAGTTACTCATGTTAATGCTAAAATTTGATATTATGTTGTCCTATCTCGCTCGCATTCTTACTGGTTGGGTTCAGAGTCGATCCTCAGCTCCAACTCTGCCGCATACGATATAGCTCGAAGTCTTTCACTTGGCTCGTGGCTGCATAGTTATCCCATCATGCATTGTGTAATTCCCCAGATCTCATTTGCTGCATGGCGAGTTCAGATGCTCATCTCCTTGGCCGTGGCCAAGTTTAAAAAACCTTTACTTCTTGAGCCTTTTGTAAATTGTGCATTATTAATCACAGAGTGCAAACTCAGACAATTCTCTCATCTCTTGTTGTTCTTGTGTGCTGTTTTTTTTTTGCTGAGCTGTTGCTTTGTTGGCCGCTGTCATAGTCGCAAGCCCTTTTTTCTCCATCTTGTCTAGTTGTTGTTAAACATTGTTTAGTTGTACATTTCCTGGTCTATTTCTTGCCTTGGTTTGAGTTAGAGCCAAGTACCCGCTTAAATTAGATGGTTTGGCTGTTTTCTTCCCTGTCAACAGCTGTTAGGTCCGTTTAAGTTAGAGGGCCTTGCGCCCATTAAATTAGAGGGCACAGCTGTATTTCTTTTGTCAAATGTTAGCTTACTGATGTGTTCTGTTTATTAGTGCTTTAGTAGACCATTAGAAAATGTATATAGTGTGTGCGTTAAATTTGTTTCTCTAGTGAGTGTTATTTTTTTTTTTATAGCTTTGGTAGTGCTTCTTTCTCACCATGTCTAAAGAAACTAAAGAGAAGGAGCCTAAACCATCAGGATCTAAAAAGTGCCAGAAATGCTCTCAAAAGATGTCCCTAACTGATGGGCACAGTATCTGCATTTATTGTTTGGGGGCCATTTGCCTCCAGGAATATTGTACGTTTTGTCATTCCTTCAGCTCCCGTGTTCTTCAGGAAAGGAGGAACAAACGTGTTGTTAAACAGCTCCTAAAAACTTTGGTGAAGCTTTGGAAAGCCAGTGTACCTTCTCCAAATCCAAGTCACCCTCTTCCAGGGGTAAAAAACCTACTAAGAGACCATCCTCCTCTTCATTGGCTCATTCGGAGCCACCTCTAAAATTATCAAAAACTTCAGAGAAACCAATCTCTTCGGCTCCACAGGACTCTGATCAGAGAGAGACCATTCAATTGGACAAGTCAACTCCTTCGGCTCCACAGACTTCGGAGCCAAGAGACTACCTTTCGGAGCCGGTCCATAGACTCATCACCCATCTCCCCTACTTGAGATTCCCCCATATTGGAGAGATCTCGCTCACCATCCCTTTCCTCCAGGTCCACTAGGAGTTTATCGGATAATGATGTGGATCGGGTGGTGTGCAGACTTCAGAAGTCGCCGGCTAAATTGTTTTTGGCTCCAACCCAATAGACTCTACAGCCAACTAAGATTCTTTCATCCACTACTCTTCCTCCTCCTAGCAAAGCTGGATCTTCGGAGCCAGAGTGCCGAATACTGCTTGATGTGGAACTGTCGGTTCCAGGACCCCTCCAGGAGATTTCGGAACTGTCATCTACTCCCTCGGTGGTGTCTAGTAGCCGAAGCACTCCAGTCGATTCCAGGATGGAATGCTCGAACCAGAGAGTTTCCACAGTGCCAAGCTTACCCCTTGGGGCTAAACAGAAGAGTCATCCAAGAAGTCCTTGCAGACCAAGTAGGATTCGGAACTTACTCAAATTCTTTTTGGTGCCAAAGAAAACAGGGGACTGGAGACCCATACTGGATCTCAGCAAACTAAACAAATCCATAAAGAAGTCCAAGTTCCAAATGGCGACAACTGTAGTCAATTCTTCCCGTTTTAGGGAAAGATGATTAGATGTGCTTGATAGACCTCCAAGATGCGTACTACCACATAAAAAAAGACAGAGCATCAAGGAGTCACTTACGTTTCTGGCTGGGAGCCAGAACAACCGCTGGCTACAGTGACCACAGACAACTCAAAGATACAGTGGGGGGGGGGCATTCTCTAGGAAGGATGGTCCCAAGGCACTTGGCAAGATCACGAGATCCATTTGCACATAAATGTCCTAGAGATGAGAGCAGTGCTCTTGGCGTTGCAAGCACTTCAGGACTCTCTTCCACTAGGAACTATTGCAATTCAGTCAGACAATACGTTGGTGGTTTGGTACATAAACAAATAAGGAGGAACCAAATCCTATCCCCTTTGCCAAGTAGTAAGAGTATGGCAGTGTGCAATCTCTTCCCAACGTTTTCTGGTAGCAATGCACATCCCAGGGAAATCCAGTGTGATCGTGGACAGGCTAAGCAGTGCTATTCTGATGCCTCAACGAGTGGTCCCTGAAGAAAGAGATAGCGGAAAAGATTTTCCAGAGATGGGGTCAGCCTTGCTGCGACCTATTTACCACTCACATGAATGCCAAAAGCAGCAGCTATTTTGCCCGGATCCTCCCTCTAGGGGAGTTACCCAGGGATGCTTCTTGTTCATGATTGGCCCTCAGGACTTCTGTATGCCTTCCCTCCATTTCCCGATTCCACAAGTCATTCAGAAAGCTTACTTGTTGGGAAGCAAGATGATTCTCATGACTCCATACTGGCCTCATCAGATTTAGTTTCCCTTCCTTAGGCCACATCTACAGGAGGAACTGTGGGCATGGACCTAGTTCCAGACCTTCTCACTCATATGTCGGGAACCCTCCACCCCTCCCTCCAAACACTTAATTTGATAGCATGGCTTCTCCAGTTCCCAACTTAGTCAGGCTTCTCAATTTCACAGCAGTAGTTAAAAGATATCCTGGTATCTTTGCACAAAGCTGCTACTAGGACGATGACTGTGCTCTTCCCTCATTTTTTTTTTTTGCGCTACTGAACTACAACACTACTGACGCTAAATTGAATAAGGAATAGTGTCAAATACTTTAGCAAGATCCAAGTATATAGCATATGTTGTCAAGTGTGTTCCCAACAGAGAGGAGAAATAATGGGGCAGGAGGGAAGGAGCAATTACTGCAACAGTGAAAAGCAGGGCATCTACTGTTAAAAGTAAAATCTTACAAAACCATACTACGTCCTTCTTGATCACAGCTGCAGTACTCATTACATGTGAAACATTACCAAAGCTACTGTAAAGGATGGGAGAGGAAGGCATAGAGGAACCCTCCACAAACCCATGAAGGAAAGCCCTGGCTATAGAAATGACATCCAGCTTATGTTTTCCTGTGGACAGAGGATCAAACAGCGTCTTCTAGAATGTATCTAGTATCCAGACCCTTGTTAAAAGCTCCAGTAGAGGCTATTCCTCTTGTAGAATGAGCTTGAACCAAGGCTGAAAGCTGCTTACCATGAAAGGAGCAACAAAAAGAAACAGCCCTAGAAATCCAAGAAGAGATGATTTGCAAAGAAACAGTCAAATCCAACTTCCTGATACAACAAAAAGCTGCTCCAATTTTCAGATAATTGTCTTTTTTAAATCCAAGGTGTGAAGCACCTTCTCACTAGCAGACTTAAGAGAAAGAAAAAAGAAACCAAGCTGGATAGATTGAGAGATAAATCATTAAACCACCTTGGGCTTAAAATGGATTACTATGCCAAGACACCCTGTCCCTATGAAAAATCAAAGCAGCTCAGAAACTCTATTGGCTGAAGTAAAAGCTACCAACAATATAGTCTTCCAGGTGCAATATTACAAGGAAGTAGTAGTAGCAGGCTTAAAAGAAGTCTGTGTTAGCTTTTCAAGGAAAAAAAATAGGTTTTCTTGGGGATCACAGGGACCCCCCCCCCACCCCCACCACCACCACAATGAAAAAGGATCATGGTCATGCTTCAGATGCCAGAGAAAAACATCTCTACTCTTTAGCCACTTGGGATTTTCTGGTAGGTTTTTTTAGCCTCTTGCAGAACCCCAAGCACTTCCTCATAAAAGTGGTACCTAAAGAGAATCAAAACTCTATCACCCAGACTGTTAACTGAAGTGTGGACAAGTGAAGGTGAATGACAGACCCCTTGTCTTGCCCGTGATGATCAATCCATTGAAGTAACTTGCAATGGCTAGGTGAAAGAAGAAAGGTAGAACCAGTGCTGTCTGGGCCAAAAGGGAGTCACCAGCACGATTCTGGCAAAATTATTCATGATCTTGGGCAGGACCCTAGTGAGCACATGATCTTGGGCAGGACCCTAGTGAGCACAGGAAGAGGATGATAGTCATACAGGAGCATTCCCTTCCAAGAAAAGGGTGTACTGTCCACTATCCAAGACAGATGACTTGGAGTTCTGGAAAAGAAGTCTGCTCAGAGGGAAGTCAAAAAGATCCACTTGAGGAGTATGCCTGAAGAGCTAGTCTGCAGAAAAGTGAAGAGTTCATGCCCCCTTGTTTGTTGATGTACACCATGAATGCTGTGTTGTCTGTAAAAACCTTTAGAGATCCAAGCGTCCAAAGGGAACAGAAAACCTGTAGAGCAAGAATAAGCACCCTCATCATTTTGATGTTGATATGATCAGACATCTGATGGAGAGGCCAGAGACCCAGAACCGTCAAAATGAAGGAGGCTCCCCATCCCTGATCAGAAGCACCTGTGAAAGCTCCTGAGAAGGAGGAAAAGTCTGAAAAGGCAGGCTTAGATTGAGGGAGACCTGCCAAATCCACCAGTGAAACTTGAGTCTGACATAGGACAATACAGGAACTAAAAACTCTAGAGGGTGGCAATGCTGGAAACAAACAGTCTTGAGGTAACACTGAAGTTTTCTCATATGAAGTTTGGCAAAGAGGATGATGGGGATGGTACATGGCATGACCTCCAAGGCTCTGAAAGTCTGCTGCAGGAATTACTGAAAGGGGGAGCACAAACTGGTAGTCACCTGTTAAGGACAGAACTTTGGGAGACAGAAGAGAAGCCAACATTGGACTAGTCTAAATTCTGCAACCCAGAAAAATGTTGTCTTGAAAAGGAGTCAGAATGGAATTAGAGATTGATAGAGCCCCAGACTATGCAGGAGGGGCATGGTGAAGTGTAGTTCCTGAAGCAGCCAGGGTTGGGAGGAAGCCTTTAGAAAGAGGTCATCCAGGATACAGGAATATCTTGATTCCTGAAAGCACACAAAAGGCTGCCACAGGGGCCAGTCATTTTGCAAATACTTTTGAGGCTATAGAAAGACCATAGGGCACAGCAAAGAACTGAAAATGAGAGAAAGAAAGAGAGAAATGTAAATACTTCCTGAAGACAGGATGGATGGGGATAAGAAGACAGACGTCCTTCGGGTCTAAAGGAACTAGAAACACATGGGGAAGCAAGGCAGGGAAGAGAATTTGAAGTGAATGCATCCTGAAGGAGGGAACCTTTAGAAAAGTATTGAGATAAGGGAGGACTAGGGGAGGTCTCCATGACCCTTCGTTTCTGGGAACTAGAAACATCCTGGAATAGAACTCCTGTTCCTTGTTGGGATTCTATAACACATGGGAAGTTCACCTGGAGGAGGTTGAGGAAAAACTGAAAGGCGGAAAGGGAACTTCAATATCATGAAATAACAGTTCTGGATAATGAACAAGGTCAGATGTAATCTGTTATTAAACAGGGAGAGACAGGGAAAGCCTACAAGACCCAAGAACCTGTTGGGGGGGGGGGGGTTCACATTATGGCATATTCGTCCGGAATGGGGGGCTTTCGAAGTTTTAATGGATTTATCAGAGAACATATGATGTTAAGTTGTCATTCTCGCCTTCATTCTTGCTGGATGGGTTCGCAGCCGATCCTCGGCTCCGACTCGGCCTATACTATAGCTCGAGAGCTATTTTTACCGGCTCGAGGCAGCCCTATATCCCACAATACCATGCGCCAACTCCCCAGATCTCGTTTGCCGCTTCACTGCGAGGTAGTCTGTTTTTACCGGCTCTGGTCAGTAAGTGCTTTTTTCATATATATATTCAGTCTCAGTAGTTTCTTTCCAGTTACTTACCCTTCTTTAGGTCCCTTCTAACTGCCTTACCCTTTCGGTAGCCCTTTTTCCCCTTCTTTAGTTGGTTTTTTATCTTGGGTCTATGGGCTTTTCCTTAGTTTTCCCCCACCCCTTTCAGTGTGTGTGTGGGTTTTTAGTCAGCTCCCTTTAACTTAAATAAGTGTGGGTGTGTGGACTGACTGTGTTCCTTTTCATTTTTTGTCAGGATGTCAACGGACCCTAAGGTTTCGGGATTCAAGAAGTGTGACTCGTGCTGTCAGAAAATGTCTGACAGACTGTCACACTTCTTGTGTCTATTGCTTGGGGCCTTTACACCTGCAGGACTCTTGTTCCGTTTGTCACGGATTTAGTTCAAGAGTCCTGCAGGAAAGGCGCAACAAGCTCATCCTAAGGGGCTTGTTAAAGCCTGATGACTCCCCGTCCAAGTCTGGCTCGGGGAAGTCGTCAAAAACCGCCAAACCCTTGGCTCCAGCTTCTGAGCAGAGGGCTGGCGTTATCGAGACGGCTCCGACCTCGGTTCCGTCTGCCTCCAAGGCGAGCAAAGTGGTTTCCGCTCCGAAACCATCATCGGAGCCGACCCCAGCGGGCAAGCGCTCTAGGTCCCCTTCGCTAGAGTCTGTCAGATCGGCTCAGAGGTCCCCTCTCCTATCGAAGCGGAGTCATAGGACTCATTCATCGAGGTTATCCAGGCTCTCCGATCACGACATAGAGAGGGTGGTCAGTAGACTCATAAAATCTCAGGCGTTGGCCCAAATGCTCCAGAGCCCATCTCACCAGACTGTGGCTCCTTCGATACAGCTATCCATTCCTCCTCAGACTCATCTCTCGAGTTCGGAACCGGAGTTTGTTGGAACCGTGACCTTGCCCACGTCGGAGCCGATACTTCCTCCTTCTGCTCCGGTGTAGTCGGCTCCGACCTCTTCATTGGTTCCGTCCGTGGAGAGGTCCGGGCGCCGAGACTCCATTGTCTGCTCCGAGGGGGCGAGTGGCATCGGACCCTTGTCCGACCCCACTCTCCCTCTCGGAGCTTCAGCTCTGGTTAGTTCGGCCCCGACATCATTCTCGGAGCCTTCTCTGTCGGTTCCGGGGGCGGTTCCGGTCTCTTCGGAGCCGGGGCTACCTTTGGTATCTGATAGGGGAGCCTTCAAGGTGATGAGGAGTGTGGTGGACCCAGTGTCCACTCCAAGGTTAAGTTCTGCGGCTCCTCCCTCTGTAGTGCCCGTTACGGTCTCTGGCCATCCTCCTACACCCGACAGCAGAGATTCAAAGCGTAGGGTACCCACCTAGGGTGTCGTCTCCTCTTCCGAGGGCTCCCCTGAAGTTTCAGGGGAACCCCCTAGGAAAAGAAAGTGCAAGAGGAAGCACATAGACTCCCCGAGTCTGTCACGTCAGACAACGACTTGGAAGAGTCGGAAGGTTCCCCCAGATCCCCCTCTGAGGACGTCTCCTTTTCAGACATCCTGGAGATCCTAAGACAGAGGGGAAATTGGTCCACTCTCAAACCTTCCAAGGACGAGTCTGTTTACCTTGACGCCTTTGGATCTCGACCTTCCACCTCCTGGGTGTCTCCCCCTTTCGACCCACTAATGGAGGTAGTGGCTAGAAAGGCGTGGGCAGCTCCTGATTCAATGGAACCTACCCCTATGAGGCCTTCTAAATTTATTTCTGCACCAGATGACAAATCCTCTCTCACCAAAGGTGTTTCAGTTGATGCTATGGTAGTAGCAGCAGCCACTAAGAAGGAATTGGCTGATTCTTCTGTATCTGTTCATCCTCCTAACAAAGAGTCCAGGACCATGGACAGGTACGGCAAGCGGACCTTTGCTTCAGCGACCTTTTCTATGCGATCGCTGAACTATTTATGTAATTTCACCCGCCTTCAGAGAGACTTGCTCAAAGAGCTGGGTGAAACGGTACAGGATCCTTCTGCTGCAGGGTTTAAGGACAAAATAAACTCTCAGCTGGCTACCCTGAACTCCATTGTTAACTCCTCCATGCGGCTTATCTCTTATGCAGCTGATGGAGCGAGTAGGGCCGCTGGCACAGGCGTTGCGTTGAGACGTCACGCTTGGATGCGGCTCTGTAACTTTGCCGATCCCTTCAAGGCGTCCTTCACTAACACCCCCTTTGACGGTTCGGAATTGTTCGGACCTCAGGTGAAGAATACCCTCACCAGATGCGAGCAAGATGGTAAGACTCTCTCTGTCGTGGGAGTCCGTTTTTCCACGCCCTCTAGACCTTATCCTAAGGGACAAAAGGGAGGAAAGATGTGGTTCCGCAAACCTCAGGGAGTTGCGCCTGCCGCACGTGGTGAATTTCCCCCTAGAGGCAGAGGGGGAAATAACAGATGCCGCCCCAGGGGCAGAGGGGGTCCTCAGAACCAGGGCTCTAGGGAATCTTTTCCTGACCAACCCTTTCAGCATCCCTGAGAAGCTGCCAGACTGTCTGCCTTCGGAGGCAGTCGGGGGAAGATTATCTCTGTACCCGGAAGCCTAGCAATCCCTCTCCCAAAACACATGGGTACAGAAGATCATATCCGAGGGTTACAAAATCCCTTTCACTTTCCCTCCGGTACAACCGCCAAAACCCCTACCAGACGTACCACCCGCACAAAGGGGTCAGGCTCAGCTAGAAATAAAAAAGCTGTTAAAAAAAAAAAAAAAAAAAAAAGTCATCCAGGAAGTCCCAGCAGATCAGCTAGGATCCGGAATCTACTCCGGATTCTTTTTGGTACCAAAAAAGACAGGAGAATGGAGACCCATTTTGGACCTCAGCAGGTTAAACAACTCTGTACTAAAGACAAAATTTCGGATGGTAACACTGCAGTCCATTCTACCCTTTTTGGGCAGAGACAACTGGATGTGCTCATTAGACCTCCAGAACACGTACTACCATATAAAAATACACAGGCGCTCCAGGAGGTTTCCCCGCTTCTGGCTGGGAGGCAGTCATTTTCAATTCAGGGCCCTGCCCTTTGGTCTCACCACAGCCCCTCGGGTTTTCACCAAATGTTTGGCAGTGGTCACGGCTCACCTGAGACAGAAAGGATTCCAGGTGTTTCCATACTTAGACGACTGGCTCATTTCCGCTACCACCAAACAGGATCTCATAATGGCCAGGGATTACACTATTCAACTTTGCAACAGTCTGGGTATTTCTATAAATTTTGCAAAGTCCTCCTTGTCGCCTTGTCAATGTATAAACTTTATAGGCGCCGTATTAAACACCACAGAAATGTCTGCAACATTACCACCTCAGAGAGTGACAGACATAAGGCGGAATGTTCAGCTCCTGTTTCAGCCCAACAGAGTCCAAGTCAAGCTAGTATTGAAAGTGTTGGGCCTCATGGCGGCGGCGATTCTTCTACTTCCATTAGCCCGCTTCCACATGAGGCTCCTTCAGTGGATGCTGTTTTTTCTCAGTGGTCCTTTCAACAGCTACCAATGACCCACAACATTTTGATAGCCCCATCTTGCAAGAAACATCTCTCCTGGTGAATGGTTTCCCCTCAGCTTTTTCAGGGCAGACCCTTTGTTCTCCCCCCTCCAGTTGCCACTGTCACAATGGATGCCTCCCTGATCGGGTGGGGGGGCATTATCAGGGCAGGACGGTCCAGGGCACTTGGCAACAGTCAGAATGCCACCTGCACATAAATGTCCTGAAGATGAGGGCGGTGCTTTTGACGTTGCAGGCCCTTCAGAGCTCTCTTCCCACGGGGACTATAGCAATTCAAATGGACAATATGTCTGTGGTGTGGTACATAAACAAGCAGGGCGGAACAAGGTCCTACCCCCTCTGTCGAGAAGCACTCAGACTTTGGCAATGGGCGATTTCATCTCGACGGTTTCTAATAGCAACGCACATCCCCGGGAAGTCCAACGTCATAGCAGACAGATTGAGCAGAACTATCCTCATGCCTCACGAGTGGTCTCTAAATCAAGCGGTAGCAGACGGAATTTTTCTGAAGTGGGGCCAGCCTTGCTGCGACCTTTTCGCAACTCCCCAAAACAGCAAGTGCCTCGACTTCTTCACACTTTTTCCACTACCAGGCCAACCCCTCAGAGACGCTCTTGTTCACGTTTGGCCCCGGGGTCTTCTTTATGCCTTTTTCTCCCTTTCCATTGATCCCGCAATTAATTCAGAAAGCAACC